>NC_092847.1:3275537-3590603 GCF_039878825.1 Excalfactoria chinensis | reverse complement strand
CCTGCACTGTGTGATGAAGCTCATTTCCTCCCAGCAGCTGGAAAACGAGAGTTTTCCTTCACTGATTAGGGAAGCAGACTCTCATTACTATGTTAAGCGAGGATCAATATTGCAGCCAAGTCTGAAAATCAGCCCGGTCTGATGAAGTGCTGAGCTCACCAGTTTCCCAACCTGGGGAACAAAACATCCTGCATGGTGGGCACAGGCAGCCCTATTCCAGGACAGCTTCAGAAGGGCTTAAAGATGGAGAAAGGTTATGGGATGGGAAAAGCGGCATTCTGGGAAAGCCTGAAGTCTGTATAAACTACAACATCTGCTGCTGAAGTGATCTTTATACGTTCATGAATAGATAGAAAAAGCCCTTGAAAATAAATGCCATGTGGATTCTCCTGCCAAGACCAAGGACCGTAATACAGACCATTAAATACGAGCAAGTTTTAGAACCAAGAACCTAAAAAAAAAAAGGCAGAAAAAATAAATAAATAAATATTAAATAAATATAAAGCTCTATTTCAGGGTTCCAGCCTTTCCAGTCGTCCCAGGCATTATTAAACACTCGCAAGAGCAGTCCAGGAATTTCTATAGCAGCACAATCCAAAGAGACCCGCTTTCAAAGGCTCTGTGCTTCCTGCAAAGCTTGTAGTCTCCACTAATGAGAGCTTAACCGCATGTTTGTGGTGGATGAAATAGTGTCATTTGGAATGATTATCATTCAAATATTATTTATTTAACCTGCAGCCACATGATATTGACTGCAGAATTGCTGTCATTTTTACTTCTGATGGCTCACTTATGGAGCTGTGCTGGAGGAATTGTGCTCAGCATCCCCAGTGCTGGAGATGGATGTATTATCCCTGCACACCCCCCAGCCAAACCCACACCTCTGCTTCAGGGCTGCTGGTAGTTCATGTCAGCATTCCCCAACACAAGGCTGTGTACAGCCCTTCCACACTCCTTCCTTTGGCCTTCCTTCCTCTGCTGGTCAAACACAGGGGATTTACCCATTCTTTCTATCAACACAAAGAAATCCAAATGCCAAAAGGTGGTAGAGTGGATGTTTGCACTGCCCCTCACTGCTCTGCAAGCCCGTATTGAAGTACTGCAGGGGTGAGGCAGCAGCTGAGGGGTTCAGTGCACCCCATCAGTTCAGAATGCAGAGGTGCCAGCCTGCATCGTGCTGCAAGCCCTGCCATAAAACAGGCTGCGCTCCCTCCCTTTCCCATTCCTGCTTCCTTTCGTGTGCATCCCTCCCCTGAAGCCTGCAGAGCCGTATTCACACAACAGGAAATCCATTGCTCTCCTTTTGCTTTCTCTCTTCTTTTCCTTTTTTTTTCCCCCCCCAAATGCAGAGGATGAAGATGAGATGAGATGATGAAGTCATCTCTCCTCCGGTCATGAAACATCTGCCTGGAGAAGTTTGCAGTGCAATGCAACACGTTTTGATCACTGCTACATCTAATTACAGAGAAGAGGGAGAGAAAAAGAACATCACAAAAGAGGGTTCCTTTCCCCACCCCCCTCCAAAAAATAAACCAACACAAGGCATCTGAGATATAATAGAAGTGAAGCAGCACTGACAGTCAGACCGGAGGCAGCTTCCTCATCAGCCTTGAAAGGCAGATGGCACCAGAATGCAAAGCCCACTAGGAAAGAGAGGGAACTCAAGAGTGAGATCAGGGAAAGATTAATTGCACACGCCAAGGGCATGCAGATATTGAATTAGGATCTCAGTATCCTCAAAGACAAAGATCGCTCAAGTCAAGATCTTGTATGATCCCGCATGCCCGACCTTCTGGGTTCACCAAGGCGAATTCCCACAGACCCCTCACATCTGCTGCAGCACAGCAGGAAAGGAATGGGGGGAGGAAGGATGCTATCCTCAAATCATTACACCCCAATGGTGGATTCCTGAGTTCTGTGAGATCAACCAGGTACTTCCCCCCTCCAGGAGCCGGCAGGCAGAGGGAGCAAAGCACTGACTTGCTCTGAACAGAGGCAGTGATCCTTCCACTCCAGAAGGAGCCCCACATTGCTTCAGGGAAGGGCTGACAGCATTCAAAAGCAGCTCAACGTGGGCCATGGCAGGGCCCTTACCTCAGCCTCCCTCCCTAAAGAAAGCAGGCTGACAATGGGACAGGTCTCAAAGGCACAGCGGGTGCCAACACCCACAGCCCCTTAGGATTCAGGAGGTGCTCATTGCCTCCTTCACTCCTTGCTTTGAAACTTTCACCGCAGGGCGTTTGCAAGGTGCAGCCTCCAGCTGCTCTTGGAGGAGCAGCTCCTCGTGCACCGCAGGAAACAGAGATTGCAGAAGTTCACAATAATGCCCTAATCAAAATTGCTGCTATTTCCCCATCTTGCTCTTCAAGCTCGAAGGGAGTCCGTGCCGAACCGCGAACAAACAGCACCTTTAACGAGACCTCGCATGGCGAGGAACCAAGCTCAGACACCTGGGGAGCCTGTTCAACTGCCTCGCTGGAGATATGATGACAGGTTGTTTATAGCAGCTTACAGAAAGGCTGTGCAAAACAAACAGAAGGCTGCCTTCCTTCCACCTCTCTCCCCACTGAATTTCAAGGGAAAACCTGATTCCTTTCTAAATGTTTCGAGTTTCCAGAAGAGGAAAACAAAACGCTGTCTTGTGATGAATGGAGCTTGGCAGCTGCTGGGGACAGGTATGGCACTCAGAGCTGTGGGAAACCGGCCCAAAACCTTCGGATGCTGCAAGGAAACAAACAGCTGATGGGAAAGATGCCTGCGGGGAGGCAGGGGGGTCCCAGGTCCCCATTTGCATTTACAGTTATTTGTCGGCAGTGTTCTGCTGGCAAACTCGCCCCCATCCATTTTGCCAGCAAGCCCTCTTCTAAAACAATGGCTCCGAAGGCTCCGATTTGCTGCCTCTTATCCTCATTGCGTGTTGAGACACACAAGTGAGCAGCAGGTGCCTTTCTCAAGCAAACAATGCACACGGATGTGGTCCAAGCCCATCAACGCACAAAAGAACGCTCTGAAATACCTGGGGAGCAGAGATGCTGCATCCGCCTGGAGCAAAAAGAAATGGGAACACCAGAAATGGTGCCAGCTGTGGGTCACAGCCCTGAGTAGGTCTCTACCAAGCTGTGTCACCCTGGGGGTTCTCTGAGCTGGGATGTGTCTTCTGAGTTTCCCCCTTTGGATACATGCCTACATGCGTGGTGGACGCGTGCAGGCATCTCCGCAAAGCACCACGCGCTCCCATTCCTCAAGCAGCCCAGATCCAGCTTTGACAAGGTCAAAGACAAGAAGAAAACTCACCCGAGGCTGATGGGAGGCAGAGAATTGGAAGATTAGTCACCATCCAGATGTCTGCATTCACAGGGAAAGAGGGAAGTGCCGGAAAAAAAAGAAGACCAGCTGATGAGGGGTGGAGGACGTGAGAGGCAGAGATGCTGCGGGACTCAGACTCTGCTATTCAGTCCCTGGCTCTGCTTCCAGTCCACACATAATCTGCTTTCCTCACCATGTGCCCCCATTTTGCTTCTTTCTCTCTGTTTCCCCGTCTCCTCGTGGGGCCTGGAAGCTCTATGGGTCTTGCAAGGGCAAGTTCTTCCAAGTGTGGCCATAATACAGAGTCCCAAGCAAGCACATCAAAAAAAGCCCAACCTGGCTGCCCTAACCATCAGCAGAAGATCCCCAAGAGGTTTCCTCTCTGCTGCTCCACCACCTTGCAGGACACAGGAGAATGTACCCAAGCAGATCTGACGCTTGGAGCATCAATACAAATAGCTTGAAAAACTCCACCAGCAGCAGGAGAGATGGCCAGTTGGGAAGGAGTCTAAGTGCCAGTGCAGAAAGCAATGAAGGGGATGGGTAAAGGGGTCTGGACACCAGAAGGATGTGGATGCTCTCTGTAAATTGTTATTCTTGGTCCTAACGCCTCTGTCAACACCACTTTCTGCATATGCAAATAGGACCATACTCCTGCAATTACATGGCAATCAGAGGCAAATTACACTCTTGCTGTTTACTTTCAGTGTCCTTAATTAATCCGGTTATTAGACGATTAATGAAGCTTGTTTGGTGAAAAACTCATAGCATTTACAGCCAGAGCTCACGCACGCACACGGCTGGCATCTGGCTCAGCAGAACTGGCACGCAGAGCTGGAGGCAACAAGTTCAGCCCCAACCCCTGGGAACCAGCAGTGCCAGGATCAAGCTGCAGCCCACCCCATGGCCCAGAGGGGCTCAGGGCTTGGGTCTCCCAGCCAGCCTTTCTTATTACTGCCCCAGAACAGGGGGAGGAGCTCAGACCTTTTCCTCATGGCTGCCACCAAATTCAGCCCCTGGCACACTGCTGAGCCCCGAACAACCTGACTCTGGGGGCAGTGGGGGGAGCAGCACAGCCCCCCCCATCCCAAAAGATGCTGGAGAAGAACCCAGCTCCATCTCCCCTCCCACAGCTCCCAAGGCTCCCTGTTCTCCCCAAAGGTCACCCTGGCTCATGTTTGGTTAAGCCAGGGATAATTAAGAGGCATGTTCATCTAATGATCAAATTGCTGCACTAGGAGCATGAAAGACTGAGAAGAACTAATTAAGAAGCTCATCTGCATACTCCAGCGTTTCCGGTGCATGTATGGGGGTTCCCATAGCAACCAGTACAAAAGCTGATGATGGCGTGTGGGTTTTATTGGGTTTTAAGTGCTGTTCCTTCCCTTTGTTATCCCCAGCAGATAACAAAGGCTCTGCGAGGAAGGTGGTGAGACACCAGGCTTGGGAGAGGGATTTCTGCACAGTGAGGAGGAAAGCAAAGTGAGGAGGGGTAGATGGCAATCACTGCGCCCCATTCAGACCCCTGGAGAGCAGCAAGTGCACATGGTGAGGGCAGACAATAGCACAAATCCCTGAGCTGGTGCTGCTCCATCTGAGAGCATCCCATGAGCCCACATCCCCGAGGAGCAGATGGTTCCAGAGGGAAGAGCTTTCCGAGGACCACAGCACATTTCACAGCATCCCAGCACACAGCACCTCACACCTGAGCTGGCTGCAGGGCCTCAGGCTTGCAGAACCAAGACACTTCAAATGATGGGAATGGGCAAGACAACCTAAAAACTCCAGCACAGCATGGGCAGGAAGGAAGCTGAGCACGCACTGGTGCTGATATTGCTTGAAATAAGGGTGGGTTCCTGCACTGGAATGCAGTCCAGCACCATTCTCTCTTCATTATGTCATTTTTTCTAAGCACCGAGGCTTTTCTGCTTTGTCTATTTGGCAGGAAACCTTTGCATTTAGATAAGGAGTAAAGCCTGGGATCAGATCTGAACTCTGCAGCAGAGAAGATCAACGTTTTAATGAATTAAATATATTCTAAACCAAACGTAACCTCTTAGTGCTCAAACACCCGAGCAAGAATAACTCAACAAAAAGAACAAGCCAACAATCCCACTCATCCCATCTCTCTCTGGCTGTGAAATGGCCACAGGCCAATCAATTAGCCTGGTTTTTTTCCCCCATATCCCACCCCCCCTCTACCTGACGATTTGCAGGCTGTGAGTTGTTGGGGAGCACTTTGCCTTGCTGCAGCCACGCTCTCTTTTCAGGGCTGTTTGCAGGGGAGCAGCTTTGCTCACCCCAAAGCCACGCACAGCATTCCATGGGCTGGAGCAAGGCAGGATGCTCTGAAGGGCACGTTTTGCATCAGCACCAAAGGGTTCAGATGGAACGTGCCATCATTGAACACACCAGTGTTAGAATTAGGAGTATACAGAAGAGTTGGGCTAAGATGTTATGTTTAGAGAATGGATGGAGCTTACCCTTCTCCTGGGCTCACCAAAGGTCTCCACAAGGAGCAGCCTCCAGAGGAGATCCTTCCTTAGTGGCAGCCAGCCCTTAAATGGGCTCTAGGAGAGGTGCAGCTGGGCTCCACCGCTTCCAGTAGCACAGCTGAATTACCTTCACCTGTGCAATCAGAGCTTCAGGCTGGGATTCAGCAGTTCCCATGCAATGAACATAGGATGTTTGACATCCAGCAGCAGCAGCTACAGATGCCAACACAGCCCAAACTGCAAGGAGCATCTAACAAAGCCTGTGCAGTCCTGGCAGGCATGGAAAGATTGACTTAATTCCTCTTTGTTCATAGGTCATTGTGCAGGATCATGCAGAAGGTCTCTCTCTGTGCCTGATCTACCCTGTACCCTAAAAAACCTTCCTAAGGCTTGAAGCCAGATTAAATCTCCGCTGCCCATCCAAAGCCTTCTCCTCCTCCGACATTGTTTTCATCTCCCCCTCCCCCTCTCCTTTTTTACTCTCAATAAAAACATAATTACAGGCTTTTAAAAAAAGCAAATTATAGTGACATACTTTAATTATCTCCAAGCAATGGAGGACTAAATTACACAGTCAGGGAATCGGAGGTTACCTAAAAATAAAAGCAAGAAGCTTCATTAAATGCTAATTGCAGCTTTTGCCGCTAAAGTGAGATTTCAACACAATCTGCCATTGACTCTCTTGGCCATACAGAGAACATCACTGCTGGGGCAGACCCACAGGCACACCTCCCTCCATGGCCATGGGTGCTGTGCTGAGGGCAACCCAAGCAGTTGGTGCTCCCACCTCCCTTTGGGGTCCCATGGCCCCCAGCACCGTGTGTCTTCCATCTGCCACTGGTTCCAAGGCATTGCCCATCCCCTCAGTATCACTGTTGCGTTCAACGCAGCTCTCCAGCCTCCTCCATGCCTTCCCACAGCCAAGGACAGTTGTGCTCAGAATCCCCTCTTGTGCCTTCAAAGCTCCTGGCTTTGACAGGAGGGCTCCAGCCCCAGCTGGTGGGCAACCAAGAGATGAGGCTGAGAATCTACATAGAAATGGTTTTGTTTTTCCATCTCCCATAGAGCTGGCCTAATTGTGTCACTGAAGTCTGTAATTTGCCTCTCGCAGAACAGAGTTAATGATGGGCTCCACGCTGCTGCCTCACACACACGGGCTGGGGTGAAGCTTGCACACACAGCCCAGGGCCTGACACACAACAAGACGGGCAGTGGGACCCCAAAAGCATCAAGGGGGAGCACAGAGGAGGAGGTGGAGGACGAGATACGAGCAGGGAGGCAGCGCTACCACGGGCTCCTCCCCCATTTCTCAGCTTCCATTAGAAGTAAAGAAACATGCAGGCCAACCCTGGGGGGAACTCAAGCAATTAGAGCTATTTAAATTCAACGGTCCTTCATAGGAATAAAGGGAAAATCAGAGCAATGCTTTTAAGCTGAGAAAGAGGCAAGTAGAACAGCAGCACAGATTTCAGCACAGGGACCAAAAATACAGACAGAAAGTGCCAAAACCCAGGAATTCCCCCCCACCAGAACACTCAGTATCTATCTTGTCTTCCAATATGCTAAGCAGAACCGAAATCAGATCATAAGAGATGCCAGCTAGCTCCCGAAAATGCCCCAGCAGCCTCTGCAGATAGCAGCACCGCAGCCCCAGACCTGCAGCGCTTTATATCCATCTCAATGGCTTATAGACTGCTCCCTTTTAATTAGCTTTCATAATCAAATAAGCGTCTGGAATGAAGCGGCGCTGTATCATGAAATGCCATACAAAATTAACCAGCCGTGTTCGGAGGTCGCTGCATCCGCCACCGACTGGCAGCCAGCACTGGGAGGGATGCAGGTCTGTTTAACAGCACGCAGGGATGGTGCCAGCAAGGGTAGGTTTTGAGCTGATCAAAATGGGGCCAATTAAAACTCCCTTCCAAGAGCAGCGAGGTTGGATTTGTGCAAATATTTTGCATGTCGGTTTTAAGAGCGTCTTTACATCGTTTAGGCTGCAAGTCTGTGAGGAGTAAGATTGAATCGCAGCAAAGCACACTTACACCAAAATAAGTGCTCACATGAGGACTCTTTTGATTTAACACTCCACCAGATCCATCAAGAAATCAGGGGAGCTACTGTGTTCAAACAGGGCCTGAAGCAAGAGGGGGACATGAATCTGCTTGAAGCTACATTCAAAAATGGGCCAAGTGCTCAAGCTTCAGAAGCGCCACTTTGGGATCGGCCCTTGGGGCCCAGAGCCCACCATCCCTCCAGCCCTTAGCACAGCTCAGATCCCTTTCTGCTACAACAGCTGCCATGAGCCAACTCGGATCTTCAGAGAGCAAACAGGGGGATCTGCTGGGTGCCAACAGGCATCCTCCATCCACAGCTCCTCCAGAGGACTCAGAGCATCCCCCATAGGAGGAGAGCATCCCTCACAGGAGCGAAGGGATGCTGTAATTAAGGTGGGATTGGTCATCCCCATCACTGTCAGGCAGAGTTTGGGGTGTAAACCTGCTTGTAAAACCAGCAGATTGGTAACTCAGAGCTAGAAACAGCACCAGAGACATCAACTCAGGTTTTCTGGGAGCCCTCTGAACCAGGCAGCATTTCGCATCCGATCAGACAGTGATGGATGTAGCAGGAGCGGAGCAATTTTTCCTCCTGAGGAGCTCTTTTGACAAGTGTGATCTTATCAAAGTTCCAGGCTTTTCATTATAGCCCTTTTTTCTCCCCTACCTCCTGCCTTCCAGCCGTGCTCTGCCCTCCCCACATTGGCAGGGAGCAGCGCATGCTGACGGCTGACAGTCCCTGCAGCACTCAGAGCAGCACTGAGACCTCCCCTGGGGCATGCAGGCACAGCAGCAGGACAGGGGGCTGCAGTTAGCTCTAGGAACATCCAAAACAATGAGAGAACTTCATCTGGGAGGAACACAGCTGAAGGGATGGGAGGACACCTCAGCAATCTGCCTCTGAGGATGGGGAGCTCCAGCCAGCCGCTGCAGAGCACCCAAAGCAATGGGCTGCCCCAAAGCTGGAGGCAACTCTTTAGGGCAGCAGCACCTGCCCATGTCTCCTTTCCCCACTTCCCATCTTCTCTCAGCAATGAAAAGGAGCTTGGAGCAGCCACCCTTTACCTTGCCTTTCCAACTGCCTTCCCAAAGCAGACAGAAAGAGGCACAAGAAGCAACAACCCCAAGGCTCCCCAAAGCTGGACACCACCTGTCTGGTGCAATGGGCTGCTCCAAAAGCTGGCACTGGGGCCACATCCTCCACACAAGACAGGGCTGCAATGAGGCAGAGACAACCTAATTAACCCAGCTGGGCCCTGATGGGGGTGGAGCTGATGTCACCTGTGAAGAGGGGAAAAAAGATGGGAAATAACTTTGCTCACCCAGCACCATCCCTGGGGGAGGGCAAACAAGGAGAGCTAAGCCCTTCCTGCCCTAGAAAGCCATGAGCACCTGCCCTGACATGATGCTGAGCCACCTCCTGTCCCTGCCCCATCCCAATACATGGACCCACCCGCAGAGAAAGGATGCTGAGCCCCATCCCAAACCTTCCCCCTGCCCAGAACCCCTCACCAAACAGTCACCAAGAGGCAACAAACGCCGAGTGCAAAACCATGGTCTTTTTATTAGAAATCTCCTCGTATAAAAATGATCATGCTCTACACAGTCATCGAATAATTCATAAACATCCAGGCACTGAACTTTGTAATTCCATGTGTGTGTGTGTGTGTGTGTTGGTTCGACTGGTCGGTACATAAAGCAGACAGATTTCAATCCATACGGTCATCACGTACATTAAGTAACCACCTATAGAAATCAGCACTTTGAACACAGTCTGGGTTTCACTTTAGTTTTATTTCGTTCTCCAGTTATTTTTAATGTGTTTTTTTTTTTTTTAATATATATGTATATATATATATTAATTATTTTTTTTTTTAATTTTATAGATTTTTTTTTATTTCTTTTTTCCTTTTTGCAACACAGAGAATTTGGTTGGAGACGGGAGAGTGGAGGGTTGGGGGGGGGGAGCGGAGGAAGACGGGAGCAAAAGAAAAGGGGAGGATTGGGTTAAGAACCAAACAGAGAAAGGAAACAGAAGGTTCTGCACAACCACAAACAACCTCACGAATTCCAGAACAGGGAAAATGGTGGGTTTGTTGGTTTGGTTTGTTGGTTTTTTTTGCTAAGATACAGGAAAATAAACCCAAAGATTCGCCGCAGTCCGTCTCCTCTTCCCCTGCGCTCCATCCCCTTTGCTCCGCTGCTCCTCCATGGGGCTGGATGCGTCCTCACGGTGCTCGGTGCTTTATTTTGATTGTTTCTTGATTTGATTTTTTTTGCTGCTGTTGATCATCTTCCAATGGGAGCTCAGCCCCCGGCCCGGCCCGGAGCAGGACCCTGCTGTCACCTCCCTGTCCTGCTCCCCGCTGGGCTCTGCTGTAAGTGCTGGGGTTGGCTCCCCCTGCAGCCTCCCTCTGTGCCAGGCGGTTGAGATCGCTGCAGTTAAATTGCATGGTTGCTGTAGCTGACGTAGGTCTGCTTGGTGGACAGTGCTGGAAAGAGAAGCAATGGTGAGCTGGGCAGCGGTCCCTGCTGGTCCCTGGAGGGTGCAGAACTGTGAGGATGTGGCTCTAAGGGTCCCAGTTAGTGGGCATGGTGGGGCTGGGCTGGGGTTGGACTTCTCCAACCTTAATGATTCTGTGGTTCTTCAACGCATCCCATGACCCCAAACTGAGTGGGGATGTGGTGTGGGGTTTGCTCATGGATCCGACCAGTGCTGGACACACAGGACACATGCATGCCCACTCTCCCCCTTCTATGCTCTCCCTCTCTCGGTGCCTCGCTGATAAATGAACCTCACTGCAGATTTTCTACTGGTATTCCCTGATAACAATTAGATAGGCCATAAGAAATTAGAGCTGACAGAGCTATTTGTTAGCCGCAGTGTTTTCATAGCCAATCTGCCCGTATCAAAGCCCTGTGAATTATTCATTCTGTTGTTTATTTAAGGAGATGTGACCTGCTGGTGACAGAGCAAAGAACAGCCCCTCTGCCTGGCACTGACAGCCCCTCGGTGCCTCCTGCACCAGCAGCAGTGTCATGGCAGGTTTGCAGCTCACTGCTGCACACCCAGCTCCCCAATTCCCTATGCACGACACATCGGAGCCGGAGACGCAGCAGACAGGAGCTCAGCTCCCTGCTCCCAGCATGTCTCAGCCTCGGAGGCTGCTGCTATGAGTCCCACAGGGAGAGGGATGTTCAGCACAGCAGAGAGCACATGGGAATGATGAGGGTTCGGATTGTGGATGAGATGCTCTTGGCTGGAGGGAGGTGATGTGCTGATGCTCCTACAGCACCACAGATAGTGATGACATGGGGAGCCCGGCTCCCCAAATGGAGGCTGGTCTGCTCCCAGTGAGCCCACAGATCCCCACAGACAAAAGGGGATGGGAAGGGAACCCTCACCTCCTGCTATGCTGGTGTGGGACCACAGACCAGAAGGAACTGTGACAGCATCTGACAAAAGCAACTTGCAACATGGGGAGAACGGGGCTCTGACCACAGAGCTGCCTTCCACAGCTCACAGTGCTCGATGAAAGAGTGGATTAAGCAGAGAAACTGCCCATGGAGAAACATTACATAGAGGGCTACAGCCAAGAAGAGTCATTGCACAGGGAGATGTGAACACATGGCTTATACAGAGATGCCAAGGGGTGTGAAATAGCGCAGACTGGAAAGGGAGCGAGAGGGGGATTAAAAGGAAATCATGGCTATCTGTGGAATAGCAGTTTGGTCTCCATCCCACTGATGCTGGAATCCCTTTCTAGGGGTTTCCCAGGCCTCTCCCCATAGCAGAGCATTGGCTGCATTCCCAGGGCAGCCTCAGCCCCAACTGGGCCCCCAGGGGGGCACCCATCTTCCTACAGCCTTCCTTTTAGGATCCTTCCCCAGGTGCTCATTGCAAGCACACACATTTCAGCAAGCCCCAGCTGCTGTCTCACGTAGCAGTGGCAGCATATTTCCCATTCCAGCCTCCCACCAGCATTTCCCATGGGATAACACACGTGGGCTCATGGAGGGGATGGAGGGAGTGGGCAGAACCAGTCCTGTCTCATCCGTGTGGCTACAGTGATGAAAAACTAGAGTGGGAATGAACAAATGGAGAGGGAATCTGCCCTGCCAGTGGGCAGAAGATGATGCTCTCCCATTGCAGGTAACCAGAGCACTCCTCTTGCCCACGCTCATGCAGCACAGCCTGCCAGCTGCCCCACCACCACAAGCCACATTACCTTGTGTTTCCAGGTTCTCACACAGCTCTGATTTGGCCTCTCCATTGGGACGGAAGCCTCCCTTCTGGGAGAACTTGTTGGACATGGTGGCCGCCGTCACCACCGCCTTCAGGCTCCGTTTGCGCTTGGGGACGTTCTGCTCCGGGTGGAAGAGGATGATGTACACCTTGGGCATGTAGAGCATGCCCAGGGACACTGAGGCACTCAAACTCACTGAGATGGTGAGCGTCGTGGTCTGGATGTACATCTGCAAGACACAAAGGGATGAGCTCAGACCACCACGGCTTACTGGGATGTGGAGGGAAATGGGTGGCTCTGGTGCCACGGTGATGGCACCCTAACCCTAACCCTAACCTTAACCCTAACCCTAACCCCCAAGCCTGGGGCACCCCACAGCCCCACCACCTCCCACCAGACAATCCCCACTCCCCAGCTGGTCCATGGGCCGTTGTCATGTAAGTCACATATTACACACCGACGTTGCCTTTCTGCAGTCAAAACTAATTTCACGCTCACTGTCCAGGACTAACAGTGACAGATGTTTTGCAAAATGAAAGCCCATTAATCTGACTGTAGAATAATCCATTTTTCTATGGAAGGTGTTTGGCAGACTCCTCGCAAGCCAGGGGCATCTCAAGCAGGCAGCGATGAGAGGCAAAAGGATCCTTTCCCTCCTCCCATCCCCATCAGCATCCCCTCCTGCGCTGCATGGCTCACACTAGGGTCTCCCCTGGCTGATCAGGGATGAGCTCCAGGTCTTCGTGTGCTTTGTGCACACAGTTTGTTTGACTCCAGCTGTGCACAGATGCTGGGGCTGCTTTGCAGATCACTAACGAGGAGGTTTGATACACTTCATCCTGCAGCTATGTGGTGCACGGGGCTTCTGCTGCTGCTGCTCCATGAGATCCTGCAGGCAGAACCCAGAGGCACCCACTGGTGTGTCCCAGCTCCTGGTGGCATCTTCTGGAGCCCCGGGAGCAAGAAGTTCCCTCAGTGCATGGCAGAAGCTTTGGCCACACCACAACACGACCATCTCTTGCACTTTTGGTTCCTACTCTGTTGGGTTCCAACCCAGGCCCCCCATGTGTTCTTAAGAACAGCTGATCTGCCCCCAGAGCCCTTTGAGATGTGCACTGTGGTGGCAGAGGACACAACGCTTCCACCTTCAGCAGCATCCCATTCTTCACTGCTTGGATCAGAGAAACCAGCCTTTGTCTGAGACGAGATGCTGCAGCATCCAGAGACCTCGTCAGCCCTAAATAACCCAACGCAGATCCCCAACCCCAGGCACCAATGGCCCACGTTCAGCATCATCTGGCAACAATCACACATTGCAAGAGGCCGAGCAAGCTGTGCAAGCAGTGTCAATCTCAGCACCTGCAGTGGGTGCTTGGGAAGGAAAATCCCACTTATCCCTTCCCCAGCAGCACTAAGCAAACTGCTGGACACTCCTTATTCATCTTCTCCCTCTCTCTCTTTCCCTTGCTGAAAGCAAATGTGATAAACAGAGCACCAGACAATGACACCACTGTTCAGCTGCTGCCTTATCAGCACAGGAAATTGTCTCTTTCTTTAGATCCTCTGTTCTTGCTATTTCTGTAATCCGCTGGGATCGGTGGGGATAAGAGGTTCTTTTGAGCAAAGGCTTGGGGGACTTGTTGTAATAATATGCCACCTCCATGCAAAGTTGTAGGCACGAGGCAAAGGGAAATAAAAGGCAAACGGGGATTTTCATCCGCAGTTGGGGTTGTGGTAGACGAGCTGGGCACTGCTGGGAGGTTGCCCCACAGCATCCCAAAAACTCCAGCAGAGCCCACACTGCGCACCCAGAGGAGAGGGTGGCCCTTCTAAAGGCACCCCATGTGACTCCAGCACTGCAGTGGGGCAATGCCCATATGAACACCCCCAGCTTCCAGCCCACCGTGCAGGCTGCACAGTAACACTGTTTGGATGCCTGAACCACAAACCAAAGCGGAAACACTGAAGCTGGCAGCACCAAGCAGCACCCAACCTGATCCCTCTGGCTGCTCCTCTCCCTGCAGCCACCCCAAACTCCGGGGATGTTCCACGAAGGCACCTACAGCAGCACATCCTCATCCAGTGCCAAAACACCGCCAGCCCTCCTGGGACAGCTCGGCAGTGACAGGCGTTGAGAAAGCGAAGCCACATCCAAGGGGAGTTGGGAACATCACTTTTTCCGCCTCTAATCAGCTTGTTAGCAGCCTAATAACAGAGAAGCCCAGCACATTACAAGCCCCCGAAGTGAGGCACAGCCTATTGTCGAATTGCTACTTGACAGCCAGCTTTCGGCAGCCCTAAATTATCCCATGACAAGCTGCAGTGAAGAGGTGAGCAACCTTGCGCATAATCTACAATCATTATCATTTCCATCTTTATTACCCACAGTATGCCGAGCACATTAAGGCGGCTTTAAGGGAGCTTTTGTTTTGCAATAATTCCTTAAAAAACCTGCTTTCTTGTTAGTATCTCCCCTGCCATCTCATCAAAATGGAAATGCTGCGAGAGGCTCCATTTGTTTCCTTTAATTCTCCTTCACTCCTTTAGCCAGAGCGGGATGGCTTGGTAAGGGATTTTCTAGCTGAGGCAAAGCTTAAGGTGTGAGTGCAAACTCAGGTGCTCTGAGCAGAGCCAGCACTCCAGGACACGTGCAAAGTCCACAGCAAAAGCAAGCCAACCCCAGCCCTCCTGCAATACAAATGCACTGCTCCAGCAGCTCGGCATCAATGGGGACACACTCAGGGGATAATTACCCTAATTGTGATGGATCCAGAAGGGGAATCCAAGTGGCAGCCACCCTGGGGATGCTGATGCCAGGGATTTGTAGGGAATAGCAGCAGCGAGGTTTATTTGTCGCAGGCAGCGCAGGGCTGGCAGGCGTGAGCTGCTGGTGTGTAACACAAACGCGATTCCCATTCTGTCTGGCAAGCAAAGGGGATTTTTTTCCTCATTCATGAGATTTTTCCCTTTGTTCTCACTTGAGCGCGGGTTTCATCCAGGCTGGTAGCTCACGCTCTGCCCCCAGCACAGGGAGGGAGGCGGATGGGGAGGGGGGGCTTGCAGCAGACCCACTGCTTACATCCCCCATCCTGTCCCCATGCACAGCGCTGCAAAGAGGCACTCGGAGCTCCTCGGGGCCACACGTCCCATCACAGCTTGTGTGATTCGCATACAGGGACAATGGGGGACTACAGTGTGCAGAAAAAGGGGGTGAGGGGTAATGAGACGAGGCTCCCAGTGGAGCAAGAGGCTTCAAATCAACGCTTCCTATCGCTACCATGATATCCAAGCCAACAAGACCATGTCCTGATAGGTTCCTTCCAACTCAAGATATTCTATGGTTCATAAGAAAGCATCTCTCCTTGCTCAGCCCCTTCCTGGCAGCCCACAGGTCCACCAGCCACACCTCTCCCATCCACCTGCCTTACCTTCTCTGCTGACTGCGACGTCCCAAAAAAGATAGGGATGAAGGCTAACCACACAATGCAAGTAGTGTACATGGTGAACCCGATGGGTTTGGCTTCGTTAAAAGTCTCTGGGACCCCACGGGTCTTAATAGCATACACAGTGCAGGTGACCATGAGAAGCATGCTGTACCCAAGCAAACAGATGAGGGAGAGGTCCGAAATGTCACATTTGAGGATGCCCCGGGCAAAGTGGGGGTTTGTAGTCCGCTGGTCCTCGTAGTCAATGACAGAGTGGGACGGGTCCACGATGAACCAGATGCAGACGCCCACGAGCTGCAGCGAGATGAGGCTGAAGGTGATGACCAGCTGGGAAGCGGGGCTGATGAACCGCGGGGCACTCACCGACTTCTTGCCCTGCTCGAAGATGCGGTAGATGCGGTTGGTTTTGGTGAGCAGCGCAGCGTAGCTGATGCTCATGCCGAGCCCAAGGAAGATGCGGCGCAAGGAGCAAGTGCTCAGATCAGGCTCGGCGATCATGAGGAAGGTGGTGGCATAGCAGAGGAAGATGCCCGTCAGCAGGACGTAGCTGAGCTCCCTCCCCGAGGCCTTGACAATGGGCGTATCATTGTAGCGCACGAAGGTGACCACCACGAAGAGGGTGGCGATGATGCCCACGATGGCGATGAAGACGGGCACCACAGCCCACGGGGAGCTCCACTCCAACTTGATAATGGGGATGGGGGTGCAGCTGGTGTGGTTCTCGTTGGGCCGCTCGTTGAAGTGGCAGCGCTTGCAGTGGAACTCATCCAGTTGGTACTGGTACCCGTCGCAGCGCTCGCAGTGCCAGCAGCAGGGGATGCCTTTCACCAGCTTCTTTCTCTCACCTGGCTTGCAGGGCAGGCTGCAGATGGAGCTGGGGAGTTGGCTCCCACCCCCTGGCCACAGCATGTTCTCCACCTGTGGGGCAAGATGGCACCAGGTCCACTGATCATGTCACATCATAGAATGGTTGGGTTGGAAGGGTCCTTAAAGCCCATCCAGTCCCAACCCCTGCTATGGGCTTATCACCCTCAACAGAACAGTCTGCCCCATCCATTGCCTCGGGCATCTCCAGGGATAGGGCACCACAGCTTCTCTGGGCTCCCTGTGCCAGGGTCAAACCACCTTCTGAGTAAAGAACTTCCTCCTAACATCTAACCTGAATCATCTTCTTTTCGTTTAAAACCATTCCCACTTGTTCTATCGCTATCAGACAACCCAAAATGTCGGTCTACCTCTTGTTCATAGGCTCCCTTTAGGACTGGAAAGCCACAATAAGGTCTCCCCAGAGCCTCCCCTTTTCCAGGCTCCCTCGACCTTTCTTCACTTAAGAGGTGCTCTAGCTGATGCTGGAACCAGACGCCTGCTGAAGTTTGCCAAACCACAGCTTTGGCAGCCTTACTCTGCATCCACACAACCCTTGAGCCTCAGATGCTGCATGACGATCCCCTGCCTTACCTTCAGGTGGAGGTGGTCGGTCCATTGCCCAATGACTTTGTACTCGGGAGTGGAGTTCCTGATCTGGTATTGGTAGATGTCGTAACGTCCTGGAGCGTCTCCGTTCTCATTGAAGGTCACTGGAGTCCCAGCAATGCCTACAGGAGAGGGACAGCTCAGCACCCAGAGCTCCACGCAGCACAGGGTGCCATGAGTGATGGCATCCAAGGGTTTGGTGTTCCACCCCATGTGGGATACTTGCTGTAAGCAGCCAGGTCAGTGCCAGCTGGGGCTCAGGGTGGGTGCTTAGGAAAAAAAAGGAATGAAGGAAAAAATAGAGAGGAGAAAAGGGAGAAGAAAAGGAGGATAAAAGAGGGAAGAAAAGAGAGAAGAGGGAAAAGAAGAGGAAGAGAGAGAAGTGGGGACAAAAGGAAAGAAAAGGAGGAAGGAAAGGGGAGAAAAGAAAGAAAGGAAACCACTCCTGAGCCTGAGCTGATGCAAGGACCATATGGGGAGCCACAGATCAGCCCAGCAGTCCCACCAAGAGCTGGGATTTATTGGTAGCGCCAGGTAAGGAGTGCTGTTATGATGGCCATTTTAGCACTTCTTTTAAGAAAAAAGTGAGAAATAGTTTTAGTGTTAAGTCAACTGATAAACACCAGTAAAAGGAGGGGAGAGAAAAACCAAGCAAGAGGGAGAAATAAACAGGAGACACTGCAGAGGAGATCACAGAGAGGAGATAAATAGAAACAATCAGGAGGACGAGACAGAAAATGTTTATTAAAGAGGTGGAGCGGAGGAAAAGATGCGTTTCCACAGATCTGAGGACAGACAAGGGCACGGCAGCGTGATGTTGAGGGACCTCTGCCAGCAGCAATGCAAGGCAGCAAGTTATGGGTGCTGTGTCACCCATGGCAGGGGACACCCAGCAAGCAGGATGGGCTCCCCAGAGCCCCAGACCTGAGAAGTTGACACTGCGGATGTACTTGAGCAGCTCCACACCGTCCACTGGGTCCATCCTGGAGCACAACCCCACCTTGCCAGGACACAGGTTCTTGTGCATGTTGTGCAGAGCGTGTCCCATGGCGTAGACGGCGTCGATGACAAACTGCACCTTGCCCTCCTGCTCGTATGAGGAGTCCTGGCCAATCCGCTCCCGGTCTGTGGACACACAAAAGCAGTGCTGCTCACGGGGCATGCAGCTGAGAGCCCCACATCCCCGGACAGGACACAGGGCTGAGCTGCTTCTTCCATCCCATCCTCACCCTGTCCACCATTGGCACCAAGGGACCATCCAGGCACCCTCCATCACCACTCAATGTCCTCTGTCACATTCCCAGTCCCCCATCCCCTGTGCCCCTCGTGTCCCCCCCCAGCAGCCCCATTCACTGATCCCCTGCCAGCCCCGTCTGCAGGATGCTGTAAGGACCCACTAATTGCCAGCAACAGCTGCCTGCCTCTCCTGTCATAACCACCCTTAATAGGACTGGAAACATGTTCATCATTTAACAGAAGACATCGATCGATGTAACACGCTGTTAATTACAGCTAAGAAAGCATCTCCCACGAGGTGATGCTGCACCAGGGAGGCCTGACCCCGGGCAGATGGAAGGAGAGCTTCCCTGCCAGCAAAAGGCACAGCCCTCATCCTGCACAGAGACACAAGCATTCCATCCGAGGGCACTCAAACTCATCCTGATTCCACGGGGTGGAAAGGATGATACCCCTGTGTCCCCATGCTGGGATGGGAACGAGCAGCGCCGGGCATGGAGGTGCAGCTGACAGCACGCTAAGGCAAATTGATAGTGAACTGACCAACAAGAAAAGATGATATCAAGGAGAGGGATTTATAACCCATTCTTCTAAGTTATAAAAATGCTTTTGGACTACGTGGGGATTACTCATGCGAAACCCGTCAAGTTATCCTTTCTTCCATGTTATTGACAGGGGCTATTAATCTTCTCCCTCAACGTAGGGCCTCTCCCCACATTCATCTCAGCACGCAGACAAGCCACTCTATCTTGTCAAGATAATTACCCATTAAAGCAAGGCTGTAACAGACTGCATGCAGGCGCTGAGCCCCCGGGGGTGTCCCAGCCCCACTGCTGCCCCTGAAAGCCCACCCACCGCAATGGGAATTGGGCCGATGCTGAGAGGAGACGATGCGGAGCAGGATGCTGAGGTTCATGATGTTGCGTTCCCGATGCGGAGACGATAAATCTCCATGAATCTCTCTGTCGATTAGGGCTGCAAAAGGGATGTGACCTCGCTGATTATAACAGCAGGGTCGTGTGTCGTTCTACAGGGCTGATAATTAATTTTCAAGTGCGTGAGGGGCCTTTGAGGTCACCTCTCTGAGGGCCTTTCTCCAGCAGTGGAGGAGCCTTTGGGATTGGCAGTGATTCCGAGCACATCACCAACACTGGCTTTTGGCAGGAGCAAAACAAACCCATGAGTCTGGGACTCGACAGCCCACTCTGTTTGTTAAGGAAAGCAGAGGTATCAGCCATCTCCACCCATCTGCTCTGGTGGGCAACTTGCAGCCTGGTTTGGGGATGCAAAAGCAAGGAGAAGTTGCTGTGTCTCTATATGGTTTGGGCTCTTTCCACACCAGAAGCTAATGGGGAAAGTCCATACAACTCCTACTGCAAAACCACCCCAAAAGGGTGTTTGCATCAGCCTTGCAAAGCAGAGCACACAGCACCGCATGGGCTGGTTATTTACTTCAGGCCCTGCGTTGTTTCCCCTCTCCGTTCATCTGCCAAGCAAATGTTCAGGAGATAATTTATACCCTGACAAATTCAGATAATTTATAGACAGCTCCTAGGACATTTGCCATGTCACGGTTTCAGCTGCCTCCACTAATACCTTGGCCCTGAAACATCATTTGCTTAAATGCTACATCACTATGAAGATGAAGACATCAGTGCTTTGCAAGACCTCCTCATGCATCTCTCAGTGCTGGGCATTCCCTGATGCAATCCACACAAGTCAGTGGCTCTCAGATACCTGAGAGTGTGGACATGATCAGCCCCTTTGCGGTCAAACTTCACAAGCACGGCCAGGTCTGTCCATCCCATGGCACCACACACCGATGTCCCTCCCAAGGATGCAGGGACGTGCCCGTGTCCTCACGTTCTGCCAGCTGCAGCCTTCCAGCTGCCGGGCTCTTATCTGTCTTCAGCCAGTGCCAGGCAGGCAGTAAATCTCTCCCATCTCTCAGTAAACATGTCACCTCCTTGAGCCTCCAAGCATCACCTCGGCAGCGGCGCTGTCAGCAAGACAGATCCCCTGTTTGCCTTGTTTGCTGCATTAATCCCTACAAGCCCGCTTGAGCTGGAAGTGGCTAAAAACACCCAGTGGGGTTTAAGGAGAAGGTCAGGAGCCTGGCACTGAGCTCTGCTGGGGTCAAAGTACCCAAGGATGCTCCATTCCCCACCTGCAGCAGCACAAAGGTGCGTCAGCAAAGCAGTTTGCAAGGAGACAAGGGCAAACAGCAGACCAAACACACACAAACCGAACACATTCAGTGGCATTCATGGAGTACCAATTGCCACGCAGCTCCTTGAGCTGGGCTGGCAGCCCCTGAGCAACAAGGACATAGATGAGCTGAGAGATCATAAAGGGAAAGCAATCAAACCCTTCTAGTGCCCACCCTGGGCATCATCTTCACATCCCCAACGACCCCACACGACCCTGCAGCATCCCCACGCTCCTTACTGGTGCACTTCTTGATGCTGCTGCCCTTCTTCAGCGCGTGCCGGCTCAGCTTGCAGTGGAAGTTTTCCTCCCAGAATTCAGCAAACCAGATGTTGCGGCGGTTGTTGTCCAACGTCCTGCTGGAGAAGTAACGATCGAAACCTGCCCGGGGAAGAGGGGACAGAATGGGGTGAGCCCCTGGGCTGGCAAAGTCCCAAACACAAAGGCTGTGTTAGCACAAACCTTGTGGTCAATGGGATGCCATCAGGAGGACAGCTAACGAGGAGAGGAGTGAACCAGCCTCTCACCTTTGACAGACACACGCTTGGGCAGGATGGTGACGGAGCCCTCAGCCACCTCCTCCAGGTGCAGCACTGGGGAGATCTTGGAGCCCCAGCTGTCCGAGCCCATCCAAATGAAGTGCCCTGTCTGGTTCGCCCTCTTGGCCGCCTCCAGCACTCTTCTGCAGAGAGAAAGCAACGGGTGCTAGAGGTTAAGGAGCAGATGAGGGCATTGAGTGCACCCTCAGTAAGATTCTATGACTCTAAGAAGGAGACAACAGCCTGGCATGGAGTGGGGCCCTTTTGCATCTCCCATCCCCAACACCCCATCAGCACCACACACTGGGTGCACGAGAGCAAACCATGCTGCTCCACTCCAGCACCCTCCATCCTCTCCAGGCTGGGCACGGGCTGCTTCTCCCACTCCATTTGCATATCTGCTGACTGGTAATTGAATTTCCCCTTTAATTACCCAACATTAGGCTTTAAAAAAAAAATCAGGTTATGCTGCAGCAGGCAGGAATTGAGCAGCACTGGAGAGCCTGTGTGCACCCAGCTCATGGCAAAGAATGGGAGAGAGCCATCCAGCACTGCCAAGGTGTGCATGAGGGCTGTCCCATGCCCTGGTTAAAGCCATGCTCTGCCCTGTGCAAGCTGGGGCGTGGAAACCTCTCTTCACACAATATAATCCTGTTTGGGTGGGTAAATGCTTGCAAACCCTAGTTAATGGGGCTTGCCATTTGCACAGCAAGGTAAATCCTCTGTTTCTCAACACACAGCCACGTAAATGTCACGTTTGCAGACATTTCCATTAAGGAAGGAAGGAAGAAACTCGCAGCATTTGCACGTCTGATGTAAACTGATTTCAAATCGCAGTTTACCCACATTTACATAATGTTTGCTGATTAATAAATTAGATCCTTAGGAAATCAGGGGCAGCTCCATGTGAATCACTCTGCTCCGTCATCAACAAGAGCTCCACAAACAACACAAACAGGCTCCGAGCAACCCGATCTAGCAGCAGATGCCCCTGTTCATTGCAGGGGAGCTGGACTAAGTGGCCTTTCAGGGTCCCTTTCGACTCAATTCTGTGGCTGCAAGGTGTTGCTGTGCTTGTGCTCATCAGCTCCATGCATGGAGAGCTCCACGGCTGCAGAGCCGGTGGGCAGTGAGGAGGGGTCCCCAACACGTATCTGTCCCACCCTGCAGCACCTCCTCCCCCACCTCCCAGCCCCTCCGCACCTGATATCATCCTCATTAGCAAAGATGATGACCGCCCGCGCGTGGGAGGTTTCCAGGAGGCGGCGGATGATTTTGTCGAACTCTCCAGGTTTGGGCTCTCGTGGGATCTTGACGGACTGGGCCACGCAAACACCGCCTGCAGCACAGACAGCCCGGCACTGAGACCCTCCTGCTCCCCACCGTGGGGACAGCCCCATCCCACAGCCCCACTCCATGCCCAGAGTTTCCTCCTGCTGGGCTGCAGAGAACCTCCCAAGCCAACCACGCAGCCAGCCGTGGGCAGTGTGCAGAAGCAGCTAATGAAAATCAGAATAGACAAGGGGAAGCTGGCAGCTGGACACATCCCTGCACGTGGCTGCTGGGTTCTCAGCTCCAAAAAGCCAGGGCCCTCCTGCTCCAGCATTACCACAGATGCCAATAAAGAGAGAGAGAGATGAGAGAGAAAATTAAAGACTGCGGGACCTTCAGGATGTAATTGATGGTGTCGATTTGCATGGCAAATGACACAGCTGATACTCACCTGCCACTAGAAGATCCCTGCTCAAGCAAAGGTCAGAGCAATTAGCAGAGGGTTGAGCTTCCCCAGATCACAGCACAGGAGAGAGGCAGGAGGATGGACAGGAGGATTCAGCCCCTCCAGCAAAACGATGTCCTTTGCCCCTTTGCAGCCCGCTGGCAGAGAGGGGATGTTCCAATTGGGCTGGGGGCTCTGCTCACTGCATTCCCAATGCAGCCAAACCACCGAGACGTTTCATGGTCTTTTTCCTCCGGTAAGAAGAAACTGGGCCAATTTGCTGCTTGTTTCCCATCTGGGGAGCCAGATGGATGGAGAGGAGGGAGTTGGATAAACAGATTCCCGGACAGCTCGGCGGGCAGCAGCCGGCAGCGCCAGCGGGACAGACACATCACTGCCCGGGGACGGTGGCTCTGCCTATGGAGCCAATGCAGCTTAATTACAGTTTCCATAGCAATAGGAGGAGAAATTCCAAGCAAAGCAGCAGTTTGCAAACACCAGAGCCTTCCAATAGCCCGGTGCGGTCAAGCAGGAGCACACGCTTTGTGTGACGGTGCTGAAGCCAGCACAGCATTGTGACACTGCGATGCTCCCTGCAATGCACACCGTGCTCATGCACACAGGTGGGCAGCACAGGGACACGACGGTCCAAGTGTGCACTCATCATCTGCAGCACCAGCCCCTTCTCACTGTGGCTGCAGCAAATCCAGCCTTGGGATTTCCCCAGGGCAGCAGCGAGGGGTCTGCACTGGGTTCTCCCCATGCGTTCAGTCCTCATTCATCTGCTTAGAGCAACGTCAGTGCTCAGGAAAAATAAGGGGACAAATGTTGCCAGCAGAAAGGGCTGGCTGCTTGCATGCATGGGACGAGGAGGTGGCACAAGAGATGGGCCCATAAATAAATAGGAAAGGAGATGAAATCGATGGCAATTCAGAAGTAGCTGAGTTACGCAGCAGCTCCGTTAAATCACACTAATGAGGATGGTAACAAAAAAAGGATACGGCCAATTAGGGCATAATGAGGAACTTATTACTGCAGCGGCTAGAGAGAGCAGGGCACGGGAGCAGGATGTAGCCAGGACAGCAGGTGGGAAAAGCAAGGAGGGAACTCCAGCAAGGCTGGAAAACTGCCCTAAGGACAGACAGCAGCGTCTGCAACCACTTCCAGTTTATTAGAGCTAATTGGGGCTCTCTGTACTCCAAAATAGCAACACAGAAGCAGCCCAGGTGAAAGCCCCAGAGCCCTCCTCCACCCATCATGCAAACGCTGGCAAGACCAATTACATATATTTTTTTTCTCCTTAATTAATGGTCTGGAAAAAGAGGCCAATGGCAGTGGGGGAGGCTGGGGCAGGGCAGAGCCGTGAGCATCTCAGTGCTCCAGCAGCCCCGGCTTTTAGTGCCTGCATTATTCATACCCCCCACTGCTGCAGGGAGGGGATTTGCCACGATGCTCCTGCTGTCTCCATGCAAAAACCCATTTAGTCAAAACACTCCTTTATGGCAAAGGAGCAGAGAGGAGGCGGTGATGGGGATGCAGTGGCTGCTCTCCCTGCTCAGTCAGCAGTGCAGCATTGCGCCCTGCCTGCGGGGCCCCACGGCTGGGGAGGGGGCAGGAGCTGAGCTCTGGGGACACCTCTCCTCCCCCAGTTTTGAGGGAGAGCCAAAGAGGAGCAGGAGACTGGAGAGTCGCTGATGGGCAGCACCAAGGGGTGCAGAGCATTTGCAGCAAGAAGCCTCCAGTACGCAGCATGGGTCCAGCTGCACTCCTGCCATGGGAAAGGCAAGCACTCCTGCACCCAGATCTGCACCTCCCAGCTGGGACAGCCCAGTCCCACAGCATCACAGGGGGAAATATTCAGCACGTGGCCACGTCCCCCTTCCCACGGTGTCACCTCCCAGAATCCATCAGCCGCTCTCCCGGTACTCTCTCATTACAGTGGGGTTAACACGTGTTGTCAAACACAGGTCAGGGTTTAATCTCCACCATTACGGGCTCGGTGGGAGCACAGCTGCTCCGGGAAGCGCAGCACTCAAGTGCCCTCTTGATTGCAGGTAGATAATAAGCTTTTGCTGTCGCTAACGTACACCATCAATCAGGGAGCGCTTTGCCCGGGCTCCCTGCGGAGCTGCAAAGCTCTGTGCAAATGCATTGGGTTGGAGGAAAGCTGGGGCTGATTCAGCCGTGCTGCAAACAGAGATGTGCATGGACCCGACTGGGCTGGGAGCACTTCCTGGGTGCTGTGAGGGCATCGGGGCACACGCAGCCTGGCTGTGGGGTATGTTGTAAATGGCTTGGCATGAGGAGCAGCAGCCCTATGCTTGCTTGGCACAGGGACGTGCAGGGATGCTGCAAACCCACGGCCAAGATGGGGCAGGAAGCCAAAGCTGGGCACCTCTGGCTGCTCCTTCTCACAGCAGCCCAAGTTGCCACCGGGTCCCTCATTGCCATCATCTCTTGGCACAGACCAACAGGGAGCACCCACCTCCCACACAGCTATTTCCCACCTCCCTTTCCTAAATGAGGCCGTTCAGATGAGGTCTCCAAGCCCAGAGGTTTAACTGGCAAGCCAGCTGCTGCAGCCCCTTCTTCATGGGTAAACTGGGGGACACCATCCCACTTTGTCACCCCAGAACAGCCCTGATGCATCCTCACATGTAGCAAATCTCAATGCACTTCACTGCAAGACAAGCATCTCTGCCTGTCCCTCCTGGGGATGGAAAGCAGGGGGCAGAGGCAGCTCCCCCAGCCCAGTCCCACCAGACCAGTGGGATCCCAGACCCTCAAAACACTCTGCATCACATCGAGCTTCCATCACAGGAGGCTGCTGGCACTCACTGCCTGCCTCGGCCTTGGAATGCATTCAATTGCTGCTCTTCAGTGCTTTGAAATCTCATCAGACGTTATGGATCTGAGCAATTTGTGCCTGCTTTTCAACTGCCCGCATTGCTGGGCCTAAAGCAGTAATTAATACATTTGCAGCAGGGAAAAGAATGGGGGAAAAGTGACTCTTCCCTTCGCTACAGCCTGGAGCCCAGAGATGCTGCACGGTGATGGCACTGTGGGGTTCAATGCTTCTGGGCAGCAAAACACGGCACAGCCTCAAAGCCCGGGGTTACTGAGGGATTCCACCCCCACAAAAGGACCCCGTTACACACACCCTGCTCTGCTCCTCCCCTCGTGGTCCCCCTGAGACCACAGCAAGGACAACATCCCACATGTGTCACCCTGTTGGGGGTGGGACAGGAGCCAGCGTGTGCCAGAAATATCAACAAGCAACGTGGGCTGCCTGCAAAGCCCAGAGCCAGCTCAGAGCCAGCTCCTGCCTCGACCGCAGCTATTAGCTCCTCTTTGTCCTGCTGCTCTCCAGAGCACAAAGGGATTACAGCCAGACAAGTAACCAGGAACAGAGCAAACAGGCAAGGTCAGCCCTATTTACAGGCGGATTGCAAGCACACAAGCTGACCAAGCCCAGGGTCTGAAGGGAGGTGGGGGGAGGGATCTGGGGGGGGGGTTCTGGCACCCACCAGCAAACAGCTTGAGGGCAGCGAGGTGATTTTAGGTGGGGAAACTGAGGCAGGAGGCCGCCTGGAGCAGCTTCCTTGGCTGCACTGTGACACACAACATTGGCTTGAGCAGAAAGAAAAGAGGAAGAAGGGGGGGGGGGGGGGGGGGACGTTGCCCAAACTCCCTGCTCAGCTGTGAGTGTCAGAGCCCCTTTTGGGGGTGACATTCTGATGCATCAGCCAAAAGTAATGAGCCCAGCGCCAAGCGGAGCGACAGCCATGGATGTCATATGGTAATGAACAAATGCATCACAAATATGTATCAGGCCCTTAACTAAAAATATAGAAAACTCAGCGAAGGATAAAACAAGAGAGGGGGGGAAATGACAGTGTGAAATTGATCCGGGCACATGACTGAGGAGCCTTGCACTCGCCTGGAAATATTGCCCTCTTCACAAAGCAGAGCGCGGCACATCACGGCGCGTGGCGCAGCACGCTGCGCGCCAACCGCTTCCATTACATAAGCATAAATCTCAGCCTTCACCTCCAAGAGCTCGAGTGACAGCAGAGGTGTCAGCACACAGAGCCTGGGGACCTGCAGGCAGCTCAGTCCCCTCCAAGTGACACCGTGGGTTGGGACAGCCCACTGCTGGCCTTGGGGCCAACCTAGATGCAAACATGAGTAACACCCACCGTCCTTGCAGGTGGGAAAAGAAAATGCACTTGAAATGCTGAAGGGTGCCTGAATGAAACACCGTCTTTACAACTCCAGCACCTGAAAAACCTCCTTGCTGATGAATGATGGCCGTCCTGCCATCAGTGCAGCCCCCGGAGGCCAAGGAGTAATTGCAGTATATAAAACCTAATGGCTCTGCAGGGTCAGGCTGCAGCACCGCAGCTGCAGGGTGGTTCTCTATGGGTCACTCAGCAGAGCACACTGCCCTGGGGTGAATTCCTGCCCAGGGTTGCTGAGGGGTTGCTTTGTGCCATGACCGCGGCGCTGCAGCCGGTTTAGCACCAGGATCCGCTCGCAATCGAAACTGAAGGTCAAGTTGCTAATGCATCAGAAAGCAAACAGCTTGAATGCTAACTGCTAACTACAGCAATGAGCATTATTGCCTGATGGAAATAAAAACCGACTCGGAACGCTCAGGCTTGGCATGAGAAATGAAGCGCGGCGATGTGCTGGAGGAGCAACACAGAGGGGGGGAGAGCAGAGGCTGCAGGGGGAGGACACTGCTGTGCCCCCAGGCTTTGCACCCCACTGTCCTGCTGTGTGACTAACAGCGGCCGGGGCCGGATCCTCAGCCCTGCAGCAGCTCTGCTACATCACCCTGACAGTCTGCAGACACCTGAAAGCAGAAATAAATCGCCGGCTGCTTTATGCTGCTGGAGGAGTGCAAATGAGAGCCAGACATTGGAGAACTGGCTGTAAAAGGAGAGGAAGGATCCTTCGCCCTCTCCTAGTGCTGGTGTAAAGGCATGTGGTGGCTGCAGAGCCATCTGAATTGATAGGGGACACAGAGGCACAACCTGGCTCTTCCTAAAACAGTGCAATGGGCAGCACAGAGCACCAGGCTGGGGGAGGCTGCAAATTAAGAAAGGGAATGGGGAAGGGAAAAGGGGAGGGGAAAAGAGCAAAGGAGGGGGAAAGGAAGAGGGGAAGGGGGGGGAAGGGATGGAGAAGAGAAGAGGGTAGGGAGGGGAGGAGGAAGGGGAAGAGGAAAAAGGAAAAGGGAAAGAGAGGGAAAGGAAAAGGAAGAGACAGAAGGCAAAGGCAAAGCTGAGGACGCCCCACTGCTCGATGCTCACGGCGGGGCCCAGACCCCCTGCTGGCAGCCGAGTGGCAGCGGCTGCGCGTCGCTGCTGGGTCTGATGTACGGCGGCACTCGTTCCGAAGGGAGCAGGGGAGCAGCGCTGTGCTGATAAGGCACGGGCTGCACTTACACCGCCGCTCTGCCGCAATTACAGTGGAATTATGCTTTTTGATAACTAAATTATCGCTAATGCACATAATCGTTGGGTTATGTGGATACACAAATTACAGGACTGCCTCAGCCCCGGATTAATACGCGTGCATTTCGGCTCCGTGTACACTCGTTTATACTGCAATTACGCCATCATATCATTAACCATCTGGTTATAGCAGTGAGCATCAACCACAGGTATCTCCAACCAGGAGGGCTGCGGAGGGACCACCTCTCCCAACACCACTCCTTACTGGTGTATCATGGAGGCTCTCAATGGTGCCCAGTCCCCCCAGCTCCCTCCACCCCACACCCAGACCCACAGAGAGCTGCTAGGTTGGTTATCATTGGGCCATACAGTGCTATGCTTGCTCTAACATAAGGAGTAGGGCTAGCTGAGCCCAATACCATGCCAGGAAACTCTCCATTTTGGGTGGCAAACCACACTCAGTGTCATGCAGTATATCCCTCATCCTCAGAAAAGTAGCTTTCGCTTTATTCCCATCATCCCTAGGCAGATGGGGCTGCAGTTAGCACTTACAAACCCCAGCAGAGACAACAGCTACACCGTTAACAAAGCCACAAACGCAGCCCTTGGCTCACTGCTCAGCATCATCCCTCCCCATCACAAGCATCATTCCCCCCCATCCCCCGGGTACCACCCCATGCACCTCCTGCAGCACCACAAGCATCACTCTCCCATTCTGCAGCCCCTGGGTACCACTCACACCCAACCTTCACACCCGCAGCCCCTGCACTCACACTTGGTTGGAGCACACACAGCACAGTGAGCACCCCAGCACCACTCCACCACATCCCCACCACAGGGTGTGCTGAGTCGCACAGACAGCCTCAATTCACTGCATCCCCCGGCTCTGAAACATCCCCACACTCCTCCTGCAGGACGGCAGAGCCGTGGAAATATTCTGTGCTTTTCAAGTCGAAATCCTGAAGAGCAGTTTCCAGGTTGAATCCCCAGATGGGCTTCTCTGCATATTAAAAGCACAGCCGGTTCTCAGCGCCACGGCGCGCGAGAGAGGCAGAATTAACGCTGTTCCTATTTATAGGGCTTTGATTAGGAGCTCGTCACCTCGAAGTTTTTATTCCCTTTATCCATTTATAAGGCCATAACACAGTTTGACTAGCTCCAGATAGGCTGGTGTCCCACCGATTTTGCCAGAACTTAATGTGCCATTCAGACACAGTTAAGCCAGTAATAGGCAGCAGCCGGCTCTCTGCAGGGCTTTAACTGCCTCAGAAAACACTCCTCAGCTCCCAGCTCCCCCCGTGCACGTTATGCTGCAGAGGTGAAATGACTGGGGGGTGAGGATCAGCCCCAACACTCCCTGCATGGGGTCTTGGAGGTGCACAGAGCCATTCCCTGCACTGTGTTAATACCCACAGCAGTGATGCCCGGGGGGTCCCTGTCCCTCTCAGCCAGCCCCCAGCGGGTGCTCAGCATCCATCCGATACCCACGAGCTTTTGCAGCACTCCCGAGGCTGTTAATCCCTCCTAAGCATCCCAATGCTCCTGTCAGCAAAACTCTTTCTGCCTCCCGACAAATCCCCGCAAAGAGTTTTGCTGAGCGCAGCCTTTCCGCCCGTCCAAAGCCTATAGACAAGTTAAAGCACCTGCCCTCAAGGATAATTCCCCTAAAATTGGGTGAAGCGTGTGCCGCTGCCAACTTTATTTTCTGTTAAAACCTGAGACTATTTGTAAAAGTCTTTTTCTTCTGGAAGGCGCCCAGCTCTGTGCAGAGGGAAGGGGGGGGGGGGGTTGGATCAGTTTGCACTTGTTTAGCAGCCAACGACCCGGCAGGTTTGAGGTCTCCTTGTGTGCAGGGAATGGGATTTGAAGATGCTCTCTGAAAGGAGCTGGCAGCAGCCACCCTGCCCTGCAGACAGACGTCTGCTCCCATCCCGGCACTGGGGAGCTGGCAGCACATCGCCCTGGGACGCGCAGCCAGGAGGCAGCCAGCTGAAGACATTGCCCACGTCATGTCCTTACAGCTCAGCAGCCATAGCAGCCCCAAAGCCCCCAGCTCAGCCCCTGAACTGTGACATCCATCTCCGCTCACGCACCGCGACTCAGGTCAGGTTGCCCAGCAAATCACCCTATTGCCTTTCCTGCTCCAAAACGCGCTTCAAGTCCCCAACCCAGGAGAAAGCTGCTCACCATCCTCCCTGGATTTCTGGATGAAGGCTTCCACACCGCTTTCCCCGTAGCTGCCCTCGGAGGCCAGAGTGGAGACGTAGTTCCACTTGAGGGCTTTGACGATGTCCACCATGGCCTGGGCCTGGTAGGTGTCGGATGGGACGACGCGGGAGAAGAAGTCGTAGCGGCTGTTGTCGCTCAGGTCTGGTGCAGTGGAGGCATAGCTGATCTGGGGGATCTGTTGGGAAAGATAAAAGCATCAGGAGAAAGAGGCAAAATCCATGCCCTCACCGCATTCCCAACGCCATAGAGCTGCCCAGCTCCCATCACCTTTCCTCCACTCGTGCTCCCATCCTGCTCCAGTTTTTCTCTTTGTTTCTCTATTATTTTCCCCTCTTCTACTCCAGGCTCTCACTTTCTATTAAATGAGATCCCAATGTTATAAACCCACAACTCCACCTGAATGCTAAACAATCCCTGGGAAGGAGCAGCACCCCTTTACCTCCCTGCAGTGCTGGAGATGAGAAAAGGGAGGGGAGAACGAGCAGGAGAAGGAAAGGAAGGAACCTTTATGAGGACACAAATGGGATTATTCTCGGTGACAATCTGCTTTGTGCTCCTTTCTGAGGGGCCACGATCTGCTCGGTGGGGAGCTGCAACCAAGAGGTGATGCACGAGGTTTGATTAACATTCTGCTCAGCTGGCAAGGTGTGCACCCAGCCAGCACTTGTCTGGGGAGGGAGCTGGGCTGCGTGGCTGCTTCCCTCCATCCCTTTTCCCTATAAATGGTTTAAATAAAACCACGTGTCCTCAGCAGGGGATGAATGGGGATGGGGATGGAATGGGATGAAGATGGAGTGGGGTTAGGGATGGGGATAGGATGGGGTTGGAGATGAGATGGAGACAGAGATAGGGACCTCCCAGCTGTGCCCCCCAGCATGCTGCATCCCATGCAAACCACCAAGGGCTGTGGAAGCGCTGCTGGGCTCTGTATGGAAAACATGTGTGGGATTAACTCCTGGTCCAACCCCTGCTTGGAAACAACACACCCAATGATGCACGGACTGTAGCAGGATGCTGGATTCTAATCAACAAATTGAAAGAGCTTTTCTCCCTCACTGTACTACCTTGGATGGAAGTGAAAATAAAAGACCAGTTCCCAAATGACCATTTGATAGATTTCCTCTGCCTTTCTCCCCCTCCGCCTTTTTGATCTCATGGTTTACAATAGCCCAACTCCTGGCATCAGCTATTTTCTCAGATAAAAGACAAAAGTTCTTTCAGGTCCATAAAAGCAAAATGCAGGCAGGGAATTCGAGGTTCTTAGAAAGAAGAAAGCTGCAGGTGGGGGGAGCTGGTGATGCATCTCCGCTGCAGGTTTGGGCACAGCACAATGAATGAAGTCACAGAGGCACCGTGTGGGTCCCAGCTCCTCACCCGGGTCATGGCCAGCCCAGGCTGAACACTGCAGCGTGGTGAGGAAATGAGTGGGATCAGATCTGCAGCCCAGAGCTCCTTTATCCCATCCAGAACAAGCAGCAACCCCAGGATAGGTGGAAAAAAGCCCCTCCTTCCCCATTTACTTCGGACAAAGATTCAGAGTCAGCATTGTTCAGAAACACCCTCAACACCCACAAGGCATCCCCAGGGCACCAGAGCACGGCAGGGGAGCAGGCAGCAGCTGGGGTGAGGAGCGCAGATGGCAGTGGGCCATTGTGGTCAACCCCAAATGCTCCCCTGATACCTCCACCACAAAAGCACTGAGTTTTCACACCCAGCCCATCACCAGCAGCCTATGAGCTCACACAGCGTCTTGTCTGAGAGCGGAGGGGCAGAATTTGTTCCAGCTTGGAAAGAATTCAACAAAGGTGACAAATCCAGCACGGCCCCACAGGAGATACACAGGGATGCAATGCCCCGCACTCAGCATAGCAGCATCCTCCCCCCACCAGCCATCAAGCCAGAGATGGGGTCAGGAGCAGCTAATTCCCTAACCATAATTATTAATTTCATGCATATCTTATGCAAACCTCTGGTTCACCGACAAGATGGAATTGATTTAATTAGAATTTCCATCATTGAGCCATTTGGACGGCAGCTTTTAATTAGAGAGCAGAAAGCGCCAAAGGGGCTGGGGGGGCTGCAGGGCCTGCTCAGACCTCAGCCCTATTGGTTACCCAGCTGGAAACAGGGGGCAGGTACCCCAAAACCACCCCACCACGGAGCTGATAACCAGCCCCTCTGCTTCCCAGATCAATGGTGACACAGCCACACTGCAAACCCACCCCCCTCATCCCAACACTCACCCCACCGGGTCTGCACCTGCCCTACATTCCCAGCCAGTGAAGCCAGTGTGCACGCAGCTCCTGCGCAACGGGCTGCCATCCTCCCTAGGGTGAATTATTCATGCTGTGCAACACCCCTGTGCTAAAAAAGAGCTCGACGACTCACTGCAACACAGGAACGGAGCGCCTCGAAGCGCTCGGTGCGCCCACTCACCACGGGAGATCCTTGCCCTGGGTCAGCACTGGATTGCAAAGCACAGCCCAGCTCCTGCCACAGCCTTTGGGAGCCTCATTTGTAGGGGATGGATTTGGTTTCTTTTCACATCACTGTGGTTGATCGGGAGAAAGTGGGTAGCGCTGAGGCTGGAGAGGCAGCAGACAGGGCTGGGAAGGAGCTGGAGCGTGCCAGAAAGCTCTGGTGGTGACGACAGAGAGATGCTATCACAAGGAGGCGAGAGCAGGGATTTGGGGGGAGGATTTTCTGCATGCGGAGCTGTGAGGAGAGATGAAACCAGCTTGGACAGAGGATGCCACATCTGCGAGTTGTTCCACTGATGTACAGCTTTAATTAGGCAGCGGCATCTAACGAAGGACGCGTTATTTATTTATGTAGCCTGGAAGCAACAAAAGCCCTGCCAGCGTTGCACCAGCCCTCACTGCCAACAGGTTTGGGCTGGTAGGGAAGGGACGGGGATGGAGCAGACCCGGGTGCAGGGGAGGGGAGCACAGGATGGGGTTGAGGGGGCACGGAGGGACCAGTGCCACAACACACCCAGCCTCACCCTGCACCCAGGGGCTCATCTCCATGCGTCTATCTTGGCTCTATTTGGCACAAGAGCTGTCCTGGCACTTTGCACCAAGGGCTTCTGCTCTGGCAACAGTTGGGTGCACGGTGCCAGGGTCAAACCTATGGCTCCAGCCCAGCAGCAGAGCATCGTCTCTTAAGGGAACAGCAAAAGGCAACGTGAGCACAGCAGTGCCTGGGGAGGAAAACGCTTTGCTGAACCTCAGAGCGGAGCCGCCTGCGCTTAAAGGTCAGCGGCAGCGTGAAATGGAAGTTGCCTTATTTTCATTTTAAGCATGTCCGTGCCATAAACCCACTATTTGAATAACAAAGAGCGACGGTGAGCAGGCAGCACAGGGCACAGCGGGACACAGAACCCTCCGGGATCAGTGTCCCCATCCTCAGTGCCTGGTGGGGAGATGGGGGCTGCAATGGGGACACTGAGGTTTGTCCTCGCTGGGCCACCAGCACCAGTGCCATGGAGCATCCATCGGGGCTGAGCCGTGTCCCCCCTGTGTGGCTGCTGCTGCTTCACCCAAGCCACCAAATTTGGGGAGAAAGGGGAAAAATAACCCAAACCCAACGCAGCTCCCTGCACTCCTCCGCCTGTCACTCCGCTGCCTCCTTCCTCCCTCTCTGAAGCAAGCCCTCAATCTTTTTTGTCTCGGCAAATAGCTTTTAAGTTCCTCCCGCTCCCTCTAATTTATATTATTTTAATTATTGAATAGCCCTCTCGCTCGTCGCCTGGAACATTAACACGTTTTTAAAAGGGACCCAGAAAAATCAAACTCCATCAGTGAACTGTTTTTCAGGCTCTGCTAACAGCCTCCAGCCCTCCCAGGAGGGCTCAGTGCTCTGCAGCGTGAGGATGAGGAGGGGGAGGCAGCCAACCCCGCGGGAAGGGAGGGTCTGGGGGGCTCAGAAAGGGAAGGCAGCACCCAGAGCATGGCTTGGGGCATGTGGCACTGCAGGGTGCAAAGCCTGTTTGCATTGCTCTCTGCTTTTTGCTGCTGAAGGGGCTCTTGTTCAAACACTCGTGCTAGCCCCAGGACATTGCTGAGGATAAATAGATGCACAGCGTGGGGGATGTAATTATGAACTGCTCCGTTTCCCTGCAGTTGGAGCAGAGGGAGAGCCAGCCCTCAGATGATGCCACGGCCACAAGCACTGCTCCTCCTGCACACCCTGAGCAGCAGCAGAATGCAGTGGTGTCCCTACATAATGCCTGGGCTGGAGCACCAAGCATCCCCTCCTGCAATAACTGCCTCCATTGCAGCAACAAATACAGCTCCAGCAACTCGGCAAAGGTGTGACCTTACAATGTGGGTGTATAATCCAAAACCTCCTTATCGAACTGCCCATCACCATAACCCATGTTGGGATGGTGTGCATGAAAGCATAGCTCCTTCTAACATGAGCACTGTCTGCCTTGGGGAAGATCCACCAGGACCAAGCTCAGTGAGCAACTCACACAGGGATGGAGGTGGCAAGAAGGAGCCCCTCGTGTCCTGTGGACAACCTCCCATCCGTAACCTGCAAGGCCATCTCCATCCCACATCCTTGCTGATGCCAGCAGTGCCAGCATCCCACCCTCTGAGATAAAACCCTGCTGCTGCAGCATTGTCACCAAGGGAATGGAGGAGGGGATCCCTGGGGACACGGGGGAGGCAGGAAAATGGTTTTAAAGACGCTCGTGAGAGTTCCTGCCTGCCCCCAGCCACGGAGGAAGAAGGAAGCGTGAGCAAGTGCGGTGCTTTCCCCACACGGTTGTTTTTGCCCCTATTTTTGGGACCCGTACCTTGAAGAGCCGCAGGATGTTGGCCACCATGATGGAGACAGAGCTGCCCGAGGCGCCGATGACGCCGACCACCCGCTCGGGTTTGGTGATGATGGGGGGCCCGCCGTTGACGCAGCGCACCTCGGTGCTGTCCTTCTCAATCAGGGCTTGCACGAAGGTCAGCGACTGCTCCAAGGCGTGCGTGTCCCGCGAGCACGTGTCCAGGATGCGGGCACCCAGCGTGATGTTGGGGAGCAGGTCGGGGTCGTTGTTGATGCGGTCCAGGGCGAAGAGCATGGCCTCCAGGCGATGGATGCCCTTCTCCTTCTTCAGCTCCCCGCAGGCTTTGCCCTCGGCACCCCGGCCATGCACGGGGAAGAGCCCCCCGAGAGTGATGTCCCCGTCAATGCGGATGGAGTTCATGTGTGGGTAGCCCTGGCCCTTGGGCTTGGCGGCACCCCCGGGAGCCCAACCCCAGCTCCAGGCACTCAGGAGGAGGCAGAAAGAGAGACGCTCCATGCAAAAAGAAGCCCCGCTCATCGCCAAAGCCGTGCTGGGGCAGAGTGCGCGGCCCGAAACCCGGCAGCGGTCAGGCAGGCAGCATGGCTCCAATGGCTCCGTCAGTGGTCCCCATGGGTGATGCCAGCCCCCTGTGTGCAGTGAGTGGTGGGGCTGCTATGGGGTGTCAGGGCTGGCATCGCTACGCTGGGGAGAGGAGGCAGGGATGTGAGCCCAAGCAGAGCCTCGGGTCCTTCCTGCAGAGCCCTTGGGAGGGAGAAATGGGAGAGAAAGAGAGAGAAAATTAAACAGGGGCACAGAGAGTTTCAAGCTTCCATCAGAGAACCAATGGAAAAGATTTGGGATATGGGACTTTTCTGCATCTGGGCTGAGAGGTTCACATGTTTGCAGGAGTGGGGCCAGGTGAGAGGCTGGATGGGCTGCAAGGAGGCAGCAGGGTCCATCCCATCCCATCCCATCCTCTCAGGAGAGCTGTCGGGTTGGCTCAAGTCTCAGCACAGTATTCGGAGAGGCAAACCCAAAAGCACTCACAGCCCTGACCCCTCCTGCCTTAGAGCATCCCACCTACCTGATCCACAACATCCTCCAGTCCCCATCCACAGCCCTGCCATGTGCAGGCTGCTGCCATTAGCAGCTTGCCTTCATCCCTGTGCAATGAGGCCAAGCAATGGAGGCACCAAACAGCTCAATCCCAGGGACAAGGGAGCCCAACAACTTCCCCACCACCTGCCACGAGGGCATTGCCATCAACACTGCACACCTGTGCAATGTGCTGCAAATCAGGCTCAGAGCTGGTCGAGGGTTTAAGCAAAAGCTGATCTGGCTCTGCAGTGAAGAAACCAGGAATTCCGTATCCAAAATGCCCCCTAAGCATTGCTGCTCTTCACTAAGGCTGCTGAGCTCTGCATCGGCTGCTGCTTTCTTGCAAGCAGCAGTTATGGACAGCTTTCAGCAGCAAATATTGAGCAGCTGATTGCAAAGGTGCTCAGCCCCCGAGCTGGGTATCAGGACTTGTGGGTCAGAGCCTGCCCAGGGTCTGCTTGGCATCCTTCATTGGGACAGTGCTATTTGTCAGCCTGTGCTCACACCCTGCAACCTGCAGCCCGCTGTCCTTGGAGGTTCCCCTGCCCCGCAGCAAACCCCTGCCTCAGTTTCCCCTTTGGGGTGGGTGCTCCCTTGTAGCAGCTGCTGATGGATGCTGCAAGGGCAGCACATGACTAATGCAAGGCACCAAAAAGCAGAGAGCACAGCAGACAGATGCAATCCCCAAGTAGGACGGGCTGGAACGACCCAAAGAACAGCTTAAATTACTCTCAGCTCTGGTTCAGAGCTCAGCAATCAGCACCTGCTGGGCTGGACCCTCCCCAGCCCCGTTGGGGGTGATGTTGGAGCTGAGCCCCTTTACACCCATGGAGGAGACTCAGAGCTCCGCAGCCTCACCAGCTGGGAGGGCCCTTCCCTCAACTGACCCCCATGAATTATGTACATCCCTGCCTGTTGGAGCCACTTGAAGGCCCTTCTCCAAAGCATTTCTGACAGCTGGGGCTTTTAAGACAACCAGAATTACCCAGTGCTGAGCTCTGTGCTTCCCAAGGCAGCAGCTGGGGAGTGCTGCAGAACGAAAGCTGCCCCAGCTTCAATGCCACCTCCCAGCAAGGCAGTCCCATGGGCACAACCTTGTGAGTGCATCCCATAGGGATGGGGGACAGGGGAAGGTCCATAACTCCACAGGGACAGTCCCATCTCCTCTGGGGCTTTGCAAGCACCATCCTGTGCACGGAGCAGGGCAAAGCAAAGCACCTCTTGCACCCAGGAGCTGCAGTTGTGTCTCTTCTTGTGCCTTCACCCCAGGAGCCACAGTTCTGCTGTTGGAGCTCCACGCAGCTCGGAGCAGAAGCTTCCCCCCCACCCTCCAAGCCTGCAGCCCCCAGAGCCCACAGCCTCTGCCTTTCTTCTTGTAAGCTTTTCCCTCTCTGCTCTCTCCCTTTTGTGCCTCCTTTGATCATACAGTCTGAACGAACTGAAGGTAAAAATATCATGGCAGGCAAGAAAAAAAAAAGCGCAAATAATGGGGAGGGGAAGAGCTGGTTTGAATCCCTTGTTGAATCATTAGGGAGATGCAGCCTGAATTACCGTATGAGCCTGCGCTGCCAGCAGCCCGAGCTCTCATCAGAAGGGGCAGGAGATGAGAAGCCATTTCTCCAAGATACGTCCCCTGGATGAGGAATCCTCACCCTAAAAATCAGAGTGAGGAGGAGGTGGGTCCATCCCTCTCCCAAGGAATGGGAACTGCAAGCCCTGCACCTCCCCAGCAGCTCCTCCTGCACATATGGAGGCACACCTGTACGAGCACTCAGTGGGGTGGGGAGCACACCTGTGAGCAGCGAGGTGGCTGAGCTGTGCTCCTGATGAGCAAAGAAGAAACACACACGTTTGCAAGCACCTCAGTGTATGTTTGCATCCCAGGAGCAAGGCTGCTGCCTCTTGTTTCCACCAAGCGCTCTGTTGGTGAGCAATGAACCTCATCTCAGCCCTGCAATGCTCAGATCTGAGACCTGGCACAGGGTGCAAGGACTAATCCCAGCCAAGCATATTTCCAGACCCGGCAGGAAATCCCACGGATTATTGCCTTGCTTGGGTCAGATCAACCCAACCAGCACCCGGAGCTGCCCCCCAAACCATGTCGGGACAGGGAGAGCCAAGGGGGTAGGAGGAGGTGCCCCAGCACCCTGGGGATGCAGAGGAGGTGCAGCACGGTGGCATCCTGCCCCCCTCTAGTGGTGGCCGCGCTCCTGAGCCACCTGCCATCCCGGAGGCACGGCCATCCTCGCTGCCAATGCCCACAGAGGATCCCATCCTGGCACAGCCTTCCCCAGCCACCAACAGGCTTCAGTTCTTGCAGCTGTGAGCACTGCACCGGAGCTGCAGCGAGGCTCAGCTGAGGTGCACCAGCTGCAGAGGAGCCCAGTGCTGCCACAGGCAGTGGTGCAGCCCCAGCTGCGGCGCTCCAGAGATGGACCCTCAACCTCACAGGGGCTCTGCTCCTCCCAGGGTGACAATCAGAGACTCATAGAATGGCTCGGGTTGGAAGAGACCTCAAGGACTATCCAGCAAGCAGCTGGCAATGCTGGTGCAGCTCTGGGTGAGGCAGTCGGATCCCGTCTCTGAATGCACCACCAGCAATGTTTGCAGAATTTCAGAGCCGCCTCAGTGGCACCGGGATTTTGCAGCAATGCAAAAGCTCCTTCAAAGGGGAAACCAAGAAAGAAAGGAAGAAATGGGCCGTTTCTCTTCGGATCAAAACGAAGTTACTGCACTGCCATCAGCTCTGTGCAGCAGGGAAGCAGGTTTGGCTCTCGCGTGCCCAAATGCTGAGCACTGATCACAGCAGCTCCATCACTGCGGGCAAAGCCAAGAGGCGCAACATCCATATCCCACGCAGAGCTGGAGGCTCAATGCAGGACAGCAGTGGGTACCCACCTCATCCCACCCCACCCCTCCAGGCAGACCCCCTGCCATCCCCCCACGCTGCTGCCATTCCCTCACCGGCACCTTTTTGGAAACGAAGGCCATTTCTTTGCCCACCTGCTCATCGTTCAGCAGGCAGGGACAGCAGCACAGCACAACACCCAGTCAGCTCACTCGAGCTCTTCCCCACTCGCAATCTATTGAGGGGAACTTGGCTCCTGCTTTTTTTAATTGCAAAGCCTCCGTGAAACACAGCGGAATTCAGACGTGGTGAAGGAGGGGATGCCGGGTTAAGTTCTCTCTCGCCAGGCAAAATCTTAAGTATTCAGGTCGAGTGCCCCAGTGTTCGCAAAGCCACGGCTCAGCAGGCAGCAGCAAGCAGAAACCCCGCATTTTAACCCCAAAACTCACCTGGATCCACCCCAGGATGCAGCTCCTTCGGATGGATGCACAGACTGATAGAAATCCCAACGCTTGCACAACCCCAGCCCTGCCGGCCCGCTCAGCTCCGTGAGGTCCTGCAGACACCAGGATCTGCTGCAGCCACACTCGGTGCTTTGCAGGAAAGGCCGATGCTCCCCAGTTCAGCCCCACAGATGTGGGGACAGCAGCAGCCCCACGCCGGGTGCCACCGCTCCACGCTGCCCTGCAGGCTGCTGCAGCCCAGTGACAGCAGCTCCCGCTGGGCGCGGATCACTCCAGGAGTATTTATCATGCTGTATATATATATATAAATATATATATATATACCCTTAACTGCAGGCAAACGCTCTCCTTCCCCCTCCCTTTGCAAAGCAGGCCACGCTTAATCCCTCACTTTGAAGGATTGGCTCGCAGTGAGGGGAAGGTAAGAAAGGAGGATTCGGCTGCAGAGCATCGACGGCAGCGCCGCACCTCAGCGGGCTCCCACTGCACCCAGCAAGCAGCTCCAAGGAGCCCTGCTTCTGCCACACAGCAGAACACAACAGTTCTGCACATCGGAATGGTTTGGGAAGGGAGCACAGCTGAAATGTTGGTGCCCAGAGATGCCTGCAGTGCTTTGTGCTGTTTCTACTCCCCATCACGCCGGCACCCTGAGCTCCCCCTCTAAAAGCACCAACCTCTGCCTGCACCCAGCCCTGCAAACACAGAGATCCCTGCCCTCGGCCGGGTTTGGTGCAGGGCCATCAGAAAACACAGGGCCACCGTGAAGAGGAAGCCCCACCGTGAGACGTGAAGCAAAGGATGGTGCCCACGGTGGGCTCAGAGCTGGGGAGGGAGCGGGTTGGTGCACGTTATAATTAGGACCTGCCACTTCTTCAAGCCGTTGCCTTTCTGGGAAGAGCTGGCAGGGGGTGGCTGAGCTGACAAAGCCTCCTCCTGCCTGATGCCAAAGTTGAGGCACGTGATGCCCTTTTTTTGGGGAGCCGGTGGGCTCCTCCAAACGGCAGCGCTGCGCCCCAGGGTTCAGGCTCATCCTGCAGCACAGCTTCAGCTCCTGCTGAAAGACCCACCAGGAAAGCCCCCTCTTTGCATCCCTGGGGTGCAGGGAAACAGCTCCAGCTCGGAGCCTGCTGCAGCCCCCCAAACAGATCGGCTCATATCCACAAAGCCAGGGCAACCAGAGCCTGCCGCTGCCCTTATAAAGCTGATCTGCACAGGGGACCCAATTCACCCGCCCCCCAACCCCCCTCACCCGCCGCAGCAGTGCAGAAAAATCCCTGCTCCCACCCAGAGACGGCAGGGAAGGAAGAAAGCTTTTTCTTTTGGCTCTCCTCTTGGCATTTGCCTCAGCTCCTCGCTTCATTCAACAGATCGGTTCCGCTCCATCCTTCCCCACCGGCACACAGCCAGCACCGACAGACCCCCCCCCCCAAGCCCCCCAGCCCGGCTCTGCGCACCCCCAGCCCCACATCACCTACACGATATGGTCCCCCCCCTCCACACATACACACACTCCCTTCTCCGCCGCAGACACCGCCGAAGGCAGCGGCTCGACCCCCGGGGCAGCAGCAGGAGAGCGGCAGAGCACGGCCAGCTCATCGCACCGGGGGAGGAGGAGGAGGAGGAGGAGGAGGAGGAGGAGAGCGGCGGGGCCGCGTTTGGAGGCGCTGGGAGAGTTGTCCGCTTTTTTCCCACGGCTGCCAACTTCGGCTCCCAGAAAAAAAACAAAGGGGGGATAAATAAAACCACCGAGAGGCGACAGAGGAAAACAAACCCCGGGAGCTGCGTGTGCACAGCGGCTCCCAGCCCGGAGATGGGGCTGCTGCAGCTCCGCGTCAAGCTGCGCCCCCACCAGCCCCCCTCAAGCTGTAATGTGGGAACTCCCACCCCCGGGATCCCCCTGCCCTGCGGTCAGCCCTGCGGTCCCTGCCGCGCTGCTGCGGCGATGTGAGGGCAGCACCCCCCGCCCCGAGCCCCCTTCCCTGTCCCGTCCTCCCCCACCCAGGCTCAGGGTAAAGCCGTGGGGTGGCCCCTCTGCGTGTCCCGCAGCGCGGGGTGCGGCGGGGAGTCGCGGGGCTCCCTGCTGCAATCCCCACCGCCGCAGCCCCCACCGGTAATTAAAAAATTAATTATATATTAAAAATAAAAGGGGGGAGGAATACTGGAGCGGAGAGAGCGGGGCTGCAGGAAGGGAGGAGGGGGCAGCCGCTCTGCAGGAAGGTTTGGGAGGGGTCGGGGGGACGCCCCGCACTTACCCGCGGGCAGCGCACGAAGTTGGCGGCGGCTCCGACCCTTTCTCCGGCCGCGGCCGCCGCCTCCGGCCCCGGGGGGGGCTCGGGCAGCCAGGGGGGGCCCTGCGGCATGCGGAGGGGACGAGCCCTGCCGGGGACAAACCCCCCCCCCCCGCAGCCCCGGCCCCGGCCCGGAGCCGAGAGAGCCGCAGCCGGGCGGGACCCGCCGCGCTCCGCAGCCGCGCCGAGGAGGAGGAGGAGGAGGAGGAGGAGGAAGAGCAGCGGGAGGAGGAGGGCTGGGGACGGGGAAGTTTTGCATGAAGAAACGCTGGGAAGCCCGCCGCGGGGTTTGCCAGCCTTTTAAAGCAGCAGCGCAGCGCAGAGAGTTGGGGGGGGGGGGTTGATGGGGCACCCCACGCCCCCCCGTTTACCCCCCCCCCTTGGGCCGGGGAGGGGGGATCAGCCGCACCCCCGCCCGCCCCCACCCCCGGCAGTGCGGTCACTGCGGTGCATGGAGCCGATACCATCGTGCCCCCCGGACCCGTCCCCTCCTGGTCACGGAGCATCAAGATGGATTTTGCTCATCTCTGTCCTCTCCTCCCGTCCCTTCCCACCACCTGCAGCCGTCGGCGGAGCCACGAACACAGCAGCAGCAGTGACAGGCGCCCAGGCCTCCCACACCTCGTGGGTCACGTTCTCTAATTTCTGCATTTCCAGGAGCAGAGGAGCATAAAACTGAGGGCTACAAATGCTGCAGCCTCTGCCAAGCCCTGTGAGACCCTCCGGTGCCAGGGGTGGACACAGGACAGTCCCTGTACTGGGCTCAGCTCCCACTTTGTGCACTGTCTGCCGTCCCCAAATTCCACCTTCCCACAATGAAATCAGCAGAACGTCACCCCGGGCTGCTGCCCTTCTCTCCATCACCCACCCTGTGCACATTCCCATGGCTGTGCACATGCATTGCCCTGTTTTTGTTGCTATTAAACAACCCAGCAGGCTCTGGCAGCTCTAAGGAGCCCATCGTGTCGCGTCGATTCATTAATCTAGAGAAAACGCAGCCCCCAAGTAATGACCATTGACACATTAACTGCTCCAATCCATCACAGTAATGAGTGTGAGATAATCGGTCACTGGAGCAGTGGCAGAGCACACCTTGCATGTGCTCAGACACCCCAGGCCCTGCACACGGGGGATGTTGCAGCTCCACCAGCCCCGAAACACAAAGCATGGCCCTTCTGACACCCATTTCCAGCCTTGTGTTCGCTGAGGGTTGATTTTAATCGCCTGCTTGGAATTGTATAACAGCAGCCCTGGGTGGAAGGATGCAGCAGTTCAGGTCTCAGTGCTGTAGGGCTGGATGCTGGAGGTGGAGTCGGCGTCCCAGAAGTGCTCTGGGCTGCCTGGCTCCCAACACAACAGCCTGGCCTGGCTCTGGAGGAGCCCAGTGCTGTCCAGCAAGATGTTCTCTCCTGGAAAGCTGGCGGGCCGCCCTCCTGCCATTAAATAGGTGGCAATATTCCCATGGAGTCGGATGCTCACGGGATCGTGCCCGGAGTGCTGTCTCCTGCAGACAGATCAGGCTGTTGCAGTGATCTCATACCCAGCCAGAGCCAGAGTGCTTCTCGTTGGCATTCAGCTCTGGTGCAGAGGAGGGCAGCCCTGGAGGGGGGATGGGCCCTTCCAGCCCCCCATGCACGCACCCAGCTCTCACCCAGCGTCCGTTTATCTTTGTGGTCTGTGGGTTGTTTCCAAAGTAAGGCTGCAAAACCAGACTGATGAGTCTGCCTGGCTGTTCCCCTGGGGCCATTTAGGGGTGCAGGATTGGAGCGACCCCATTTCTCCACCCTGGCTGACAGGGTAAGGATGCACCCAGGGTAATAATTGTCCCAACCTGGTGCAGGACAGAGATATATGGACAGGAGTATGGGGTACACCCATTGGTGCCCAAGCTCACCAAGGACACCCCTGCCTTCCCTAATGTGACAAAGCCTTAGGGCAGCCCATCCAGGCCCTGGTGGTGTCCCAAGCTCATGGGACGCACATGGGGCTGAGGGGGGCTGCAGCCACCATGGGATAAGCCGGGCACAAATCCCCTCACTGAAAGCAGCTCTCAGAGGTGCCCTAAGGTCAGCCTTATCCTGGCTGCTTCGGGTTGGGTGAAGCCCTCCACCACCTCAGCAGGATTTCAGGGCCATCCGGGTGAAGGATTGGGGTCTTACTGCAGCAGGACAGATTGGACACGTGGCTCTGCTTCGCTCAGGCCCCAAGAAATCGTGATGGAAGCTAAAACTGCACAGAATTTTGGGCTGAAGCATCACCAGCAGCATTCTGTACTAGCGACACTCTGCACTCTTCATGCTGAAGCAGCCACCACCACCTGCAGGAGCAGAGAGAGAGCAGCAAAGGGAGAGCAGGGCTTTGGGCACATCCCTCCCTCCACCCCGGTTCTCATTTCGCATGGAAACTCATGAAACAGCCACTCGTGAGAACCTTTGCTCCTTTTCCACATCTTTTTACTTGGAGGTCCCTTAAGTCAACCTGGGGGATCAACTTTGTGCTCGCGACATGAAGCCGGGCAAAGCAGCACCTGGCTGCCACAAGATACCACTGCCCCAGAGCTGACAGCTCGTCCAGCAGCGGGGAGAAAGCTCCAGTGGGAAATATCCATATCCACATCCATCCCCCCCCCACACACACACATACAGCATCTCTCCTCCCCGAGCCCCATGGATGTGCAGCTCCATTTCTCACCATCTTCTCCCCGCTGTCAGCCAGGAGCCAAACTATCAGCGGCGCTCATGTCAGCATCAAGAACGTCAAAACACAATTAACATTTAGAAACCTGGCTCAGCCTGATGGGAAAGGCCACGACGAGGCGGGAGGGATGCGAGCAGTGGGGGCGGGTGGGAGACATCCCAGGGGTAAAGTGAGGAGAGCAGCACACAGGGGGGGGTTATCTGATGTGCACAGGGCCATCCTGAGAGCTGTGCTGCACACCCCACTGGAGTCACTGCTGCAGACAGTGCTGGTGTTCAGGTGAGGACATTTCCAACCATCAGATGCTCCGGGAGAGTCTGACACTGTCAGCAGATGGACGCAGGGATCGATACGGCCTCACCAGGCTCCAAGCAAGAGGAAGGGAACAAATCGCTGCCTTTATCCTCTTGGAGGCAGGTTGGGAGGAACCCACCCCACCCTGAGCTCCAGCTCCACGCTCACCTCCAGGACACGGAGATCACCAACATCAGCAGCTCCAGCAGCTCAGCATCCTCCCCTGACCCTCCAGGCCTCGCATGAGGCTCGTGCACACCATCACCCCCATAGCACAGCAGGAGCACAGCTCCCACCCACCACCTCCAGCCTGGCTCCCCTCCAGCAGGGAAGGTCACCACGTCCCTTTTGCACACACAACCCAGGAGACGCTCTGCTTGCAGTTCTTATTTTATTATTTGAATAGAGGAAAACATGAAACCGCATTTATGGACCGGACTCTGCAGAAGGGTTTGAATTATTGATGGCTGAGCCACCACCTCCTCCTCCTCCTTCCTCTTCAATGAGAGAACAGGGGATGGGATGAGCACAGCTGGAAGTTTGCAGGTTGTTGGCAATGGGATGTGAGCAGCACATGGGGCAGCCCAGCATCGCCCCGCAGCCAGTGCCCACAACCACCCCGAGCTCTCCTGCATTGGGTAATCAGATACCAAAGCAAGGCAAGGATGGCCAAACAAAACCCAGAGCCAAAGCAATTCGGTGTGCCCTAAAAACACCCCAATTACAGACCTAAGGGGGGGGGGGAGGAGAAAAAAAAGTGACAAATAAAAAGAAATGGCTTTGGATTTCTTTCCATAAGAAAGAGACTCCTACACACAAACAGAACACGAAGATGGGTAATAGATATGGATATTTCGGAGAGCAAAAATGGTACTGACTGAGCTCTTATTGGATCAACACGCACACACTGAGTCCATGTTTCTCTTGAGGAGTGAGGATAATGGGATGCCGAATGTCAGACCGCTTTAAATATATATAAAACTCATTATACGCTTCATGACTAACCAGATTTTGATGGAAAGGGTTGCATTTTAAAGAAATGGAGGGGGGGGGGGGGGGAGAATAAAAAGCCCATCCGGGCTCACGGGGAGGAATTAGCGATGAAAGAGGGATGATTCGACTGCAGGTTGTGAGCGACAGCCAACACCCCCCCTTCCTCCTCCTCATGAGGAAGGCAGCTGCCCCCATGCCAGCTCCTGGCAGCCCCCCCCGCCCCCCTGCTTCCCCATTTTGGGGTCTCCGAGCCCCCTCCAGCAGCTCCCCTCACCCTGGAGCCCGCACTCTGCCCAGCCGATGTGACCCCCCGGCAAAACGCTGCTTGAACCCGCAGCCACCTCTTCGCACGGACCCCCCTGCGCTCCCCCAGGTGGCATCTGTGCGCACTGAGCTCACGCAGCCCCATTCCCCCACACTCTGCGCTGCTCCCCATCGCTGCCCAACCTCCTCCAGCCACAACGCCGGGTCCCTCTCAGGGATTTATTCCCCCCCTTAAATTCATCGCCCCCGGAGCGAAGGAGGACAAAGGAATCGCGGCCGGGTTTCGCAGCCCAGATATGGGAGCAGCGCCGCTCTTCTCCTCTGCAACACTCCCACCTAACGGCAGGAAAGAGAGAAAGCCGACATTGCAACAGCAACCCAGCACCCATCGCACGGGCAGCTTGAAACGAAGAGCAAAGTCATGTAAAGTGAGCGCTCAGCATCACAAAAAGGCACGGAGTGGAGGTTCTGCTCAGCTCCGTTTGGATGCAGGAGGGTTTTTGCCACCTGCGGTGCTCGTGGGCTGCGAACTGGCTGTAAAGAAAAGAAAACTAAAGGAGAAAAAGGAGAGAGCACGTTTGGTGGTAAAATTAACAGTGATGCCCAGGCGGCATCAGCAGGGCGACGGGAGGAAAAGCTTTCCATATTAACTGACACAGATGCTTCAGCCCTCCCATCCAGCAGCGCTCTGTGGGGAGGGGGAAGCAATGGGGTCTGCGGGACCCCCGAGGTGCAGGGCAGCCCCAGAATGGCCCCACCAAAACAACAGCGCCGTGCCCCTCCCAGGCCCTGCATAATTGATGCAACATCTTCCTGAAAGAAATACCCTCCTCGGGCATCAAATATTCATGGCCTCGTGCTTTGCAAGGAAACGCTGCCTTCCTTGGAGCCCGAGCAAGCAGCCAAGGCCAGCACGGATTTGCTTTTGCAGGAGTAATTATGTTGCTCACCGAACAACCCAGCTGTGCTGGGGGTGTCGGTGCGTCCCCCCCCTGCAGTGAGAAGCAGCGCTGTATCCAAAACCCACCGCAAAGCAGAAATCCTCATTGTCTGGGTGGCAGAACGCTGCCAGAGCATCTCAGAGCCCCACAGCCAACATCATGGGCTGCCCCCATCATGGGGCCTGGAGGGGACGGTGCAGCTGTGGGGCTCCGGTGGTACATTGGGATGGGTGAGCGCCACCCTGATGGCACAACACCCCAACACCAATCAATCCCTGCTGGACGTCGGGTGGATGAGACCAAATAGCCCATCTGCTGTGCTGCATGAACACTTCAACGTGCTTTTGATTAAGCTTTAAAGAAACGACCGTATTGTTGTCAATTAAAAAGGAAGAAATGGTGCCGTCTCCAGGGCGGTGTCTCCCACCCCAAAAGGGTCCCAGGGCTGGCCCAGTGAGGTTGAGGCCATGGGAGGAGCAGCTCCAGCAAGGAGTTCTCCTGTCTGGTGGTCACTGCAGGGCCCCATTCCAGGGATGGGGGGGGGGGAGATGCTGTGCTCGAGGGGCTCAGGAGAGGAGGGGGCTCAGGAGAGGAGGGGGCTCAGGAGAGGAGGGGGCTCAGCACAGCGCTGCTGATCTCAGTGAGCGCTGAAAAAGGATCCGCTCAATCTGCACAGCCGGGGTCAGCAGGTCGGCCTTGGCCAGGAGTGAAGTGGTTTCGGGTGGCTGCTGTGGGACTGCGGCCAGCCCCCATGGTGAGGGATCCGCTGTCAGCGCCCAGCCCAGGGCAGCACATTGCCCCCAGACCACACCACCCCCACAGGGTGTTCCCACCCACCCAGGGGTCCCTCCCAGCCCCCCCTCCCCACACCTCATCTCCTGCATGCCAGAGCTGCAGCTGCACTCCCTGTATCAGCACATCACCCCAATACATCCCATACCCTACATCCCCTCACACCGTACATCCCACATCCTGCATCCCAGCTCTCACATCCTGCACCTTGCATCCCCACATCCCGCATGGCACATCCCAGCATCCCCACCTTCCTTCATCCCACATCTCCGGGCTTTCAGCAGAAGCCTCCAGTGCCTTCATGCGGCAGCCGCCCTCACTGCAGCCGGGCTGCACATTGGGAAAGGGGCTGGGGGGGCATTTTGCGGCTCTGCCACCCGGATCGCCTAGAAATGGGTTCATCGATCCCGGACGCAGCGGTGACACGAACCGCCTCCTTCCGCACTCCCACCCGGCTCTCCCCGCTCCCAACCCCACGCGTTCTACCCAAATCTGGGCCCGGCTGCGTTTGTGCTTTGCTTTAAACGCCGCACACGGCTGCGATGTTTTGGGCTCCTTCTCCTTCCAGGGGGGGCCTGGGGGATCTCAGCAGGAAAATCGCGGTCCCCGCTCCTCCCACCCAGCCCCGAGTCACGGTGGCCGCCCCCGGCTGGTACCGTCGCGATGCTGTAGCCCGAAGGGGGGGAACTCTCGCACTTCGCTCCGGCCCCCCCCACGCTGATCAGCTGTTGCTAAGAGAGCAATGAATCAACCCCTCCCCACTGGCAGGTGAAGGCAGCTGCCGGCCCTGCAGACCCCCGTCGGCTGATGGATGGGGTAGAAGAGCGATGGGGGGCCGGGGGGGTGATCGAACAGCCGATATGGCTGAGCCCCACGCATTGCACCACAGCTGTCTCTCTCTACCTGGGGAGTCCCAACGCTCAGAGCAGCGAGCGCCCATCCCTACACCTTCCCACCTTCCCCCCCTCCCCGGCTTCACGTGGTCCCGGGGAAGCCCCTCCCGCAGCCCCCAACGCAGCTGCCGGGACGGCTGTCCCCGTTAGATGGCAGCAGGGAACCGCGGTGCCGTCGGCTCCGGTCCCGAACCCACCGTCACCCACTTCCCTCCAAACCCGTTAATTAAGCCCGGCCGGGAGGTGCAGCATCGGAGAGTGGGGCTGCTCTGACCACCAACCCCCCGCCCTGCCAGCTCGGCTCTGCCCCCAGCCCCATTACACCCATCAGCCCCAGTCCCACCAGCGGGTCTGCGGGAGGCACGGGAAGGGTCGGAAATGTCCTTGTGAGGATGCTGCCATGGGCTGCTGGTTGTGTCACCCCGGCAGGGAAATCGAGGTGGGTCTGTGGCTCACGTGGCCGCTGCCGGCCGTGCAGCTGAGCCCTGGTGTGTTCAGTGCACGAGTGCCAAAGCGCAGTTGGAGATGGGAAGGGGCAGCAGCGCGGCGCTTTGTGCTCCGCAGCCCCGAGGAGGTTTCATGTTACTGGGAAGCCGGGATGGGGGGGGATGTTCCCGGACAAAAGACCATTGTTCGCTCTGAGGCTGCACCAAGCCAGGCCCGGCCCCAGCATGGCCCACAGCCCCGGGCAGGGGCCCAAAGCAGCGCCCTCCCCCCCTCAAATGGGTGCCACCCGTTCATGGCACACAGCGACGCACACAGCCCTCCATCCCCCAGCACACCCACGGCTGCCCCCCAATGCTATCCCCCCCCCCCGACCCCCACACAGCCCCATGCAATGGGGGCACAAGCCTGGCAAGGCCCGGAGGATTAATTTAGAGGGTTCTCAGGGCGATGAACGCACCCCGGCTGAGCTGGTTCCAGTTGCCCAACGGTGTGGGCTGGGATTTGTTTGGAGGATCCGGTTTCCCTTATTCCCAAGGAATCGGGCACCCCGATCCCAAAGGCAGCTCAGCACCGTGTGGGATCAGGGGGCATTGAGTCCACAGGGAAGCCCACCTGCACCACGTGCCGATGTGGGAAGCTGAGCACCTGGGGCTGTAGGACGGGCTGGGCAATGGGGGGGATTAAAGCTGCCCTGAGGGGGGAGGAAAAGAGGTTGGAATGAATGAGAAGTGCCCGGGCGGCTCCACGTGGGGCAGCGGGGAACAAAGCCCGGAGGGCAAACAAAGGCCCCTTCCCTTATCGGCTGGGCTGGTTTTATTGGGGGGGGGGGGGGAGCAAAACCTCACTGGTTCACGCTCCCACACCCCCCCAAAAGCATCAGATCAGCCCCAAATGGGGACATCCCCCCTCCCTCCTCCACCCACCCACCTCCAACCGACCCTAATGGGGGGGGTGTGTAGGGGGGGGGGACCCTCCAAGCAGCCCCGCCCCACACACAGCTCCAGCCCCACAGCTCCTCCCCCCCCCCCCCGTCTCTCCGCTCACCCCGCTGCCCTTATTTAATTCGCGTTGGGGCTATTTGTAACAGCCGGACCCCCCTCCCGTAAGGCTGAGCGCACCTTCCCCCCCCATTTCTCCCCTTCCTTCCTTTATTCCCTTTAACCCTTCTGACCCCTTTCCCTCCCCCTTGGAGCACTTTGGGGTTTCTCCCCCCCCTTTATTATCTCAATAAAAGGGGATCTCCAAAACCGAAGGATCGCTCTGGATCTTCCAGATCTGCGGGTGCATGTTAAGGTGGGGGGGGGGAGAGGGGGGGGGGCTGCTCCCAACGAGGAGAGTTACCCCTAATTAATAGTCATCATTAATCATCATTAATCATCATTAATCACCATCGTTCATAACCGTAACAACAGTCGCTCCCGTCTGGATCGCGATGACGGTGAGTGCTGCTGTGGGGGGGGGGGGGGAGATGGATGCAATGGGGGGGGGGGGCAATGGGGATGGACCAACACACCTCCCTACGCCGTGCAGCGCTGTGCGTATGGGGGGGGGTTGCTCCGAAAGTAATGCCTCGTGTTTTCTCGCGCCCCCCCCTACAACCCACCCACCCCAACCGACCCTCCCCCCAACCCCGACGTCAGAGGCGGATGTTGATGGGATGGCGGTGGAGGTTGAACCTTCCCGCCAATGCCCCCGTTCCGCGTTGTCACCGCGCGACAGATGGCAGCAGAGGGGCGCTCCGACAAAATGGCGTCCGACATCGAAGTGCGTATGAAGCAATGGTGTGTGATTGAGTTCCTGCACGCCGAGAAGATCGAGCCCGTCGACATTCACCGACGGCTCCTCAACGTCTACGGGGACCAAACGGTGGATGTCAGCACCGTGAGGCGGTGGGTGGTGCGTATTGCTGCTGCTGTTCTTAACCGGGAGCCGCAGGGCGATGCGAATGGAGGGGGGGGGGGGGGGTTGGGGGAGGGGAGTGCGGGCTGTTTGTGGGGCTCCAGGGGGTGAGGGGGGGGGGGGGGGGTCCGCATGGAGCTGCGTGTCTGTGTGCGGCTGCCCCCCCCCCCCACGGGGCTCGGCTGTTTGAGGGGGGGGGGGGGGCACAGCTGTGGTGGCCGCCGTTCGGTTTCTCCCTCCCCCCCCATTTCCTTCCCCACGGAGCGCTGCTGCGAAATGGGGCTTTATTATCATACCCCCCCCCAACCCCCCCAGCACAGGCTGCACAAAGCCCCGATGCTGCCCTTCCTGCCCGCTTTCTTTCTCTTCTCCCCCCCCCCCCCCCTTCCCTCCCTCCTTCCTTTCTTTCTTTTATCACTTCCTTTTATGATGCGTACCCAGGAAGGAAGGGGGGTGGGCTGCCCTTCATGATGGGGGGGGGGGGGGAGCTTCAAAGCAGCCCTGGGGTGTGTTTGTGGGTGTGGGGGGGGGGGGGGGTTAATGAGCTCCTTCCCCACCGAACGGGCTCCGCAACTTCTCCACTATCCCCCCCCCAAATGGGGGTGCGGCTCGTCCCCCCCCCCCAGCTGCCATCGGGCTCCGTTTCCTGGCCGTGCAGCCATGGGGTGGATGTGCGGCACCGCCGCCCCCGGGGGGGATGGATGGAGGCATGAATGGGGCTGCTCGCATGGAGGGGGGGGGGGCAGGGAAGGCCTTGCAGGCATTGCTGCCCGCTTGCAGCACAGCGCTGGGGCTGGGGAGGAGAGCAGAGCGCTCCCGTAGGGATGGGGGGGGTCTCCATCCATCCCCCAGCCCCATCGATCCGCAGGGCACATCCCCCCCCCCCCGCAGAAAAGGTTTCTTTCTCAGCTGCTTCCTTCCTTCCATGGCAACCCGGCTGCTCCCTCCCCTCTGCTTGCGATGCAGGGGGGGGCTGAGCTGCAAACAAGGTGCTGGGGAGCAGAGCTTCACCCACGTGCAGCCCCATCACACAATCCCCCCCCACGTTGTACCTCCGTACCCACATCTGCAAAGAGCAGAGCTGGGCTTCGGGACCCTCATGGCAATGGGGGGGGGTGGTGCTGCAGAGCAAGCAGTGAGTGGGATGTGGGCTGTGTGTGGCTGCAGCCCCCCCATCTGATGGGGTGTGGGTACAGCACAGCCAGCAGGCCGCGTTCCCTCTGATGCTCAAAGCAGGAGGGCAGAGCTGCTCCCCCCCCCCCCATTATTTCCCTTTCCTTGCCCTAAACACGGGGCTGGTGTTTTGCTGTGGTGGCTGGGGGGGGGGGGCCCTTCCAGTTGTGTTTGTGGGGTGTTGATGTGACCGCGTGGTTTCTGCCTCCTGCAAACAGAGGGGGAGGTTGTTTTGAACTGTGAGTCACTCCCAGAGCTGCTGTGTGGGTTGGAGAGCACTCGGTGTCAGAGCACCCTGTGCCCCCCCCCCCAATAGGGCCCCGCATCCCCCTGCCCGGGCCAGGAGCAGCACTGCTGTCCCATGGAAGCCACGTGTCTGTGTGTGCCCAACCATTATGGATGGGACCCTGTGCTTTGCTGGGGGTGCAGCTGGGACCCGGAGGAGGTGGGGATGCTGCTGTAGGAGCAGAAGAGTTTGGTGCTGTTTCTGCCAGGCAGCTTCATCTCCCCCATTGGGGATGGCTGCGGGGCTGTGCCTGCTTCCCTATGGGGCCGGCTGTGCTGTGCTGTGGCTCCGGATGAGCAGGTTTTCCCTGCAGGTTTTCCTTCAACCCCTGCCAATGTTATTGGGGTGGAGGAGGTGGAGGAACTCGCTCCTCTGTGGGATTTCCCCATGAGCAGCAACGGAACGGCCTGGGATGATCCCTGGGATGATCCCTGGTGTCCCCAAAGCCGGGAGCGGGGCTGGGTTATGGGATGCAGCGGGGATGTGTGGCCCTTCCCTTCCTGCACTGGAGCTGGATGCAGCCCGGGACCCCCACGGCCCCCTCCCCATCTCCCCATGGTCGTGTGGGATCTGAAGGACTCCAGCTTAAATCTGGAGCCGCTCAGCCCACGTGGCTGTTGGGGGAACTGATGCTCAGCTGTGGGTCGGGCTCCCCAAAAGGCTGTGGGACCCCCCAGCACAGCAACACCATCGTGCTCCATCGGCACGGCTTTGTGGCTCCATCCCATGCACGAGGGCCGAGGGGCTGCCGTGGTTCCCCCTTTTACCCCACAGCGCCCTATGGGGCCGTGCTGGGGGCGGCTGCACCGCGTGGGCTGGGGGTTACAAAGCAGCACTTTGGGGGGGGGGGGGGGCTCTCCCAGCTCCCATCCCACCGGCACACACAGCGATCAGCATCACCTCCCCCCTTATCCCCCCCCACCTCCCCCCCACCCCACAGCGGGGTTCCCCCTCCCCTGCCCCCCATGGCCGCGCTGACCCCAGGGATGCTCCGCTCGTCCCCCGCGGCCCCGTTGAGTCACTTCCGCGCCCCCCCCCCCTTCTCCTCCTCCTCCTCCTCCCTCCTCCTCTCCCTCCCGCCGTGGGGCCGAGCGCTGACCGACCTTCCTCCCCTTTTTCTCCCCGCTCCTCCTCACCGCAGCCGCAGGGAAGGATGAGCGACGCCGGCGCCAAGCCCAGCCCAACGCTGGCCTCCAAGGGGGAGAAGGACGCGGCGGAGAAGAGGGGAAGGGGGCGGCCCAGGAAGAAACCGGAGGTATAAGTGGGGGGGGAGAGGGGTGATGGGGAGGGGGGCACGTAGGTTACATGGGGATGGATGGATGGGGGGGTGATGCTCAGGGTGCAGCAGCAGCGTGGTGATGCAGCCCCCCCCCCCCAAAACTGCCCCCTACCCCAAATCTCTGCACCTCAATCCCCCCCCCCCCCCGCATTGGGAAGAAGGCTCTGGGTTCTCTCCCGCAGCTCCTCCCCTGGAGCTGCCGCTGCAGCCCGGCTAATTAAAGCCCTATTAGCACAAGCTGCTCAGAGGGATCAGATGCCGGCGGGTGGGGGGTGGAGAAAAGGGGGGGGGGGGGGCTTTGTGGTTGCCACAGCCCTCCCACAACGCTTTGTGCACAGCCCCGCCCCTCCCCCCTCCCCCCATGGAAGCGATGTGTGCCCGTTCCCTGCGCTTTGCTCCTCAGGTTTGGGGTTTCCCAACGGGATGGAATTGATTGGTAAATAGGGGGGGGGGCGTTGAGCAGAGGGTTGGGAAACCAGCGGGAGCTGAGCTGGGAGATTAACGCTGGGGGGGGTCATTGAAGGCTGGCAGTGCTCTGCCCCAAAGCAGCACTGAACCCATTGCAGCACTGAACCCATTGCAGCACTGCTGCATCCAGGGGACACTGACCCCATTCACAATGACCCCCCCCCAACCCTTCCCTTCCCAACAGGATCCCAGTGAAGCGCCCACCCCCAAGAGACCCCGCGGGCGGCCAAAGGGCAGCAAGAACAAGGCCAGCTCCAAAGGCAGGGTAGGTGGCTGCTGGGTGCCATTAGAGCTCAATGAGGGGCATTTTGGGGCTGACCCCCATCCCCACAACCACCCCCATCCCCCTCCAGCCGTGGCAGCTGCATCCCGGGTTGGGGCGGTGCTGTGGGGGTGTTTGCACGTCCACACCCTGCAACCTGCCTTCAAAACAAGCGACTCACATCCTGTGCTGCTGCCTGGCCTGAGTCATGAATCAGGGCCGTCACTGGGGGATGCCATTGGGGAGCTGGGATGTGGCAGCAGTGGGATGGGAGGGAGCCCCAGAGCTGGTGGGGGGAATTGGGGAGGGGGGTGTGTGTGCACCATCCTGACCTCAGTGTTTTGTTCCCCCCCCAAACGCTCAGAAATCCTCCGTCACACCAGGGATGAAACCTCGAGGCCGACCCAAAAAACCGGTGAGAGCCCCTTGTCCTTTTATACCCTGCCCCCCCTCCCCCCAATCTATGGGGCTTCCCCATGGGGCACAACCATGGGCACTGTGCTCTGTGCCACGCTCCATGCCCCGGGGTTGAAGCAGCTCCATGATGGGGCTCCTCATAGAGCCACACCAAAGGGCAGCCGTGCTTTGGTTCCGTGCTTTGGTTCCCCCCTCGCCACGTTTCTCCTTTGCTTTGCAGCAGCAGGACGAGGAGGAGGTGAACATCTCCCAGGAGTCATCGGAGGAGGAGCAGTGACCCCTCCTGAACCGCCGCTACCTCATCACCACCCCCAGGACTGAGGGACAGGGACGGGGCACAGCATCCCCTCACCCCCCCCCCCCCTTACAGCAGCACCCGGCTTCCTCCTCCTCCTCCTGCCCCGCTCCTTCCTCACCCCCCAATAACAGCAGCACTGGAACAGAGGGCTCAGCCCCACAGCCCTATGGGGGGAGGGACCCCCACCCCGTTCCCCCCCAGCACAGTGGGGCAGCCCCACTCCCCCTCACCGCATCCCCGCAGTGCCGGTTTTGGGGTGACCCCCGTTACCCCATCGGTTCTGGCTGGGTTTTATTTTATTCTTTTATATATAGATAAATAGATAATTTGGGCTGGGGGGGGGGGTGTTATTTTTTAGCCCTTTTTTGGTTCTCCTCTCATTCACAACTACCTCTGGATATTTAAGTTCCTCTCATGGAGCGCCACTGTGGGGCGGCCGGGCATCCTTTGCTTTTGGGGTCATCATTTTCCTCCTTGTTTCTTTGGGGGGGGGCTGCATTGCTGTGGGGGGGGCTCCCCCCAATTCAGGCATTTGCTCATTCATTTCTTTTCCTACTGTTACTTTAAGGGTTCACTCACTGCTGCTCCTGGGTTGGGGGGTTTGGGGATGCTGGGGGTCCCCCCTGTGCCACCCCCACGGCTGCAGTTGGGGTTGGGGGGGGGTTGGGTTCGGGGTGCTGCCGGTGTGAGGGGAAATAGGGGGGGATTTATTACTGTTTATTTTTTTGTTCCACTGTTACCAACCGCCTGGTTTCCTATTTGCAGTTACTTGAATAAAACGTTTTATGGACGTTTGATGCTCTGCTGTTTGAGCCTGTTACGGGCTCCGGGGTTGAGCCCCGTGTGGGTTCCTGTCCATCACCAGCACCACCGTCACTGCAGAGAAACGTTTATTTGCCCCCCAACTCGGGGAGCCTGGGGGTGTCCCGACCCCACACACCCCATATAGGGCCGATAGGAGCCCGTAGCTGCTCCATGGGGCTGCACCATCTCGCAGCCCCAGCGCGTTTCCCACCCCATCCCCATTTAAGGGATTTTTGGGGTGGTTTCAGCAGAAAGCAGAGCTGTGCAGGTGCCAGATGCCCCGTTACCGTCTGTGCTCACGGCGCTGCTGGTGCCGTTCCCGGCGCTGTGCTGCCATTGCTGGGGAGAGCTGTGGGGTCCGGCCCCGCTGTGGGGCAGCCTCAGGCCCTCCAGCCCCCACGGAACCCCCAGCTGGGACCCACCTGCAGGGAAGGGTAAAGAGAACCTTGAGCCACCGCGGTGCAGCTGCTGGCCCCAAAACAGCCCCCGCCCGACCCCAAAATGCGGGTCCTGGCCCCCAAAACATCAACCCCAAAGGTGGCCCCCAGCCCCAAAACGTGCCCCCTCACCTGCTGCTCCTCCGCCTCCACCAGCAGCTCGTGCTCCGACTCCTGCAGCTCCTCAGCCGGGTCGTAGCTGTACATGGGCAGCAGGCGGTGCCGCAGGCGCTCCGACCTGGAGCGGGGATGGGGCTGAGCAGGGATGGGGCGCAGGAACGGGGGGCTGCGGGGTGGGGGGGCCCGGTCACTCACCTGCGCTTCTTCTGGACGTACATCACCTGTGAGGGGAGCGGGGTGGGATGTGAGCGGGAGGGGATGGGGCGGAGGTGGGGATGGGGTGGATGATGGGGGCAGCTGGGGTTGATGATGGGGGCAGCTGGGGTTTAGGGGTGGGACTGAGGGTCTGATAAGATCGGGGATAGGGTTAAGGCTGAGGATTGGAACAAGGCTGGGGATGGGGACAGTGCTGAGGTTGGAGATGAGATTGTGGACGGGGTTGAGAATAGGGACAGGGCTGGGGTTACAGATGGGGGTGGGGACAGGGCTGGGATCGGGGATGGAGACGAGGCTGGAGATGGGGACGGAGTCGAGGCCGGGGACGGGACTGGGGCTGAGGATGGGGGAAGGGACGCGGCGGGTCGGGGCGGTGACGGCGATGGGGTCGTTGCCGGGCTGTGCCCGCACTCACCGCAGCCAGCACGGCGCCCAGCAGCGTGAGCAGCACGAAGGGGCCGAGCACGGAACCCACCAGCGGATCGCCCGCCGCGCCCGGAGCGCTGGGAGCCGTGGCGTTGCTCATGGCTGCGGCGGGGCGGCGGATCCCAACATGGGGACGGAGCGGGGAATGACGGCGTGGGGGGGGGATAAGGGACACCCGGGGGTGCCTCACCCGTATGGCCGCCCTACCGGTATGGGGCCCGACGGGACCAACGGGACGGGGTGGGGGGGGGTGGAGCGTTTGACTGCGCGTGACAGCGGGGAGGGGCTTAAATTGGGGGGGGGGTTGCGGAAGGGGGCGTGGATACGAGCGCCATGCGGTGCTGCGGATCAACCGCTGGGGGGCGACAGAGACCGGGAACGGGGGGAGATGGAAATAGATGGAAATAGAGATGGAGGAAATAGAGATGGAAATAGAGATGGATTCAGATGAGGAAGGGGGAGAGGATGGACAAAATAGGGCAGGAGGGCCCATGGCCAGCACTGACCCTACCCCATTTTTAGCCACGGAATCCCTGGGGTCTGCAGCACAGGAAGAGCCACCTGCTGCTGATGATCAGTTGCTCAAGTTGCCCGTGAGACTCTCTGACCCCCCAGCAGCCATAGGGCACATCTATTGCACCCATAGGGTACATCTACTGCACCCATAGGGCACATTACTGCACCCATAGGGCACACCTACTGCACCCATAGGGCACATTACTGCACCCATAGGGCACATTACTGCACCCATAGGGCACATCTACTGCACCCATAGGGCACATTACTGCACCCATAGGGCACATTACTGCACCCATAGGGCACACCTACTGCACCCATAGGGCACATTACTGCACCCATAGGGCACATTACTGCACCCATAGGGCACATCTACTGCACCCATAGGGCACATTACTGCACCCATAGGGCACATCTACTGTACCCATAGGGCACATTACTGCACCCCGCATGGCAAGGCCTCTCCGTGCAAGGGAGAATGTCTCTCCAGTTATTTTCAATTGAAACAGGTGGCACTCAGGGTACAGAGCAGCCCAGCTCTGAAGCACCCCACAAGCCAGGTGTTTTGCTCACGTTCTCCCCTCTTCCTGGCTCCTCAGCATGCAAAGCGTCCCCGTGTGCACACAGTGGAGCACAGAAAGCAACGAGGGAGCAAAGAAGATTGTAGTGAAGAAGCTGCAGAGGGCACTGGAAGCTGCAGCAGCACCAAACGTCCACAGCTACAACGGAACGCCGAGCACAGAACATCACTCTTGAGCAGGAAGCTGAGACACGCTGCAATGACAGGTTTATAATGCCGGGCTTAAGGGGTCAGCCCAGACACGACACGGTTTGAAGCAATGATTCCACTCGCTCAAAATAGCACCGGTTCCAGCAAGGCTGGGAGCCCTGAGCACGAGCCTCCATGTTGCACGTGGTGGGGTCCGAGCAGCGCTGTGCACTAACCCCATCCCCACTGCTCACCTTCCAAGCAGCTCCTTGGTGGAACAGGCCTCAGTTCGGTTCCCAAACCCACATCTGCTGTTTGTGCCCCAGGAGCTGTTTCCAGTTAAGGCACCATATCAGCCACTCCATGTTACTGCGTTAACAGCATCGATTCATGCCACATTAGGACACTTTCTTGGCACAATTTATTGTTCTGACCCAAACAAATAAGCCATTAGCAAGTCATTAACAATATTCTACCCTAAATCGTCAGTTTAACAGCCCTGTAAAAACATTCTTTAGTTTTAAAAACAAAAAAAAAGTGTGCATGCTGTTGATATTAAAACTGCAATTACTCTTTCAGGAGTACCAGCCGTTTTGCTGCAAAGCATCCTCCACATCGGGAGCTGGAGAGTAAGACAAGAACTCAATAGAAGGCAGTAGAAGGCTGTGTTAGGTGCTGCTTCCAAAGCCAAGATTGAAGCCCTTTGTGACAGTTTGCTTCAGGCCCATCAGCAGAGAGAAGGGCAGCGCTGCACGTTCGTCTCTAAGTGGAGGCGAACTGAGGCTCGATTCCAGGCTACTCCTTGAATAACGCCTCTCAGCTTTTCCTTCTGCACGGCTCCTCATGTCAGCAATCACTGGCACTGCTTTGGGCCCGGCTACCCCGCACCGAGCGGGGAGAACAAGAACAGAATCTGAACAGCAACAGCTTCTTGCCCAAGCAGCAAGGAAAGCACCAACCACCCCTCGTCCCGAACTCCGGGGATATTTCTATCATGTTTTCAGCGCTTCTTGGGAAGAGAGAAAACTCCAAACAGTGAGTGTTTATTAGAATACGCTTTTGTTAAATAAAGATGGAAAAAAAATAAAGAGTACTGCAGGTTTAATTTCACATCTTGGCTGTTCTGACAAAAGAGAAGTCACTGAATCCAGCAACTGCTTCTTGTCCCAAGCCAGGGATTCATTAATGCCCCTCCCACGAGTTGTACCTGTCCCATCCCACCCCCAACCCATTGTAATTCCCAACTAGACAACACTGTTGGCAAATCAAGACAGCATGAAACTTACATCAATAAAAACAGAACAACGACAAAAAATAAAAGTGAAGTGTGCCAACACAGGAGGGAAGCCATCGTCCTATCAGCGGTGCACTGCAGCCAGCAATCCTGCTCAGGAGTCAGCTGTACCTTTCACGGAGGGAGAGCTTCAACGTTCCAAACGTGCTCCACGGTGCAACTGTAAGTGCTGCAAAGCCCTGGGCTGCTGGATACGCGTGGTTAATGCAGCCGAGGGTTCGCGCAGTCACGCTCAGTAGGTACAATCAGCACAAACTAGAGATCCAGTTCAGCACGGTATAAGGCATGTGGACAAGAAGAGACGTCAGCAGAACGCAGCAGGATCAGCACAGCAGCACTGGTGATCGACACTCCGCTTTGTCAGACTTTGAGCCCCCTCCAGATCCCCGCTTCCTACCACAGACACTGAGATCTGTTTCCTACCGTAGCGTTTCTGAGGCTGTTTTATTTGTGGCCGAGCCTTAGAAGACTGACTCTTTTTCCATTTCATTTTGGATGTGAAAGCAGAAACGGCGGCGGAAGCTGCAGGAGAAGCCACTGAGCAGCGGGGATGTCTGCGGGTGATCAAAACTCTGCCCTCAACTTCAAGAGTCACTGCACCAAAAGGGGAGCTGCTGAATGGGGAGTAAACTGGCCCAGCCATTAGCAGTGCCACAGAGCGTGGGTTTTTAAGGGGGGGGAAAAACAAAAAGCCCAAACCAAAAGGCAAACAGATTAATTGGGAAGCCTTCGGTTCGGGAGCAGACCAGGATTACAAAGAAAAATGAATTAAAATGTTAGATTCTCCAGCTAAAAATAAAAGAAAAACGTTGTTTATACGCATGTGCTGAAAGTGAGCAAACAGCACCTTACAGTACAGACTAAGACTTGAAGAGCTGAGCTCACATCTGAAGTCTTTTAATGAAAAAAACAAAAAGGAAAGCAAAGTGGCTGCGGCTGGGATGACACAAATGGGACACTTGAGAACACAAGGCAGAGGCAAAAGTGGCAGCCTCAATGGCCAGGCAATGGAAGCGGTGTGACGGGAAAGGGGCACTTCATGCACAGAATGTATCTTACAAAATACATACCCCCAAAAAAAAGCAAAAAAATAAAATAAAACAAAAAGAAGCCAACAACAACAAAAAAAAATCCCACCTTGCACTAAATTGCAGCACTCTTTAACACTTGCTCTGCCACAGGCTGCTGCCCATGCCTTGTTTGATAGAGGAGGCATGTGAAAAAGGGGAGGGGGAAGGGGGGGATCCATGTTTCAGTCTGATTTCCAAACTCTCTCTCTCTCACAGGGACGTCCTCAGTCATCTGATGTCAGACACGGAGCCCTCAGAGTACGTCGTGGTCATGACTGGAGTGCCGTTGTTTGCCAAGCAGCCTTGCCTCAAGGTTTCAAAATACGAGGCCTGAACCGGTTTGTGATACTGCAGAACTTTGATGGCATCCTCTATCTTAAACCATTCCCTTTTCCTTCCTGCAGGCAATAAAGACAAATCAGTAGGTGCAGCTTCTCTTCACGCTCTGTGCCTGCTGCAGGAGTTGGAATGACCTCCCCCAGGCCACAGAGCCCACTGTTTGGCCACCTTCTTTTTCCCCCAATCTTACCAATATTGACAGAGTCCTCCCAGTCTTCCAACACCTCTGTGACAATAAGTACGTAAACATATGTCCTGTGTTTCCTGTCCCGATTCTGGAAGGCAAAGGGAACAGAACAGTAACAACGTGATCAGAGGGGAAAAGGCAGTGGGCACAGGGCAGCTCCAAGCTGTGTGCTGCAGCTGGGATGCGATGGGAAGAGGTTTTACACAACCAAACCTTGCAGCCCCAAACCATGTCTGAAACTTACCTCAAAAATTCCCACCAATCTTCCTAACGTCCCTTTCACTCCAGCCTAGGAAAGTCGAAAGGAAAAAAGAAAGGCTTTAACGACAGGTCAGCAGGCATTGCCCCATGTGCTGAGCAGGAGCAGCTCCTTTAGAATGAGAAGCAAATGCTGTCAGTCAGTTAATGGTCACAAGAGAAATCATAGAGAAATACCTCAGAGATATTCCAGGGCTGCCCCCCATCCGTTTTGAAGCAAGCTGCAGCAAACAAAAAACACCTTCCAAGTTGTAACACGGCCTCCACCTCCACATCCGCCTCCTCCTGGTCCGCTCCCACCACCCCAAGCATCCCCTAAAGCCCAAATCCTTTCCACCACTCCCTGAGCTCGACTCCAAGGAAGCAGCGTTTCAACTGAATCTCCTCCATCAGTTCTGGACATGAAATTTATTGTCTCATCAGAATTGCTGACGTTCTGCCTGGCTCACAGGTGGGCCATTGGCTATTAACCACAAAGCTATTTCTGGAGTCAAAGAGCAATTCCATGAAGGTCACCGCCTGCATGCATGCCCTCAGCCAAGGCCAGCACAGAGAACTCACACTGACCTTTGCATACGAGCAGTTCTACCTCATCTGAAGTGCTGCTGCTGTTAACCTGCACATGAAGGACTGCTCTGCTTCCCTACCTGCAGAGGCACTGAATGGAGAGCCAGGGTTGCTCCTGTCTGCACTCCAACCTGTCTGAGAGCAAATACATCTCCAGCCTATGCCCAGCTCTGACAGCAGCATGCTTGCACTAATGCAGGCAGGCATGGAGCCCTTCCTTTTGTTCTGGTGAAGCAAAGAGGTAACCAAAGTAACACTCAGCCTACAAACCAGCATCCTTCTTCTCTATTCATCCTTCTTCTCTATTCAGCCTGGACTTACTCATCCAAATGGCACAAAACCGTGACTCCAAGCAAAGGTGCTGCAGGAAAACCACGCTGAATTATTATTAGGCAACTGATAGAAGTGCCAAGGCTTCCTCTGTCTGCGAGTTTATCACACGCAGATGGTGAGGAGTTCAATCAAACATTACACTGGCCACAACCAAAGAGAGAAACAGTAAAGCCTTGAAGGTTGCAAAGCACGTTGACCACGAAATCTCCCAGTGCAATGACTCTCACCTGACTTTACAGGTACTGTAAATTCTGATCCCACAGTAAAATACTGCTACCCCCAGCAAAGGAAGCTAGGTCATGACAGCAGAACTTCCAGGCTCCTCTTAGGGCTCCTATGGGGGCCAACCCTCTGTACCTCCCCCCCGATCCCTGCTGTGCAGCGATGAGCGTTTTCTTGGAAAGTCAGAGCCCAGCCCCAGGCTCACCCAGGACTGGCACCGCATCCCAGCCTTAATTTGCACCAGATGACTCCGGAATTTTCTCCTCGGTAGTAACTGGATTGAGAACCACAGGCTGCAGCAGCATGTCTGGCAGCAGCAGCCCAAGTTATTCGGGCATGAGTCCCCTCCCCCTGCGAGCATTAGCAGTGCTGCAACCCCCAGAGCACATGTTGGTGTAAGGAGGGCACTACTCAAGCCATCAACAAGAGGCAGAAAGGCCCCAGCACTGTGTTCCAGCTGCAGGGGTGAGAGCACAGCTCCATCAAACAGCAGGGCTCCCCAGCCAAGGGCGGCCAGCAGGCTGGCAGTGCAGGCTCCTCATTCTCTGCTCCATGCATCCAGCAGACCCAAACCAGTTTGCAATGCCTAACATAGTCCTAACTGGAAGGCAGCCTTAGCAGGAGCGTGTCCCCATCAGCGGCACACAGCTGCCCCAAACCAGCACATGGCAGGGGTGGGCTGGGCATGCTGGACAAGCAACCAAAATGGGGAGGAAATGAAGTTTTACTGGCTCTGCTGCTCACAGAACAACTTGTTTGAATAAAGAGAAATTACCGAAGACATCCAAGAACAGCAGGTTCAGGTTTCAAAGCTGAAAATAAGTTGGGGTCAGATGCAAAAAGCAGCCTGCAGCAACACCATCTGTTCCTAGGGACAGCTTTTATTTCCTTCCATCTGAGCTAAGGAAAATGTGGGTTGGAATTTCAGCTATTTTACTTTGCTCTATTAGGCTCAAAGCCTGCATCTACTATAGAATACTGCTGGGCAAGAGGACTGTGGTAAAACACCCAAATCTCTAATGCTTGCAGAACTGAAGGCAGTAAATCACACCCATAAGGGCTGCCAGCTTAGACAAGTTCTGAAGACACCAATTAACCAGCAGCTAGGCAAATTTTCTTGCTGTCTTCAGTGTGTCTCACAGAGGGTTACGTTTGTTAACTGATTCTTTCCTGCATTACAGCTGATGCAGTTATAAAATAGCACAAAAGAATTTCCAAGCATTGCACTCATTTTTATGAGTTTGGAGTACATAAGGCAATAGCAGACCAACTTCACTACTGTCTGTTTGCACACAGTATTATAAAGCTATGAAGGGCTCAAAGCTATCACACCTCATTCGTTCACAATCCCTGCCATGATGCTTCAGATACAACACAGGGCTTCCTATGCTGGCACTGAATGACGTCGTTATTCGTATCCTAAATCACTCACAGAACACATGAAGCTTATAAGCCATCCTCGAGAGGGAAACTAGTGTCCAGCAACCAGATCAAAGGGCTGCAAGATGGGCTATTTCTGATAGCAGCATCCATTGATCACAGATAAAGCACAGCTTATCTTTCTGTTGCTCCCCATGAAGAAAGCACGACCGACGCTTCCGTAATTGTACAGAACTTGACATTTCTCAGCATTTAAAGGTCAGGATGTGAAAGATGCTATAAGTGCAGAATTAAATGCCTTTGGGTTTAACAGATGAACGTGGAAGCTTCCTTCAAAGTCACTCCATAATAAGTTTAATTTAAGGCAGCTATTCCTAAAACATGTTCTTCACCAGTTGCTCACACCCATGAAAAGCCCTTATTCCCAACGTGACATTCATTACAAGAGAATGCAACAGCAGAGAGAAATTGAATCCAAGGAGGAAGAAACGCAGAACACACCACGCTGGCAATAATCAGTACTTTGAAAGGCAGTGTCATTCTTCAAAAGGGGAACCTGAGAACACACCTGGAGCTCACCGCTGTGTGGGCGACTGGCTGCACTGTGCCAGAAGAAGGGTGGATAGTGATGAGGGGGAATGCTTTTAAACTGAGATGAGAGATTTAGCTCAGATCTTAGGAGGGAGTTTTCTACCCAGAGGGTGGTGACACACTGAACATGTTGCCCAAGGAGGCTGTGGATGCTCCATCCCTGCAGCCATTCAAGGCTGGATGTGGCTCTGGGCAGCCTGGGTTGCTGGTTGGTGACCCTGCACACAGCAGGGGGTTGGGACCGGATGAGCATCATGGGCCTTTGTAACCCAGGCCATTCTATGACTCTACAGTCATTCTGTGATAAGTAAGGAGTTCACTCTATAAGATGGCTCTCATTCAGAGCTGCAGCACTCATCTGCTGCCACTAAAGAACTCTGTCAGTTTGCATTGCATACAGACAACAGAAAGCGTGACAAGTGTTGGTACCTGTCTGCTTTAATACATCTGCTGGGACAGATTAATATGGAGAGTCCTTATGTAAACTAGGACAAGGACTTGAACTCAAAGTGGGACGAAGGGATGGCAGATTTGACTCAATCAACACCTCATTTTCCTAAGAGCCATTCTGAATGAAAACTGGGAGGAGGGTAAAGTCTGATTTCTTGGTGTGACACTTACAGCAGCGATCCACACATGAGCTCAAACACATCGATGATAATTAAACAGCGAATGCACAAGTTTCAATTCTCCATTTAGGGAAGCATAGTTTAAAAAGAAAATGCACAGCATGCAAAAAAAAGACCGAGTTGAAAAAAAAACCAGCCCATTGTCAACTACAGAGACCACAACTGAAAGGGGACCGAGCCCTTCCAGCTCTTCCAACTGGCTCTTATTAAAAAGGAAAAGGCATACCAACATCAGCAAATGCAAGCCTGCAAATCTCCTCTGTGACTGCTCAGCACGCAAAGCCACCTCCCTGCAGGATAACCACTGCTGTGTGCACAGCATGGGGAACGCTGGGCTTTCTCTCTCCTAATGCAGGCAGTGGGAGCTGCTCAGCTGACCTGCTGCCTCCCCCCATGACCCGTCCCAGGAGAGGAGCAAAGGCAGCAAACCTACACAGAAAGCCTCGGCTGCAACCCACACACACAAGAGAAAAAGCTGAAATTCACATGAAAGGATGAACAAGGATTAACAGCCTAATTCTCAGCAGCAAGTTCCAGCTAGCACGCACACCAGTTGCCCAGCAAGCAGCCTCATAAAATGCTGCCCCTGCCAAATCAGTGGTGCAGGCTGCACGAGTCCCTTACAGCACGAGCATAGCAAACGTTTCCCTCTCACGTGCACATTCCCCAGCAACATTTTACAGTAAACAGCCCGCTGAGCCCAAGGCAGTTGATATACATTCTAATTCGGTGTACATCTTGCGAGCAGAGCGCTGGAACACAAACAGACTCCAGGAAGGCCTTATAAGCCCACAAGCTGCCCCATGTTTTTCAGCTGCCCTGACCATACACCGTAGGAGGGCTCAGGTAGTTTTACCCACAGGACAGGAGAGCTTTTACCCCAGCAGCCTCCCACTGCATGGCACCAACGGGATGAGCTGTGGCAGAGGTTAGCACCTCTGCTAGGCATCCCGCAGCTTTCTGAGCTGGCCGTGTTTGCTGTTTGTTGAGCAGCATTCAAGCACATAGGTAGTTTGCTGGGAATGACTCAACCCTGCCAGGCTGCCACAGTTTGAATTACACTCTCATTCGGCACCAGTCCACGTGAGCGAGGGAACACCAGCTGAGTGAGAGGGGATTATCTCAGCCAGCCCAAACCAGTTCCTTCTCTGCAGATTGAGTCCATGCCAAGGCTTCCTTTCAACCACCGAGCTGTCATGGAAAGAGAGCAACTCTTCCAAGCTTCACTGCCTGAGAAAGGGAGGGTCGATACAGATTTATTTTAGGGATTTGAAAGGCGAAGCCACGCATCTCCTGAATGAACCTTTGACTTCTGTATCAAATAACTTCATAATTAATAATGATTAGGTTGTAAAGCAGGACTCCGTAGCTAAAAATATTCCCGTTGTTCTGGTTAAACTCATTTGGGCTCATATTTGAAAGATTAACGAGTTCCTAAAAAAGCAAGAGCTATACCACATGCTGAACAAAATTCACACGCAGCAAAGCCCAGCACTAGAGGGACCTAAACCAAAGTTCACTGTATAATCCTGCCCATCCTTCTGATAAACTGATGGGTTACAGAACGTCCAAAGAGAAACACGCAGCAGGTAATTCCAGCTACTCAAGGGAAAGAAAGTCTTCATATGCAGGACAATTAAATACAGCAACCATGGGAGAAGCTTCCTCCCAGCTCCCACCAATTGGCTCCTCGTTTCTGTTCTGTAGCACAAAGATTCATAAAGCTCTTGAAAGCATTTTAATCCTGCCTTACATAACTACGGACTGACTTGGTCATCCATATATAATCATTTAATCGTTTCTGAATCCAAGCATCTCTCCTGCTCAGTAATATTCAGAAGTGAGTTTTAAAGACAAATGCTACATGTGATGCAGCCCGTTACCATTTTATGACATTAAATTCCTTTAATTAGATATGAAAAATAGCTCTTCCAGCTTCAACACAAAAGCAGGCCTTCTCCATGCGGGTCATTCTGTATTATCACAGAATCCTTAGAGTCGGAAGGGACCTCTGAGGGCCATCTAGTCCATCATACTCCTTCACTTAGGCCCTGATTCCCCCATACACACAATGCAGACAGCACAGCGACCACAGACTTCTCTTTACCTGCAGGAAACCAAGCTGGAGTGATGAAAACACCCAGAGCTCCTGCTCTGTGAGCACTTACCTCTTCGCAGACTTCTCGCACAGCAGCCACGTTGGGCTCCTCCTCGGGCTCCATGCCACCGCCAGGGACGATCCATCGATCAGGATGACGACTGCTGCTAACCAGCAGCACCTGAGAACAGAGCACAGCAGATGCATAAACACAAAGCGATGCTGCTGCTTAGAGCCCAGCTGGAGGAGGGAATTTGTCTTTGCATCTCACACACACCTCCAAACACGGCCAATCCAATATGAGCTCTTGAAGATACTTGGCATTATCCAATACAGCCTCATTAGCCCATTGCAAGCAGCAGTGCCAACTGCATCATCTACGACACCAAGGCCCTCCAAATTATTTCAGCTTGGCTTTGGATGAGGCTGTTCAGTGAGATGTATAAGCAAAATATAAGCTTGTAATTAACCACCTAAAACCCCACAAGAAGGCTGCGTAGATGGACAGCCTTTTTGTGGGAGTTTTTCCTCAAAATCTTTTATTCCAAAGTCATTCTGCTCTGTGCAGTTGGGTTTAGCCTCATTAAACTCACTTGTTGTCTTTTGGAAACAAGAAGCTAAATAACAACCTCAGCTGTATGAAAATCCCCCAAAGAAAACTGAGACGCTGTGCTTATGAAAGCTACTTGTGATACGTCCATGAGCAGGGATGGAAACTAAAAACAAAACTAATACTGTTTTTCAGCTCTCTAAACAAAGCTCGTTCATTAGAGTCATCATGCTATACTTCATCACTTCACTGGCACAAAGCTCAGAGCCAAAGCAACTTGCTCCAGAAACTTTCCAGCATACCAGTCCAATTAGGTTACAGGCCAGTCATCACTGTTTCAACCAGACATTCGGAAGTTAAACCGAGCAAGATGCTAAAATCCAAGGCTTTACTGTGTAAATGATGACCTACAAGTGGAGCATGAGAAGATTTGCACTAATTTTCAGGAAATAACCTACCTACAGACCTCAAAACTGCACCTGTGAGATAGAAACAACCTCAAGAGTTCGGAGGTTCTGCAGTACTTTTCTATTCTGGAAGCTCTCACCTGCCTTCCAACCACCCTGCAAAGAGATCTGTTCCTTTTCGGGGCCATCCAGGCAATGCCCAGGGATGAGGGCAGCCCATGGACTGGAACACACCAGGCTGAGAACATGGATCATTTGCAGACTCCAAACAGCACCTCTCCAACCAGGAGCAGCAAAGCTTAAAGCAGAAACTGAAGAGGGGTCACAACAAACGTTTTGGCAACTGCTGGCCTAACCTTTCCTAAGTTTGGAACTCAACTCTGCCTTCTCAAGTGTCAGAATGCCCCTGATCAGCAACCTGCTGCGGGTCCCACCAAAGACGATGTCCCAAAGCCTCCTTTTCCTGCTTCAGTCAGAGCCCACGTCTCAATCCTGCAATACAGGAAGCAACATCAATTGTTGGACTTCAAACCTTTCAAACCCCTGAGCCCTACGCAGTCTATCTACTGAATTGGAGAGATCAGAATATACACCAGAAATGAATTAAGCTGGAAGGGCTGCCTTAATTCTGCTGGATAGTTTGGACCAAGGCAATGCTTTACCAGCACCGATAGGAACCTTTTAGTTGCAAACAACAGTTTTAGTCCAAGTAAATTAACTTCAGCTGGTTTGGCAGTTGAGCATCTTCTAAATAGAATTAGCACCAACAACCTGCGCTGGGAAGGAAAAACCTGTCATTCTCACACTTTTATGTAATCAGACTGTTTCCTGTTTAATAAAAAGGAAATCCCATCCAGAGAGAGCAGGAAACGTGCCCTACAAGGTCACTCCTTTTGAACGGCTTTAAACAGGATATTGCTACCAATGAGCTCTCCCCAGACAAAGGGCCCAGGTTCACAGTGAGGGTGAGATGTCGTCCTGTTCTAAAACTCACACATCTCAGAACTGCACCCTGAGGCACACAGTGAAGAGTCCCCCCCCTTCAAACCTTCATTTTCACAAGGGGCCACGATCCGTCTATCTCCCAGGCTGCCCCAAAGCCAACACAAACGTGATCTGCTGAACACAGCAGTGAGTGTTTGGGAGGAGCAGCCTGAATGCTGGCTCCAAGATAACAACTGCATTCCTCAGCAAAAACCTTTCCCCTACAGCTGGCCGGGGGAGCAGCATACCTGCAGATGGGGAGATAGCAGCCCAGCAGGGGCTGAGCTCCCTCAGCACAGAGATGGAACAGTATTCCTGCCATAACCAAGTCAGAATCGTTTTCCAACTTGCACCGCAAAGCTACAGAGAGAGAATGGGGACCAGACCTTTATTGTAACAACGTAACACGACTAAAACGTTATGCAATTGCTCACTTAGACTGAGCCTATTCCAGTACATCACCATACAAAGGACTACCTGGTGGCTGCTGTGTCCCCATCAGCTACATTACTGCCTGTGGATCTATTAGATAAAATCCTTCAGGTATCCCTATACCACACAAAGAGATCGTCATGAAAGAGGTCACCAGCAGAAAATGCTTATTTCTGGGCTGCAACACAGCACGGCACTGCAGACCTGATGGTAAGCAAGCTTCAAAGCAGCACAGCAGCCTTCCCCAAAGGCAGGAAGGGCGACGAGACCCCAGGCTGCCCAGCACAGGGCTGGGAGCTCCATGGGAGAAGGGGAAAGAGGCTGCCACCAGGACAAGCCTGGAGGCCCCAATATGCACTGCTGACCTTACGACGACTTCATTACACACAGATCTTCCTTTCTAATCCTATCACTTCCCCCCAAAATAATGGTGCTCCACAAAGCAAAAGCTGCAGGCGCACACAGCTGAGCTCTATGTTGAGTTAACAGAGCAGATTGAGGCTCAGGTTCTCTCTTGCGACGCTCGATTTAAACAGCAGCCACCCATAAATAAAACAACAGTAGCTGCATTGTAACCAATGTGATTCCTAGAAAGAGGCTCCGTAGAAGCATTACAGCAAAGACCAAAAGGGCTGCAGCACGATTAGAAGCTAAACTGTGATGTTATTAGAGCTGCCTACCTGCCAGCCTCCCAGGAAAAGCCTCCAAGCACACACGGCAGCCACGGACAAGCAGGCAGGAAAGGGGCAGCAAAGATGGCCAACAGGTGTTCCCCATCCCAGCGCCATCCTTTTGCCAGAAACCAGCTTACAGCTGCTGAGACAGCCTTCGTATTTATTTCTACCAATGTAAAGTGACAAAACCAAGTGTTTGCAGAGTGTCTGAAGTAAGAACCCCCCCACACACACCTGCTTGTTTCACTTTAGCATCATTTATTAGAACACAGACTGCAAGGAACCAGCAAATCTCCCAATGCACTTCATGGAGATGGGTGGAGAAGAGGGCCGGCCGCAGTGCCTTGCTCCTGTACAATCTGTCTTTGTTTTTAAGTTTTACTTTAATGGGAGTGTCTGCATTCAGGATTTGGAGACTCTGGGTTGCCCTATTGCCAGCCAGGACACCGTAGTGTTATAAAGACCTTCTGTGCTTTACCTAAAGTTCACAAGTGCTCTCACAACCCCAATATGTTTTTACTCGGTGCTTTTAGAACTGACAAAACCAAGATCCATCTGACTGCATCGAACCACCTCAAGGCACTAAGAACGCAGGGGCTGACAAACTGTGCTCCTGAGGAGCCACGAGGTGCTGCTCCCCAAAGCAAAGCCTTGCAGAAACTCTTCCATTCAAGTGGCAGAAACAACCTCAATTATACTACACCACAAACCACGCACTTTGCCAATTACCAACACTCAACAGCCCAAAGAGGCACGCCAAGGAGCACGGGGCTTGCAGGACAGTTCTTGTGACCTCTTGCTATTCAGGGCACGTTACAGAGCTTGCACAGCGAATGACAGCAAGAGCACAGCCTCTGGTTAGCAGGTCACAGCCAGCCCCGCACGCTGCAATGCATAACCTCAACAGCAAGCCAGCAAACAGCCTGGTCCTGACCATCCCAGGAGTGCTGCTTTCCCTCAGCAGCACGCAGTTTTCTCAGCTGAGCAATGTTTTGGGGCACAAAAACCCACATCTCGCTCTGTGGCACAATCTGATTTAACTCAGGATGCCACATCTGGAAAACTGAGGCAGCAAATGGATGGTGGGAAGCTGGAATCCAGACTGGATGTGGCTCTGGGCAGCCTGGTCTGGTGGTTGGCAACCCTGCATATAACAGGGGGTTGAAACGTGATTATCATGGTGGTCCTTTTCAACCCGGGCCATTCTATGAGTCTATAGAAGGGGAAATCGTTCACCCTAAAGAACACGACAAAAGTAAAGCACAAGCCTTGAGAAAGGGAAGAAGAGCCGGGCTGGAAGAAGTCCACGTGATTTGGATCACACCTATGGTGCGATAACCATACGAAAAGTAGAGAAAACCCTGCAGGTTTTTAGGCCACTTCTTCGAATAATAACCATCAATCAGCCCGTTCCACACTCCTCCCGCACAGCACGGCTCACATTACCCATCCTACACATTTCTTGTAACTTTAGAGTGACTGCTCGCTCCCACAGAAGATGGACACAGCCACGAGCCTCTCCCTGCAGCAGGGCTGCGTTTCGGATAACCACCAGAATTATCTGCAGGGCAGAAGCCAGCTGCAGGGCCTGGGCCTCAGAAGCAAAGGGCTGATAATAAGGCACTCCCAAAGACCCTAAACCCCACTTGGTTTGCCTGGCAAAACCTGTGTGCTGACCATTCACACGTGAAGGGAATGGCAAGAGTTAAGCTGAGCCATTGGAACAAGGGCTCTGAGACTCTATTCCAGCAGCAGCACTACGATCATATGATGCCGAGCTCCCTTTACTTCCAGGCAGCAAAGTGCTCCAAGTGGTTCCAGCTAATAATATTTTTATATTGAAGCAAACGCACAAAGGATGGCATAGGAACACTGTGTGATCATCAAGAGCCTACAGTTAACATTTGAAAACTGCTGCACTACATCACAGTTTTGTTCCTAAGCGACCCAGGAGGGGCAAGAAGAGAAAGGTTAGTTTGCATTCAAATTGCTTTCTCCAATTGAGGCCTTAACGTGGCTTTTGGTGACAGTGCTGGCCTGGCACACACACACAGCTACAGAGCCAGAGTTCTTACCAGAGCTGTGTGAAAGTTCTGCTCTCTCATCTTAATTTAGCCTCCATTCACAGTTGGAAAAAAGACGGCCAATCCTGGATGCTTTTCTTCCCGAAGCATTTCCTCCCAGCGTCTTTAAAGAACACCAGTTGTTAACGAGCAGTTTGTCCTTTCACCAGTTACAATGCAGACATGCTTAAACCTGTAGCTACACCAGCCCGGGACTTAAAGTCAAACAGTTGCTTTTAATTTCTGTTCAAACAGAACAGGGATGCTGCCATGAAGCTGCCCTCCATCTGTTCTGTGATGCTGAGAGGTTACTGACACGTCCTGGAACCTTTCAGAAGTGGTGGATTCCAAACTCAACACAGAGAAAACGTGGAACCTCAAGCAGCGTAAGGAAGAAATCAATCACTTAAACTGAAAGAAGGAACAAGGTTAGAACGATGAGGGTAAGCCTCCATGTGCAAGAGTAAGGCCCGGCCAAGGATGCTCTGTTTTGGCAGTCTCCATTTAGTGCTAACAAACTGGCACAGCTACAAAACCAGAACGCTCTGCCCAGGAAGGGAAAGCAGGATTCCTCTTACTTCTGATTGTTTAAACGGTGAACGAATCGGGAACTCAAAGGCAGCTTTTTGATCTCATAGTGGGAAGAGAAGGAGAACTGGGATAGAGAGCAGCTGCTGTTTCTTAAGCCCTCAAAAGAAACAGTAACCAGAAGCAGAAACAAACAATGCTTTGGTACAGCAGGCTCCTTTATCAAAGCTCACTCTTGGCCTTCCTTTTCCAACAGTAAACCTTACATAGATCTTTACTAACACATTTTGGCTCTATTCTTTTTCTCTCCCTGCCAGGAGAGACCCTTTAAAGACATCTTAAATCCCACTTCAATCCAAGTAATCAATCAATCTTTGCTAACAACTTTCCTCCACGAATCCTGTCGAGCCACTCCACGCGGTGGGAACACCAGGGATGAGAAGGCAGGATGCAGTTCCAGCCCTCCATTAAATGCACAGATATCATCAATAAATCCGCCGTGTGAGGTCCTCGGGAGGCCAATTCCAAATGAAACACAACCATCATTCATTAACCCGCCCTTTCTGTGGCTCACAACGAGGAAATCAATCTACATCCCACACTGCATCATTAACAACGCAATTAGCGCGCCTTCGTGTCACAGACCAGCGCAGCACACCTGATTTCTCTGCTGTGAGCACCCATAGGGCCCAATGCTGAGAGGGACTGGAACTAAAGGAGCAAACAGGTGAGCACCCACACCGCCCCAATACACACAGTTCTCCCCATCTAACGTGGCCCAACAGCTGGTTCTTAAGGAGAACTGCTGTTGTAGATGCTAACAAACTGCCTCCGCAGCTGTCTGAAGGTGCATCAGGAAGCCCTTCAAGCTGATAAGCCCCAACATCATTACACAACGTGATTACAGCCTTCTTCATAGCCAGCTCAAAAACGTCCTGCAAGGTGGGAAGGCGCAGCTGCAGCAAGTTTCAGTTCTGTTGATTTCAGATCATTTACACTTGAGATGTTGACACTCTTCACCATGACAGCACAGCTACAAAGGCTCTGCTAAGCCTCCACCAGCACGTTAAATAATAACTGCACGGTATGCTAATTGACTTTCCTCCAGCAAACTGCCTGCATTCCCTTCCGATTTCCTGTAGCTACAAATATGATAATCAGGAGAACAAAGCCTTCAGAACAGCCACTCAGGAGCCAGTCAATGAAGTGAGGTGCGCCTGACTAATAAGCGAGATCTGCAGCCCGGTTTGTGCCGAGTGCTGCAAACCCGCGTCAAAAGCACATTAAAAGAGAAAACGGCAACAACAAAAAAATCCACATCTGAGCAAAGTTCCTCTTTCCAACGTCAGCGCCGATCCGAGCCCTTGGCAACGCCGCCGTTCTCAGAGCACCCAATTTACCTTTAATTCCCACTTCCTCCCCAGCCTCTCTGGCCGGCAGCTCCTGGCACTCCATCAGTCCCCTTTTATCCCCGTTTCTTTTTATAAACCCAAGGTCAGGTTTCCTCTCCCATCTCATGTGATGCGCTGGACTGAAGTTCTGCCAGCGTGGTTGGTCCAGACCACTGCCAAAGCCCGGCGCTCCTCACCAGGCTGCTCCACCATCCCTCAGCCTCAGCTCGGAGGCATTTTTCTCGCGTTCGGCAAAGAGAGAAAAGGGGGGAAAAGGAAGAAAAAAGGGGAGAAAAAAAGGAAATAAAAGGGGTCGGGATGCGGGGGGAGCCCCAACTTTCCCAGCGCGGAACGAACGCTCCCACACCGCGCTCCCGGGCACGCAGCCGCCCGCAGCCCGGCCCGGCCCTCACCTCCTCCTCGCTCTCGCTGCGGAAGCACAGACAGGCCGCCCGCTTCTTGTAGCCGTCCCCGTCGTAGGTGCGCGTCTGGTTGGACTTGAGCTTCATCATCCTCCGCTCCGGGGGGCGGCCCGAGGGACGGCGAGGCCTAGACAGGGCCGGGGCGGCGGGCGGGGAAGGAGCCGCCGGGGCTCCCGCGAGGGGCGGGCGGGGAAGGACGGGGGGGACGGAGGGGGACCCGCCTCCCCGCGAGTCTCTTTCTCTGTCAGTCTCTGTTTCCCGCAGGCCGGGAGCCGCCCGCTACACGCTGCCGCCTTTCGCCCGCCTCATCCCTCCCTTCATTTCCAGCCGCTCCGCCGCCGCTGCCCGCGCTCCGGCCACCGCCGCCGCCGACGACCGCGACGCCATCTTGGGGCACGCTACGCAAACGGCGTAAAACGGCGGGCGGGGGAGGGGGCGGTTGCTCCCTGCAGCTGCGCGGCGCTCCCGACACGCAGACGGCGCAGTCCGGCTTCCAGAATCGCTCCCCCCTCCCCGCGGCAGACACAGACGCCGCTACCACGCCTCCGCCCGACGCCGGCCCTGCGCGCCAGCGGCGCAAAGCCTTCAAGAATACGGCGGCGGCTGCGTGCCGGGGCGCCCTGACAGCTACGCAAAAGGCGGCCAGGCAGCGCCGGCGCCCGGCGCACATGGCTCCGCTTTGACAGCGGCTCTACGCAAAGCGCGCAGACGCCAGGGAGGGAAGAACGCCTAACTTGCGCAAGGACGGCTTACGCCAGTGGCGGAGCGCGGTTGGGGGCGCCGAACAAAGGGGCGGGCGGCGGGGCGGGCCCGGGGGGGGATGGGGCCCAATAGGGCCGCCCTGGGCTCGGCCGGCCCCGCTGTGCGGACCGGGGGCTGTACCGGGATGGGGGGGTAAAGCGGCCATACGGCCTGTCGGGGGGCACAGCCAGGCTGGGAGGAACCCGGCTGGGTTGGGAGCTGCTTCCCAGCTGCCCTGCTCAGGATAAACGTTACAACAAAGCAGGCAGGAACTGCAGACAGCCCTGGTGGATCTGGACAGTGTGGGGGGCAAACATCACTAGCAAGGCTGGAAAAGAGCTGCTTTAATGCACACCTGCATTGAGATCCACATCCTGGCTCAATGCAGCCATGTGGGACTCAGCAGTTCAGTCACAGTCAGGTTCTAACGCCCTGAGATCAGATTGAGGACAAAATGACATGCTACCACTTGCTCCATCCCTACGTGAGGACTGTAAGCAGCTCCTTTCACACTGCCTTCTGTGTTTCTGCATTCTGTGATACCGAGGCTGCTCTGGAAAGAAGGACCTATGAGGCCCAATGAGCGCCATGCCATGATTGGTCTGCGGGTGACACCTGCTGGCAGGCTGCATATCGCAGCCCTCCCTCTGCTCAGCTCCAGGCAGCAGATGCGGTCACAATCCTTCCTTCCTTAAGCTGCAGTTAATTAACCCAGTGAATTCAGTGAAATAAAACACACCGATGCAGCCCAAGTGGCATTTTCACCTATTTTATCATACACAAAACGTGAGCTTTACTGAGGAGGCTGACCACGTCCACGACCAAATCCACCTCTCTGTAAGAGACAAAGAAGAGCATTAGAAGTCACCTTATTGAACAAGCAACAGCAAAGACACTCGACGCTAAAACCACTGACAGAAGAGCCAAGTGTCTGTCCTCAACACTGCAATACTCTGATAAGCATCCCCTGCTCCAAGCACAGCTTAACTCTGATCTGAGACCAGCTACCCTAAGCACACAAGTGACATACAAAAATGAACCCATCCCGGTCAGCTCTATCACAGCTCAAACTCTTCTGTTTCTGTACTATAAAGTAACACACTTCCCCCTAGAAAGCTCAGTGACTTTTTGTCACAGCAGTGAGGCTTTCAGTTTCCTAAACAACAGTGCAGGAAGCCAGCTGAGCACAAGGGACAGCAGCTGCTGCTCAGCGCCATACCCACGCACACACATACGTGCAGTGTCTCTAACTCAGAGCACAAATAAATGAAGTCTATCCGAATACAAATACTTACAAACTGGAATTCAGTGGCTGCTCCAGCACCGGCCTCAGCCTTCTTGTCAGCACCAGCTGATGAGAGAGAAATGACTGAGTTACAAACCAAAGAACCCACTCACCAAGTAGAGAATGACAGAATCCTAAGGGCTGGAAGGAAGCACTATCACCCAACCCAACCCCTACACCCAAAGGAAGTTCCTGACAGCAGGTGGAACAACAAAGCATCCAGGTGGGTTTTGAATATCTCCAGTAAAGGAGACTTCACAGTCTCTTTGGGAGGTTTGTTTTAGGGCACAGACACCCTCAGAGAAAAGCTTTTCCTCGTGTTCAGGTGGAACTTCCCATCTTCCAGTTTGTGCCCCTGGTGCTGCCTCTGGGCACCACCAAAGGGAGCCTGGCCCCAGCCTGCAATCCCAACAGACCTCGATAGTTGCACACAGAATAAGCTCAGCCTGACGCACAGCAAAGACACTCACGTGGAACAGCGCTGCGTCTGTAGGTATCCCTGTCAGCTTCTCCCCGAGTAAGACGTGCAGGACGCTCACCCTCCAAACCTGTAAGCCAAAACAGTGACATCAGGGGACACAAGTGGCAGATTTCACACCTGGTGGCGATCCCTCCAGCCAAGCATTACAGCCATTTACACAGCTCAGTGGATGTGAGTTTAACTGGACAATCAATACAGCAAAGAACACTTCACCTCAAGGGTACAATTTGCTAGAGTTTGTGCTTGGGGTGAAGTCATCAGCAATGTAAAAACTGAATGTACAGCATCCAACACAGCTACAACGACTATCCCAAGGATCAATAATTATTATAAAAAGCCAGGAGTGCAGGGAATCTGTCACAATTGGCAAGGCTGTTCCTTGCTGTGTCACAAACTGCACAGCATTCTGAGCCTAAAATACTATCAGTATTACAAATCCTCCACAGCAGAATAGATTTATAAAGCTAAGAGCAGATTATCTATGTAACATCAGATTAAAATCTGACAGAATACTTGCAGGAAAGAAACGGATATGATGGAACTGCCTGTTTCTGTGCAACTCAATGCTCTCCCACAGCATCAGACCAAGGTCTCCATGCTCAGGCAGTAAGACACAGCTATGGCCAGATGTGGCACATCACAGTGTACCTGTCTCGTTTTCCCATCAATAAAAAAGAAAGCAATTATTCTAATAGGCACTTATTACAAAAAGAAATACTACTCACTGATACACAAAGTGATTAACTTCTCCTCTAAGTGCTCCTACAGTCCACATTTCTATCAGTTAACCCATTATAACATCCCGATGCCAATGGGTGAGAAGGTGCTTTATATATTTTTTTTCAGTCTCCCCATCTTTAATTTCTAGGGGTTTAATTACACACAACAAACTGTAAATACAAATACTGAACTCTGCTTTCGACTCAATGTTCCAGCTTGTTTACCAAAGTGTCACTTGAGAAAGTTGGTAGCATTGCATGAAAGCACCAAAAAAGACAAATTTAAGGCAGGGAACTACAAAAGCTTTTATCAGATACGCAGTCACTCCAGCTCTCTGGATAAACACAGCTTCTAAAGAACACACTGGATAACACCCAAAGCTGAAAGATCAAAGAAACCATCATGTTCCTAGTTGCAATGTAATTCTTTCTTTTGAAGTAGAAGATGTGACAGTTTTGTTTGCCTAAAAACCAAGCTGTGGGAGTTGCAGGCACTGCTCCTCACCTGAACATGCCCAGAGCCTCTGGAGCACAGCACCCAGAACCTGCTGACTGGGCTACCAACTTCATCTCAGGTACCAGGGAATTGGCCAGCACCAAGGCTCAGCCTTCATTCTCCATTACTGAACCTCACAGCCCAGTCTGGGTGCTACATCCACAGGTTTGTTCCCTACAACCCTGGCCTCCCAAGGAGCTTTTCTAAGGATACCTCTACTAGAGCCAAGGTTCTCCATATCTGCTGGACTGACGGAGAACACACACGCCATCTTCCTGATGGAGAACTGCAGTGGTCTGTGTGCTCTTCCCCACAATCTCTGAAAAGCCCTCTGAAAGCTCCAGCCACCACCTGCCCCCTAGATCCACAGCCTGCAGTTTCCATGGGCCTGATCTCAGAGGCTCCATTCCTTCATGTTATCAGAGAAGGAAAATTCTGTGTGCTTTCCTCTCTCTCACAACTTTCTTTAGCCACTTCCAAATCTTCAGTACTCCAGTAGCCATCAGATTAGTGCCAAATAGAAACACAACTAAACCCATAACGATGCATCATCTATTAATGTTTATACATCCAGCTGACTACGTTGTCTAACACACATAACCCTCATCCTCTGCTTCCTCCTGCTGACACAGCTGCCACCTCCCAATCACAGTTTACCTTTGGGCCGTGGTCTGCCAGTCTCCGGGCGACTGCGGCGCAGGGTTGCAGGGACGATCTCGGGGGGAAGGTGAAGGTAATCACGCAGGTACTGGATGCCCTCATTGGTCAGGTACCAATAGAAATGCCTCCAAGCAAATTGCTCTTTCACATAACCACGGGATTTCAGAGACTAGAGAGAGAATTCTCAGTTATGTCACACTTATGATGACTACAAGGCAACATCTGACAATGCTATTTGATAACAACATTCATCCACAAGCATGCTACATACAGTATCTTATGCCCCAAACCCAGCAGTTGGCCCTCACCTCCGTACCTGCATGGCTTTCATCACATGGAGATTGGGCACATTCTTATCAACGAGCTCTGGATGCTTCGGCATGTGGACGTCTTTCTTGGCCACCATCACTCCCTCCTTAAAGAGGAGTTCGTAGATGGCGATTCTGTTCTTCTTGGGCATCAACATCTAAAGGAGCAATAGCAGCCATTAAATACTGACCATTCCAAATGAATCATAACTAGCAGAAGTAATAAAACGGTCACACAGCAGTTCTGAACAAAAAGCCAAACATGAAATAAAACCCAGATTGTCGCTCTTAAAAACGAGTTTCAACCAGATTTCAGCATCCGAACAGCTGGGCACCCAAAGCTTGATTTTAACATCAAATCACAGCACCGGGTTAAAGACTGTAACCTGTCAGGGCAAGAGGTGAGGGCTGCCGTTGGCAGGGCAGACACAGCTCGTGTCAGAGCACGCTACAGCCGCACTGCGGGTCCTGCAGGCCTGGCAATGCCGGATCCCTCCGCCGCTCGCCCCCAGCGCCCCACGGCCCAGCCTGCGGCTCACGGGGCCTCCCGCGGCCTACTGCACCCCCGGCTCTTCCGCCTCGCCATCCTAGCCCCGGATCCCCCCCAGTTCCGGAAATCCCGCAGCGGAGAGGTCGGGCCCGAACTCCCCGCCGTCGTCCCGCTGCTGCCTCACGGCGCCGCCCGGGGATGCAGCCGATACGAGCCCGATGCGGGACCGGAGCGCGGCCTCACCGTGACAGGCTCGGCGGGGCCTAGAGCGGAAAGGAAGACGCATGCGCCGCGCTCTCACTTCCGGCCTCCCGAAGGCCCCCAAGCGCTGAGGGTGTCTACCGCGCTGCCTGCAGCGGGGTGCGCAAGGCCCCCAGTCAGATCGCCGAGAAAGGTGTCCGTCGTGATGCCTGATAGGAATTAGCCCCGTGGTCTCAGCGTCCCTCGCGGTGTCATCCTCTCACTTAATGCCGCCTTTAAATATTAACGGAGGCAGTAAGGAAACATCCATCCCCTGCAGCCGGCAGCTCCCACATGTGTCACACAGCGATGGGATTTGCAGCGCTGATGGCCGGGATCATCCCCTATGGATTAACACATGGCCCAGCACCGGGAACCTGCAGGGCTGAGCAATGCAGAGCAGCCTGAGCAGGGCTGGGGCATGGCTGGTACATGGCTGCCTTCTGGTGGGAGTCACCATGCATAACACGTTCAGCTCCCATGGCCTTCCATGGCTGCTTCCAAGCAGACTTTGTCCTTGTCCTCATATATAGGGAGTAGAGGATGTGAGCAGCGGGGCTTTGCTCACATTGCAGCCCTGCTGCCATCAGCCCAACCTTTGCTGCAGGCAGAGCCAGGGCTGAGGAGGAGCTGGTGAGGAGCTGCTCAGCCGGTGCTGCCCTTTGGAGCCAGGCTGTAAACCTCTGGCTGGGATCCCAGGGTGCCAAACGGGATGTGCAGGCATGGAGAGTCCCACCCGTGCTGCTCCCTGCAGAGCAAAGGGCTCGTGGTTGCAGCACACCCAGCAGCACAACACAAACCCTCTCTCTGGTCCCGCTGTCCTCTCTTGGTCCTGGATGGGGTTTGCTGAGGGCAGAGCCAGTGCGGGATGGCAGGACGCGGGCTGTGTCCCATAGGGATACCCCATACGGCATCCAGCACTTAAGGAGGGCTCAGCACCCCAGGGGAGATGGCTGCAGGTCTCATAGGTGCATCCCTCCATCAGACCAGGGAGCAGCTCCCAGCCCAGCCTCAGGTCTGCCCGCACTGCAGGGCAGGCACAGGGAGAGGGGAAGGAACGGGGGCTGTGAGCCATGGGATGGAGGGGAAGGAGAGAGGTGTCAGCTCACAGCACAGTGTGCAGGGAGGCTGAGGACCCCCCCGCCGCCATCCGAGCTTATTCTCTGCCTCTCCTGCGGTAACGTTTTCACCTTGTGCTGCGAAGGAGTCATTATGCCGAGCCGGGGTGGCGATTGGCTGGCTAAAAATGCCTCTGTAATCTCCGTGCTGATCTTTACCCCCTCCTCCCCATCTGCCGTGACCTTCCTCCCAATGTGCAGAGCCAGCCCGAGCCGGACGGAGCCTCTGGGTTCCCTGCCAGCACCCCGGCCACCCCCAGTGCCGCCCAGCCTCCGCACCCCAGCGCCCTCCCCGTGCCCTCCCATGGGCCCTGCAGCCTTTTGCCCAAGGTACCGACACGCGTCCCCGGGGCTCCCAGCACGTTCTGGCTCCAGTGGGGGGCTCCCAGTGGGCGGTGGGTGATGGGGATGGTGGTGGCCCTGTTGAGCGGATGGGACGCTTGGGTTCGGCTGTGCACCCGGGTGGAGGTGTCAGCCCTGCAGTGCTCCCACACCTGGGAAGTGAGATTCGCTGCTGCCTGTTTTCAGCCGTTGCCAAACTTCTCTAGGATTGGGGATCATATTCTGTGCCTGAGCTCAGGGGGATGCTGTCAGGTGGGTCTCATGGGGGGCAGCAGAGGTTCTGTGGCATCTCGTGGCTCTACACGTTATGCAAAAGCTGCATCAGCTCAATAACAGCCCGCACTGCCCTGCTGGCACCCAAGGGCTCCTGAGGGACTGCTGGCCCCAGGAGTGCCCCAAGGCCACGCTCACTCTGGCAGCTGGGGGCTGGCACCGTTGTGCTGCTCCATGGAGAGCCCACAGACCATCCCGTGCCAGGAACGGGGTCCCTCCAGCTCCCCACAATGGATAAAAGAGGGCTGGGAGCCAAAACGCCAGCCTGAACAGCCTGCAATTGTCAGGGCTGTCAGCGCTGAGCAAACGGAACGATTGTGCTCATCTTCCCTCTGTCTCCTTGCTATGTGCTTGGCATCCTCTGACTTGCCTGGTGAGAAATTCAGGATCAGCCCTGGCTTCAAAGAGCTGCAGGCTCTGCTCGCACCCACCTCCTCACGCAGCACCGTGGCACCGAGCAGCTGGCAGGGAGCTCTGCGAGGAGGCTTAGGATGAGCCAGGGGCTCCCGAGGGCAGTGGGGGCAATGCTCAGCCCCTACAGCCCACAGCTCCCCCTGGGTATGAGGGGCTGAGGGATGTGGCTGCAGGGATGCACGGAGCAGTCGGTGGCATCGTGAGGCTTCGCCACCATTTTATCCCCTCATTTTGGCTCCTTTAGAAGAAGCAGGATGGGTCACCAATAGCACGAGGAGGGGAAAAGCCGAACCTCGTGGGGCAGACCCAGGGATGCAGCAATGACTGCAGGGGAGAAGCGCATCTCCTGGCCCCATGCCCTGAGCAGGACTGCTGCCCTTGTCCTTCCCATCCCGCTGCTCTGCACACATCTCCTCTCTGCCGTTCTTGCTCCTGCCTCACAAACAGCCAAGCAAGCACTTTGCTAAACGGATTAGAGCTGCACTCCTCCTCCCGCAGTCCTCATCCCCGCTGGGTGCTGCGCTGCCACAGATCACCTACTTGGGACACGGTGGTTCCTGCAGAGCAGCCACTACGAGCTGCCCCTGAGCTGTGGGGCACGGTGACCTTACACCAACATGTGGCTCCTGCAGCTGGTTGGCAGCTGGGGGATCACAAGGCAGAAAATAACCCCATGCAGCAGGAGCAGTTCTGGGTAGGCAGGACGGTGGTGGCACCGCTGGTGGTGAGGCTGTGCTGAGTCTCCACGCCTCCTCAGCTCAGGGACTGGAGCTGGAAAAGGGAGAGGAGAGGCTTGGGAAGGAGATTAACACTGCAAAGGGGAATGTATCAGTGGCTGAACGCCAGGTCTGCCATTGGTGACAGCACGGAGCCCATCCCCAGGTGCTTGTCCCCGTGTCCCCATCCCCTCCTGCCCCTCTTGGCCACGCAGCCCAATGGCACCGCCTGGCTGTGTGGGATGGATTTAACTAAAGGGATTGAGGAAAGGCAGCCTGGGTGGCTGTAGGAGCCTCACGTGCAGCTCTGCCCCATGGACAGACTTTGTCCCCGGTGGGGCAGCGAGCAGAGCAGTGTTTGTGCAACGGCATGAAGGCAAACAGAGGAGCCTTGGAGAAGGCACTTCCCCGTGGGGCACGGCGGCACAGGGGGAAGGAGGCAGCGACCCCAACATTGCAGTGGCAATAGGGACACGCTCCTCCCAGCTGCTGCCCACAGCAGACCCCGAGCAGAGGCATTTTCCCAGCAAAAATGGAGCCTTTATGTCCCGGCCCCTGCCCCGGAAGGGGCTCACAGGATGCCTTGGGGCTGGGTATGGGCAGACAAAAAGGGGATTGTTGTGGTGGGAGCTGGGCTGCTGGCAGCACCTGCCCCACGTCGGGGGGGCCCTCCACAATGCCTGGCTTTCTGCATCATTGCTGCAGAGGGGCCAATTATCCTCCGATGCTAATTAGAGATGCAAAATAGCCTTGTGTTTGCATTCTCCCGGCAAGCCAGAGGGTTCCCGGGACCTGCAGCACATCTGTAGCTGGAGCAGGGCACAAACATGGGGGCACCCACACCGGCTTCTGCCCCTCCTGCACCCAGTGGGAAGCAGAAAGAGGAGGGCAGGGAAGGGATGGGGACAGCAGAGCAGAAGGACCCGGTAGGTTGGGGGCTCTCCCACTGCTCCCAACAGCAACCAGCTCAGCACACAGCTCTGTACCCAAATCACCACACAAGGATCAGCATTGGTGCCCTGCAGGCTGACAGTGCTGGCAGCACGTGGTGTTTCTGCCCAGCCCAGCCCGAAATGCAGCACTTGCTGCAGAGCATCACTGATCCAGAGGGACCCCATTCGCCCTGCGCTGCATGGGCAGGATGCTGGCAGCCACCAGCAGCGCAGTCGGGGATGATTTGCTTCTCAGTTCACCGTGGAGCTCGAAGAATCTTAATTTCCGAGTGCCAAGTAGCCACATAAATCAAGGCTAATTTCCTGCCAATATTGGCCGCTGCTTCCCATGGGGAAACTCATTTTATTGAGGGGGAAATGACTTATTGCAGGAAGTAGTGACCGCTGGGATGGTGCACGCTGGGGGAAGGTTTGTCATGGCCGTGCTTTTGCCACAGGAGCCAGCTGGCACTCACTGCTGGGGCTCCGAACTGCGGAGGCAGAGCTCCATGTATCACGGGTGACAGTGGGCTGGGCACTGGAATCCCCTATTGCCCCCTAGTGTGTAATGCCAAGAGCATTTGCTCCCCTGAGCCCGGATGCTGCCGGGGCTGAGGACAGTCCTGGGTTAGAACCTGTGCTGAGAACTGCCCTGAAATGGCAAAGAGCAAAAGCCACCTGATGCTGCAGGAGCCTGATCCCCCTGCTCTGTGTTGGGGCAGCATTATGTCACCTGGGTCTCGCATTGCCTTCTCCCCTGCTGCCAGCACAACCAGCCCTGAAATATTTCAGGCCCTTTCTGGGCTGTTAAGAGGTTGGAAGACGTGCTCAGATGGCACATAGAGACCCACCAAGCTTCATTAAGGAATGGAAGGCGCTCATTAGGGGAAACTGATCCAGGCTGAGCCTCATGGGAGCGGGTTGCATTCTGTGGGCAACCCGATCTGGGCAGCTGCAGCCCGACAACCAGACAGCCTCATTACTGCAGCTCCTGTGGGCGGCTTCGGTTACTCAGCCCGAGCCGTTCGTCTCCTGCCAGCTTTGAATTTCCCTGACATCACCCCGAGCTGGGGGAAAATGCAGGCGATGGGGAGTGGGAGAGCCCGTCTGCACCCTGGCTCCAGGCTGCTGCTCCCCATAGGGCTCACGGATGTGGGATAAATGCCCAGACACAACCCTGGGCTTCGGGAGGAGGCAGCAGCTGGGCACTGCCTGGTTCCATGGCCTTGGAGCAGCAGCTTATGGGGTGCAGCAGCTCATGGGGTGCAGCCACTCTGCCCCTTCCCCAGCCCCATCCCATGCTTCTACGTAGCTCTTGCACCAGCTCCTTCCCTGCTGGCACATTTGGCAGCGAGGCGGCACCAGCTGCCTCTCCAAAGGTGCTCTGGGGTGTTTGTTTCTACAAGAGCTCAGCCATGAAACCCTCCCCACTGCACCAGGGGGAGGAGTGGGGGCAGAGCTCTGCTCTGTCCTGTCCTGCTGCCCTGCACCTGGTGCACCACGATCCCAAGGATCCCAAGGACAGAGCCACACTGCAGCACAGCTGGAGGGTGATAAGAACCAGTTCCCAGCCCTGCAGCACCAATGGGGCCGGACACCTGTGCACACGATGCTGCTGTGTGTGCCCTCACATAGCCCAGCACCCACCGTGCCCCAAAGCAGTGCTGGAGCTGGAGCCCATCACCTTGCACTGTCCTGTGACAAGTGGGTGCTGAGCACCCTATAGCCCCAGGTGTGCACACAAGGCACAGCAAACACCTGCCCTTCCTGCTTCCTAAGAAACCTGATGCCGAGGCATGTGGATGTTGGGGGGGAGGAGGAGGGGGGGGGGGTCCACATCCTCCCTGGATGGTTTTTGCAACCTTTTAAGCATCGGCTCCATCCCTGGTTGCCTTGACGACAGGAGGCTGCAGGCTGGGCGCGCTCCCGCGGCCGTGCGCGGTGCTGCTGCCCGGCTGGTGCTGAGCGCAGCGCAACGCAGCGCCGCCGTCCCAACGAACCCCCCCGAGCCCCCCTGCGGCCCCCACAGCCCGGCACAGGTAAGCGGCAGCCCCTCCTGTGCTTTACTGCAGGGAGCCTGGAGAGGGACAGGGGACAGCCAGGGGGATGGGGCTGCGGGATGCTGGGGGTGCCTGGTGTGCATGGGGGGGTCAGGGGGGTGTTGCGAGGAACTGGTTTATGTTCACCTCCCAGGGCAGGGTATGGTGAACCCCATCCTCTCTGTGAGCTGGGGGGATGCACACGTGACCTTCAGTTCCCCTGTGTGTCCATGATGGTGCTGGGGCTGTGACCCTGCTGCGCTACCAGGGCTGTGCCTCAGTTTCCCTGGCTGCTCCAATGGTCCGGAGGGGAGAGGACTCGTGTTGTGCCCACCATCACTGTCTCCTTGCCCAGATGAGCACCTCACCCTGTTGCTGAACCCCTCCTTTTGTTGTCTTCCCCCCAGCTTCTCCCTGTTTCCTTCCCCCTCACTGAGACCCCCACCCCAGTCTCTTCCCCCACCACTAACAGCCAAACCCCAGGTACCTGGCAGCCCCATAGCAGCCCCATTCCCCTTCCATCACTGCCAGCCCTGGGGGACATGCCAGCCCTGGATGGGACTCCCCCCCCCAAGCACGCAGTGCTCTGCCCCCCCACCCCCCCTCATATGGAAGCAAGGGGTCAGCACCCCCACATCCTCCAGCACTTCTCGGCTTAATTGCAAAGCACATATTTGGATTTCCATCTGAACCTCACTCCTGGGACTGCAAAAATCCCTACTCAAGAGGCAGAGCATCCTTGTTTACAGCAGCCAGCTAAGAAGGCAGACTGAGAAGAGCTGCAGAGCTGCAAGGCAAGTTGGAACCCCAGCAGCCGAGGCTCAGAGCAGTTTCCCTTCCCCAGGCCTGAGCACATTATGGGGCTGACAATCCTGCTCCAGATCTCCACTCTGCTGGTGTCTATCCGCATTCCTGGCACATCCTCTGTACCTGTTCTGGCTGCAAGCTCCCCCCGAGAGAAACGCTGGTGTTATCTGCAAATGCCACGCATACTTCCAGAAATCTGAGCAAGGCTTGTAAAATCCCTTGGAAGACTTTGATGGGTGTCCTGCGTGCTGAGCCAGATAACGCTGGGGAGAGGAGGAGGAATATTTCTGCAGAGCACACAGAATGTGAAGCTGATTGCTGCCGGGTCTTGGAGCAAAAAGCACTGCCCTGGTACTGCAATGTGGCAGCATGGGCAGCACGCAGCCCCATCGCAGCCAGATGGGGCTGTCCACAAATGGGACGTGGGGCTCTGGTAGCAATCCTGGACCAATGAACCTCCTTTGCAAATGCTCCAGTTTGGAGGAAGCTGCAGGTCTGCTCACTGGATCCATCCCCTCCTGTCATTGCTCCCCCTGGACTGGGACAAGGCATTGCCATGGGCACGTCCTGCACAGGGCTCAGTGGAAGAGCACCTCAGAAGTTTCCCAGCATTACCCAGGCATCGCCCCATGGATGTGCTGCATTATCCCCAAGCCAGCCCCATTGCCGTGTCTGGAACCCCACAGAGAAGCACCCTGTGTCCATTCCTTGGTGCAATGAGTGTGCGTGAGGTGGGGCCCTGCTCTTGGCACTGCTGTTCTGAGTCTGTTTGTCTTCAGCTACAGTGGTTTTCATGTGGCATTGAGGCCACCAGTGCTGCACCCACCATTTGCAATTAGCAGCAATAGGGGTGAGGATATCAGCTTCTTGCAGCCAAGTGCCCAAACTGGGGCTGCTGAAATGCAGCCTGAATCCTTCCCAGTACAGCCCTACATGCACCCCCGGCCTCATTGCAGAAGGAAACCAAAATGCAGCACCTACTTCACATTACAGCTGCTTGGAAGGGTGTTTTTTGACAAGCCAGGACTCTGTTTAATTGCAATAAGACCAGCCCAGACAATTAGCTCATTCTGAATTGCCAGGGCTCTCTGCTGTACTGATGGCCCTGCTGGGAGCCACCAAGGAGCTACAAAACAACAGCACGCAGCAGATTGCATCCTGCCCTGCTCACGTGCTCCTGCAGATGAGGTCCTTGGGCAGCACTGAGGGGCTGTGTCAGGGCTGGGACGCTTTGCAGGAGGGTTTGGCACCAAGGTTAATCCTTGCATGGCATCGACCCTATCAGCACTCTCAGCCCTGCAGCAGGGCTCAGATCTGCTGCTCTGCTCAGTGACTGTAGCAAACCCACTAATAGTGAATGTGGTTGTGTGATGCCACCCTCTCTGTCCCCAGCCCCAGCATGGGGGGGTGCAGCCTGGTTCAAGCAGCACCTACTGGTGCAACTGCAGGGATTCCCGGCTCCTGTGCCCACATCAGCAATGCCAGCTCTCTGCATTGCAGCACCTCCTGCCTGCATGGGGTCAGTGCCTGCATCCCGGCTCCTGGTACCTGCACAGGGACAGAAACCCACTGCAGCAGCAGGAGCTGCATCTCAAGAGATGAGCTCTGCACTGAGCAGGCTGCTGGGGAGGATGGAGAGGTGCAGGGGGACCTGAGGCTGTGGGAGCAACCCAAGGACACACCAGCATCTGCAGGGGCACAAGCTCGGACAAACTTCACTGCTGCAGCTTGCAAAACCCTCTGGTTGCTTTTGGGGTGATTCAGGGCAGGTTTAGAGCCCTTCTGCTCAGGGTTCCCAACTGACAGCACCCAGCTGGGGCTGGCAGCTCACCCACATTGTGCTCAGCCGCCGGGCATCACCACCAGCCACCTCAATGTGAAGTGATGGGCTGCAGTGGAGGGGGGGGGGGCTTTGCTGCTGCCCTGGGTGGTGGGCATCGAGCACAGGTCTGGCTGCACGGAGCGCACACGCACACATGTATGCATGTCTGCCTGCATGCGTGTTTGTGTGTCCGGGTGCATGGCAGGAGAGCAGCAACAAGGCAGCCACATTTGCTGGAAAGCGATACAGAGACAAAAATAACCCCCAAAGCTGCATCTCGAACCCAAATAACAGCACCGAGTGCTGAGCTGCAGCAAAACCTTGCGGTACCCCATAGCCTGGGGGGCTCCGTGCCCGTGGGTCCCATGGGACCCTCCTTGGGTGACCCCCTGAGGATGCCTTTGCACCACATCCATGATAAAACTCAGAGCCAAAGCTGAGGTGTGAACAAATCCCAGCAGCCCGGGGCACGCTGTGGGTGTGCAGGGAGGTGGGGGCCGTGCTGTGGGTGCCCCGTGCACGTGGGTGGGTGCTGCACGCCACGGGCTGCACGGGGACAGTGCTGGCTGCACTCTGCTCTGCCGTGTTCCCCATCCATCTGCGTCTCTGCGGCGCAGCGAGGGACAGGCACGGGTTTATTTTTAACTGGCTGGGGAGGGCGGGCAGGGATTGGTGGGTTTCTTGGTTATATCACTAAATCCCTGCGAGGCCCTGTTAGTTCCAGCACAGCGAGCCTGGCCATGGCGCACCAGTAACTGTTTCAGCACTCATTCCTCCCTGCCCCATCCCAATGGGGCCCGATGTGTGCACAGATAGCACAACCCCACACCCTGCGTCCCATGGGTGCACCCCATGACATCGCCCTCTCCCGGGTATGGGATGTGACCCAGGTGTCCAGGTCTCCCATTGCATCTCCAGCCTCCCTGGCAGTGATGGTGCTGTGGATCACAGCCGTATGCCCCCAGCCCAGCACTTCTATGTGGTTTGTGGCTGTGTTGTCCCCATGCTGGTGGCAGATGCCATGCAGGGCAAGCCCAGCACATCCCATGGGGATAACAGCATCCCACTGTCACTGTGATGTTCGTGGTCCCCCTCCATCACCATGAAATGCCCATCCATTGACCCCATTCCCAGGTCCCCATGCGATGCCCATCGCCCAACCCCATCCCCACATCCCCCAGCCCCACAATCAGCTCCAAACAGAGCAGTGAAGGGTTAAGCCATGCAGCAGCCCCCACGTGACGCTCCGGGGATGCCGTTTTTCTGTAGATCAGGACGGATTAGGCTGGAATATCAGGACGAGAATTTCTCCGGGCTGAGCTCCCCCCACTCCTCGGCCCCCTGAGGATGTGCAGCAGCTGGGCCAGGGCCCCCCCTGGGTAAGGGCTCCCCGTGTTGCTCCCCATGTTTTTCCACCCCAGCAGAGCAGCTTTAGGGTTTCGGTGGCTCTGCGGCAGCTCTGCCTGACCAGACATTGCATAAGAAACCACGGGGCTTGGATGTCTGCATCGGGTCTGGATTCTGGATGGCACCTTACAAGGGGATATGGGGGACACAGGAGGGAAGACGGAAGGGCTGCTGTCCCCATCCCCTGCAGCTGGATGCTCACCCTGCAGGGGATGGGAGATGGAGGTGATGGGGATTCTGATGGTGAAGGGGATGGGAATGGGGTCCCTGCTGCCCAGCCTGACCCCTCTGCTCTCCCCAGTGCATGAGGCTGCTGCTTGCCCAAGAGCCCCCGAGCGCCCGCACTGACGGCCGAGGCGGTGCCAGGAGCCATGTCGGGTTCCTACGACGAGTCGGCAGCAGCCACCGAGGAGACGACCGACAGCTTCTGGGAGGTGAGCCCTTGCCAAAGCCTGTCCCCTCCTGTCCCCTCTGTGTCCTGCTCTGCTGGCACCACCCAGCTCCATGCCTTTGCTTTCTGAAGCCAGCCCAGCGCTGGAGTCCCCGCTGCAATGGCTACGGGGGTCCAGGTGGGGCTGCAGGAGGTCCTGCCCTGCCAGCACTTACAGGCAGAGCGGGCCAAAGGAGGTGGCCTTAAGACCCAGAGCAAAAGCTCCATCTGTGCATCCCACCATGACATCCGTGGTCATGGCTCTGTCCCCATCTATCCCTGTCCCCATCCCTGTCCCCAACCCAGGTGGGGAACTACAAACGCACGGTGAAGCGCATTGATGATGGACACCGGCTCTGCAATGACCTCATGAACTGTGTGCACGAGAGGGCCAAGATTGAGAAGTCCTACGCCCAGCAGCTCACTGACTGGTCCAAGAGGTGGAGGCAGCTCATTGAGAAAGGTATTGGGACACCTGGATGCCATGGGGGGGGGGCAAGCTGCATGGGGGTGCTCACCCATCCCCTACACCCCCAGGTCCCCAGTATGGCAGCCTGGAGAGAGCGTGGGGTGCCATCATGACGGAGGCAGACAAGGTGAGCGAGCTGCACCAGGAGGTGAAGAACAGCCTGCTGAACGATGACTTTGAGAAGGTGAAGAACTGGCAGAAGGACGCCTACCACAAACAGATCATGGGGGGCTTCAAGGAGGCCAAAGAGGCTGAGGATGGCTTCCGGAAAGCACAGAAGCCCTGGGCCAAGAAGCTCAAGGAGGTGAGAGGAGAACCATGGCATGGTATGACCTTATCCCAGCCCCAGTTCTACATACAAGCTGGATGTCACACTTCTGCAGCCAGAGGGACAGGGCAGGAGCTGTACCAGGTGTTACGGTGTCCTCATTAATTCCATGTCCATCCTCTCTTCTCTCCATAGCTGGAGACAGCCAAGAAAGCCTACCACCTGGCCTGCAAGGAGGAGAAGCTGGCAATGACCCGGGAGGCCAACAGCAAGGCAGACCAGTCCAACACCCCCGAGCAGCAGAAGAAACTCCAGGACAAAGTGGAAAAATGCAAGCAGGATGTGCAAAAGGTGCGAGCCATCAGCACTATGGTGCAGCTCCACTGCTGCCCCTGCTGCGGGTTCATGCAGTGGAAATGGACATCACCACTTTGTTGTCCCCATTTATTCCCGTTTCCCTGTCTCTGGTTGTGTGTACAAGAAGGTTACAGGCGGTAGTGAGTGTGAGCAGAGATTTTACCTTCCTACTGGGGCAAGATCTCTCCTGCAGCCTCATTTCTCCCTGTGGAGGGTCTTGGCTCAGGAGGAGCTCCCCAGCATGGAGACCCATGGGTCAGCCTGGCTCCGTGGGGGTCTCTGGGGGGCTCAAGGTGTAACCAGGCACCTCATGCACCCTGCAGACTCAGGAGAAGTACGAGAAGGTTCTGGATGAGCTGAACAAGTGCACCCCGCAGTACATGGAGAGCATGGAGCAGGTCTTCGAGCAGTGCCAGCAGTTTGAGGAGAAGAGGCTCAACTTCCTCAAGGAGGTGCTCCTGGATATCAAAAGGCACCTGAACCTGGCTGAGAGCAGCAGGTAGGGGCTCTCCCTGCTGTCTGGGCAGAAAGTACCCGTGTGAGGTCTCCTTGTGCTGCCCTGAAGGGACCAGGTGCTTCCCATCCCCTGCAGCACTAGGAATCGGGCTCTCTGGTCAGCATGATGCTCACAGAGTGGAACCAGAGCGATGTTTGTTCCCCGGTGCTTCCTGGGGGATGGCACAAAATGGGCATCTTAGAATCATGGAATCACTCAGGCTGGAAAAGACAACTAAGGTCACCAAGTCCAACCCCAGCCCCACAGTGCCCTCTGACCTCAGTGCCACCTTAGTGCCCTCTGACCTCAGTGCCACATCTCCACGGTTCTGAACATCTCTGGGGACAGTGACCCCCCCACTCCCAGGGCAGCTGTGCCACTGCATCAACCTGAACCTCCCCATCCCACCATCCCACCCCGACCCTCACCTCTCCCCACAGCTACGCCAACGTCTACCGGGAGCTGGAGCAGACCATCCGCCTCTCAGATGCTCAGGAGGATCTCCGGTGGTTCCGCAGCACCAGCGGCCCCGGCATGCCCATGAACTGGCCCCAGTTTGAGGTAAGGCTCAGCATTCCCCATGGATTGGGATCCACATCCCGACAGCTGAGTGCTGAGAGCCTCACGCTTTGTGCCTCCAGGAGTGGAACCCGGACCTGACGCACACGATAACGCGCAAGGAGAAGATGAAGAAGGGTGAAGGGGTGACTCTGACCAACGCCAGCAGCACAGGAGAGAGTGGGGCATCAGCAGGAGAGCGCGGGAGGTGAGTGCCATCAGGGCGGAGCAGCCCACTCCTAATACTGGGGAACGGGGGGATTTGCCCGTGCAAACACTCCTGTCACTGCCCATCCCAAATCCCATCTCCCTCCCACCCCAGTGTCAGCAGCCACGACCGTGGGCAGACCTACAGCGCAGAGTGGTCCGACGACGAGGGCAGCAACTCCTTCAATGCCAATGAGGCCAATGGTGGAACCAACCCCTTCGATGAGGACTCGGCAGGGAAAGGCGTGCGGGTGCGGGCGCTGTACGACTACGACGGGCAGGAACAGGACGAGCTCAGCTTCAAAGCAGGTGACGGGTTGTCCCAGGGGTGATTTCCCCTTTTAGGTTGGAAATCCACCAGGTAGGGTCAGAGTTACCCCAGCTCTTCAGCAGAGAGAATCATTAAGGTTGGAAGAGCCCTCCAAGGTCAATGAATCCAATCTCCAGGCCATCACACTGAGACGGGAAGGCACAACACTGCCTGGGATGGGAGGGATGGGGCACAGCAGGAATCTCGGGGCACCCTTTGCATTCCTGCCCCGCAAACCTCACTCAGCGTGAATCCCACACCCCAGAGGATGCTCCAACAACAAACTCTCCCTTCCTCCCTCCTCCTGCAGGGGATGAGCTGACCAAGCTGGGTGAAGAAGACGAGCAGGGATGGTGCAAAGGGCGCTTGGACAACGGGCAGCTGGGGCTGTACCCCGCCAACTACGTGGAGGCAATCTAAGTCTTGTGCTGTGCTCCTCGTCGCCGTCCGCAGACCAACCCGCCCTCCGTTGTCTCCATTCTCCACCAGCCAACCGCCGCCGCTCCGTCACTCCTCCCTCTTAGAGATTCAGACATATTTTCCGACCGAGCTTTTATTTTTTTAAGAGTTGTCTCCGAAGAGTATTTTGCAATAGTGGCTTTTTTTTCTTCTTCTTCTTCTAAGATAACGTGAAGCGAAAGCCGACGCCGCCCGTTCCGCGTGAGATGATTTCTTTTTCTTCCCAGTGAAAAGCTGATACCTCAAGATCTGAAAGTCCAACCAGAGAGAGCTCCTCCTTGGTTGGTTTTTAAAGATACTGAACTCATGAAGCCGCCTTCTGATTGGCTGGAACTGCTCCGAAATGCACGGCGCTGATCTCCTGGGACCAACCGAATTCACCCCTCTCCAAAAAGAAGGAGAGGCGATGGGGTTCTGCACCTTTTATTTTATAATGCTTTCATCTTCTCTGCTCTGATCCCTCCTCCATCCCCAAAGGAAGGGGACAAACGTCCCCTTCCTGCCCCACAACCAGCTGTCCCCACTGGGGGGAAGAGGAGCAGTCCCACCGTGGAGCATGGTGGCATCTCTCCATCTTCCTCCTCCTCCCCGCTGCCCAAAGCTGTGCCCTGGGTGCACAACCCCACACAGCCCACCTCCTCGCTGCCCCACGCGCTTCCCTACAGCTCATCGTTCCCATTTCTTTCTTCCCTTTACCCTCCCACCCTCCTTTGGCTTTGCGAATTGCTTGGCTCCAGGGACGCAGCGCTCCTCCGAGGGCCGTGTGTGGGCACTGAGCCCCTCCTGCCCAGCACACGGAATGGGGGGGGGAGGAAAAAAAACAACCCCACACAAAAAGTCAGACAAAAAAATAACCCCCGACCGCCCGTCTCAGCAATGCACCCCGGTTTTTTGTACATCGATTGTGTAATTTAAGAAGTATATATAATATATATATATATATTGTGATTGTAATGACCGTGGATACAACAACTAAAGCAGCAAGCGAAAATAACCGACCTCTGTGCGCGTCCTCCGGGTCCGGGTTTGGGTTTGTGTGCGTCAATCCGATTCTGCCCTTGAGGTTATGGACCCTGCTGTGGGGTTGGTACCAAAACCCCCACATCCAACCCCCCCAGTGCCCTCTACAAGCTCAGGATGGGGCTGTGGGTGCTGCAGGACTGGGGCTCGCTGCATTTGGGGTCAGCTGGGAAGTGGCACAGGGAGCTGTGGGCTGTGCTGGGGGCTATGGGATGGGGAGCACACCCTGCGGGGTGAGCCAAGCCATGGGGCAAAGCCTTGCAAAGCTCTCAGGGGGATCTGAGATAAAGCAGGTAGAGAGCATTCCCAGTGAAAGCATCCTGAGCTGTACTGGGGAAAGTGGGAGGTGGGAAAGCCCTGAGGTGCTGGCGTGGCATGCACAGCCTTCCTGCAAACCCCAAACCCACGGGAGGTGCAACGTGTGGGTCACCAGCCCCTGTCCCAAGCAGCCCCGGGGAAACAGCAGCAGCTGTGAGCAGTGAGGAGGAGGGAGGGGGAGAAAAGTGCTTTTCTCTTATGTACGCAGCAGGGCTTGGGGCTGCCCCTGTGCCCATGGAGAGCAGCAGGATGCGGGCAGCTGGATGGAGGTACAGGCAGAAGAAGGAGCACGAATTCCTTTTGTACACAGGGATGCAGGGCTCCTTTCTGCCCTCTCCACCTGAACCTAAAGCACAACTCAGCGCCAGGCAAAACCATGAAGAAAATCCAACAAACAATGACTGTAATTTACAAGGTGGACATCGCCAGGTAGCTCAGAGCGTTGTGAAACGTGCAGCTCCCACCATCCCCACTTCTGTGTCCAGAGGGAAACGGCAGAGCTGCATCTCTTTCCCTAAGGAACAGGAAACCCCAAACCCAGTGGACGGCACCGTGCTGAGGGTGGGGGGCTCCGGGGTTCCCCATGCCCAGGGCTGGGGGTGTTGCTCAATGGGGGCTGCTGTGGGGCTGGAGCTGAGGTCCCACGCTGTGCAGTCATGCCCCATGCAAAGCGCACACCCCTCAGCCACGAGGTGGGATTTGAGGTGGAACCCCCTGTACTTGCAGAGGGCTGGGGGATGCATCTATCCTGGGGGCTCATGTCTCTGTGTGCTGTGAAGCCATAGCAGATGGGGGTGGGTGGTTGGGGCTCCCTCCCACCTCCCCATCCCCACAGTGCCCAACCCATAGCCAGGGCTGTTGTCCTCACTTGTGCTGTGCTCCCAGATGCCATAGAGTTACCTGGGTCTCCTATTGGAAGGGCACGTCCAAATGATGCCCAGGGCTGCAGAGAAGGGAAGGCAGTGTGTGAGGACAGCAGGTCCCCGGCTGCAGCCCCAGTGACCCCGAGCACACTCTCACCATCAATCCCAAGGCTGCAGGCAGCCCCCAACACATCGTCTGTCATCTCCTTATCCCCCTTCACAGCTTCCAGCCCCTAAATCCACTCCATGCACGGTCCTGGCCCCGGAGCCAGGCAGACCACGGTGCTCTCAGAGCTCATCCCCACTCCAAGTAGGGATTTAGGGGGCAGAAGGGTCCCTTTGGTCCACAGGGACGAACCCAACCACAGTCCTAAAGCTCTGGAAGACGGCGCTGAGGTCAGGCAGGGCGGTGAGGGTCCCCCCAGGCTCAGTCCCTCACAGCGGGTGCACAAACTGGTAGACGAGGCGCTGTGAGATGTCGGGTTTCCTTATGATGCCCTTCTTGTAGTACTGCCGGATGGAGCGGCTCAGTTTGTCGTAGTTCATGGCCGGACGGTTCTTGCGGATGCCCCACAGACGCGCCACCTGCGCCGAGTCCTCGATCTTGAAGATCCCTATGAGGGAAACAGAGGTGGGAAGTTTGGGGGTCACCCCCCCCACACCCCGGACCCCTCTCCGGACCCCAGGAGCGCCCCCCCCACCTTTCTCCTTGTTGAGCCACCGGATGAAGCGCCCGTAGTTGTGGGGTTTCAGCAGCAGCTCCTTCAGGAACTGCCAGAGGTGGATGGGCTGCCCGGCGCAGGATGAGTCCACCTCGCTGTCCGCCCAGCCGCCGTCACCCCCTGCACAGGGAGGGGTGGGATGGGGGATGAGCCCATGAGTCAGTGGGGAGAGCGGCGGGGTACAACCCTGAGCTGCCCCATAGGGACACAGGGAGCCCCTGTGTCAAGCCACGCTTGCATCTGGGGCTGAAACGAGGGTCGGGACCCCAGCAAAGCCGCGCAGAACTCACCGCAGTATCTCACGTCCCCCGGGGCAGCTTTTTCCTTCATCCAAGCAGCTGGAAATTGAGGAGCGGGCGGTCAGAGGGAGCCCACCCCGCAGCTCAGCGCTGCCCCCCCCCGGCCCCGCGCCTACCCGACTTCCAGATGTCGAGGTGCGCGTGGAGGACATCGCCGCAGACGGGCGAGCGCTGGCAGAACTGCTCCTCCGACATGGCGCACAGCTCCTTCCCCGACAGCTCCTGGAAGGACTTGCCCAGCTGCGGCAGCCGGTACTGATGCTCCGTCCATAGGATCCACTTCTGCACGTTCCCGGGGCTCCAGTCTGCGGGGTCTGGGGTTGGGGGCAGTGAGAGCTGCATTACCCCATAGAGCCCTATGGACACCCTGCGCTCACCCACCCCCATGTCTGGGAAGGATGAGTGAGTCCTTCCTCCTCATTTTGAGGGGTGTTTGGGGGCATTTTAGTGGGATCGGGGCGTATTTAAGGAGCACTGCAGGAGGTTTGGGGGAAGGTTGGGCACTTTTGGGGCACTTTGGGCTATCAGAAAGGTTCCAGAGCATTTGGGACGTTCCGTTTCAGAGCACATCTGGGTGTTTGGGGGCATTTGGGGTGGGGGGGTTCTGCATGCACCCACCTGCAGCGATGTTGAGCAGCTTGCACGCCGTCTCGATGTCCTTCAGCACTTCGCCCACCACCATGCTCTGCATCTGCTCCAGCGAGTGCTCCTCCAAGGGCAGCCCCCCCTGCAGCTCCCCATCGCCCCCCAGCCCCAAACCTTGGCTGTCGATGATGGGACACTGCTCCGGCTCCTTCTTCACCTCCCCTCTCCCCCCGGGGGTGCCGCTCTGGGAGGTCTCCCCCATCCCTTTGGCAGCCCACGCGACGTCCTCCGAGTAGAGCATGTCGAAGTAGTGCAGGCAGAAGGGGGTGCCGGGGGGGCTGGGGCTGCCCATGCTTCCAGTGCTCAGACCTGGGATGGGGAGGGGGGGGGGAAGGAGAGGCTGAGGCACAAAGCGGAGCTAAGCCTGTTAGAGGGGGAAAATCCTACAAAGAGATGCGCAGTTCCTGGGCAGCCCTTGGAGGAATGTTGGCTTGGGGTCGTGCTGGGGATGGTCTGAGTTTTGGGGCGGGAGATGGAGTTGGGTACGGGGCACTGGGGGGTCCCAAGTGGGGCTGAGCCCTCATAGCCCCTACGTGTGGGATGCACAAACCCTGCAGGCCCAGTGATGTGCATGGAGAGCGTCAGCTGAGCGTGTCCCTGCAGTGGTGGCACCGGGGATGGCTCTCCTGGGCCACATGGCTTTGGCCACCCCTGGAACACAACCTTCCCTTCACTGTCCCACAACAAAAGCTGCTCCCATCGGTCCATCCCCATCCACTGTGAGCTCAGGAGGATGAGCCTGCAGAATTCCTGTGGCAGCCCCATGGAACGGCTCCATCCACTGAGAGAGCTCTGGGAGAGGGAACTGGGGGACCAACGCTCTGTATGGGGACGGGGACGAGGGGAAGGGGCAGCACGGAGCTGCACAGCAACCACTCAGCCTGGGAGTGGGGTCTGCTCCCTGCACAGCATTGGGAACGGCCCTGCTGGGCACCAACTGTGAGCACCAGCCACGTCCTGCTGTCAGGGCTGGCACAGCCCCACGGATTGGGACCTGGCAGCACAGCACTGAGTGATGAAGAGGATGAAGGGGCTGCTCCCCCCCCAGCAGTTTCCCTGAGCGATGGCACCGGCTCCCAAACCTCCCCTTTATCTGCTGCGGATGAAAAGAGGAGCTTTAGCAGATCCGCCTTCCATGCAGCCCCACGCTGCTGCGGCACAAAGGGACGCGGCGACAGCTGCACGGCTCCAGCAGCAGCGCAGGACGGGACCCCGACCCGCTCCCCCTCCTCTGCCAGCCCTAAGATGGGCACGGGGAGGGTCGGGACGTTTGGGAACGTGGCCCCAGCGCAACCTGCAGAGCGCCGCGCTGTACTCGCAGGGCGGGGGCCGCTGTTTGCCTTCCCTGGGTGGGAACTGTTTGCTCGCCGCTTTGGGTGCCTTTTTTCCCCTCTTTCCTTCTCCCTTGTTGCTTTTCCCTCGAAAACTGGAGGTGCGTCCGTCGGGCAGCGCTGTCAGTACGGCCCAGCCGTGCCGGTGTCAGCCCCATCTGGGGAACGGAGCCGTGCGGACACCGCAGCGCCCCGGGGCAACGCTGGCCCTGCCCGGCTGTGAGCAGCGACAGCCCCGCAACCGGCCTTTGAAAGAAGGGAAATTAAACAGAAATCAAAAATCCCCCCCCTCCCCCCCGACCCTCGAACAATGGGGCCGTTAATTACTGCTAAGCCGCGGTGGAACAGGTTGTGCCGGGCACGGGGCACCCGGGACGGTCCCGAAGCCGCAGGTGCTTCCCAACCACCCCCCCAGGCAGTGGGGAGGGGGGAGCGGGGCCGGGCTGTGCGCCCCCTCCTGACCCCGGCATTGCGATGGGGCCGCGCTGTGACCCACAGCCACCCCACACATCCCTACTGCCAGCAGGATGTGCCCTTTTACCCTCCAATCCCAGGAGAGGATGGGCACCCAGCAAAGTCCTTTCTGCCCCCAAACCCGTTTCTATCAGGGATTTGGGGTTTGTCCCCAGTTTCTTGCAGCAGCAAACAACACACAGTGTGGGAGTCCCCAAACCCCACACGACAGTGCCCTGAGACTCACCCCATCGCCGGGCTGGGGACGTGGGGCAGATAGAGAAATGCGACAGATCAGGGTCTCGCTATGGGGTTGCAGCCCCACACTGGGACAAACTCAGTGCACGGCAGGGATGCAGCCCACCCAGGGGTCCCAAAATTGCCACCAGCCTTTTGCCACCCCCCTCCCCTGACCCCCATTACCTGCATGGGTGCTGACAGCTGGGCGCTGTGTCCCAAACCCGGGGTCAGGCTGCCCCAGCCATGAGCTGCGAGCAGTGGGGTGGGGACGGGCACCACTCAATGGTGTCCCAAGCAAAGCCCCAGTGCTCGGTGTCCCCCAGGTGAGCAGCAGAGCTTGGTGTTCCCCATGTAGGGCCAGGGAGCCCCTATTTATAGCAGGCAGTTCCCTGCCCGCGAGAACAGCCGTATTGTGGGGGATTTGGCAGCCAAGCAGCGTTTGTGTTTCACTAACCGAGCAGAACCATAAAAATCCAACCTGGAGCCAACGAGCCTCAAGCACTCAGGGAGAAAACAGCAGAAATCCAGAGAAACAGCAACCCTAAGAAGGTGCTGCTCCAGTAATAGGGTTCCGAGATGCCCCCTGGCAGACAACCCTACACCCATCCCCAACCAGCGCCACCACGCAGGGATGGCAGGAGGGTCCATAGGGATGGTTGTGTGGCTCTTACCTTGACGGGGCTCAGCAGCAGCATCGGTCCCAGCAGTGGGCGGGAAGAGCTGACCCTGTGCTGCTCCGCACAGTGCTCGGGGTGGGCATGGCCCCAAGTGCAGAGCCCCAGTGGGGATGATGCCTCACAGCACCCACCCGGCTCACGGGCTCCAAAGCATGAGCTGCCAGGGGACACCGTGTGGGGTGGGGACACAGATGGGGCACAGGGAGCAGTGGCTGAGGGATGGAGGAGGCGTGCGATGGGGACACGCTCAGCAAATGCCTCCTCGGCCCATTATATCCAATTCCTTCCTTATTTACCTGAACAAACAGGCTGCGTGCTTACCTCAGCTGGAGGTGTTTGAACAGCCCAAGCAGGGTTAACCCTTGAGGGGGTGCAGCTCGGTGCCAGGCTCAGCCCCACATGGGACCCCATAGGGAAGACCCTCATCAACCCCTTCCCACCATAACACCCACCATGGAGGCACAGATGTGCAGGGTGAGAGCAGAAGGTTCTTCTGGAGCACAGAGACCCATTGGGTGCACTGCAGCAGCACGCAGCATCCCGAGGCATTTTGGGGAGCGGAGCTGCTTGAGCCCCCCAGGACAAACCAGAACCCGCTGCACCTCATAATGGTTGTTGGTCCCTTCTCCTCCCCACATCGCTGCTGTGTGGGGCGCAGTGGGGACACGCACTGCTCCGGGTCTGGGTTGTTTGCACCGGCAAAAGCAGGAAAAAGCTGTTGTGACCGAGACAGACCCCGGGCTGGTATTTATGGTCACCCTGAACACGTCAAGAACGCAGCACAGCTCGGGCACTTCTCCTGTATGTGCAAAACCAACCTCCCCTGCACCAGCCCTACGCAGTGCCCCAAACCTGCACCATTCTACTGTCATCCCCTCCCCCCAATGCATCCCATGGCACCCGGGGACTCCGCACCCCTCCTGCTCACCGATAAGCACAGGTGTGAGCCGGGAGGAGAGAGGGAAATCAAACCCCATGGAAAGGCGGTCAGAGCCTTAATGTTATCTTATCCTATGGAAAACACTGCCCCCAGATTAGGGCTGCTGCCACCCGAGGTGAGCATTGCTCCTGTTTTGGGAAACACAGCCGGGTTGGGAACACGTGGCAGGGGGAGATGGTGGTGGGAGCAATGGGGGCATGGCAGCGGGGTGGGGACATGGCGTAAGTGGGGGGGGATCATCCCTACAAGCTCCACAGTGCACCAGGCTGCCCGGGGCTGTGCCCACAAGGTTTGGGGCCACACGCAGCACTGTCCCCAAATAGGCTCCAGAGTCCCCAGGCAGGACCCGGCACACAACCCCGCAGCCATTCAAGCGTGGGGAGCTTTATCAGTGCTGGTGTACGGAAGCATAGGTGTGTCGGCCGTGGGGAGTTAAGATACAGAGCAGAACCTCCAGGTGAGCCGCACACCCACACGTGTGCTGGGGAACCACTGTGGCCACCGTTCCCTTTCTCACTCCCTGTGTGGTGCACGGCCCCAAACTGCAAAGCACTGCCCTCCATCACAGCTCCACGCAGGTACCAGCACAAGGGATGGCTGCAGGCCGTGCACAAACAGCTGCCCTCCTCGCTGGGATGTCGGCCAGGGGACTCCCTTGCTCATTAGGTTGAATTACCAGCCATTAGCAAGGCCGGGAGCAAACTGGAGCAGGATGCAATGGGATGGAATAGGGCAGAGGGGGCTCGGCTCTGTAGGAACATCCCAATCAGTGCACCCAGCCCCTGTCCTGCTCTCCTCCCGTCAGCAGCACCGGACATCCCAGTAAGTGAAAGAGATTAAAGGGAAAAGCATTTCCCCGCCTCGCTGTGCATTTGCTTTGCTCAGGGAGAGGTGAGCAGCACAACGCAGGGCTTGAAAATGGGGAAACAGCCCCAAAAATGGGGAGCGGAGATGGGAAAACACCGGGGCTGGCAAAACCCGTTTGGTGTCTGCTGAAGGACCAGCGGGCCCAGCACTCACCACTTCCCAGACCCATAGAGGTGCTCCAAGGGCTGGGGGTGATGGGGAAGGTGGGGTCCCTACGGATGGGGCCTGCAGTGGGGCTGCCCCACATGGGAGCCCACGGCTGCGGCCGCCTGCGTCAGCCCGGAGTTGTGCAATCGCAGGTGGTTGCGAGCAGCTCTGGTTACAATATGCAAAAGAGGAAAAGAATAGATTGCAACACCTTGGGAACAACCAAAGAGGGGAAATGAAGTCAGGCTTTTCTGCTCTGCCCCTGCAGCTCTGCAGGGTTTTTCCTCATCCCAGGTGCTGTGCTGTGTGAATCAGCATGGAGGAATCCCTCTGCCTGCAGCAGCCGCTGGCTCCAGCACAAGAACAACACATGAGCGGCCCTAGAATGGAGAGAGAGAATAAAAGCATTGACAGGACTTGATGTCGCTGCGAAACCAGAGGGCACTGAGCTGGCACCGGAGCCCAACAGCAGCTCCTGGTGTTCTGCAGAGCGGGGTTCCCTCTGCTGCACTGGAGAACAGCAGCATGCACAGCACAGCACGGGGTGGAGATGGGATTCCTCCTGCAGGGATCCCGTGCAGCTCACCGCCCTCCTGCTGCCCGGAATCTTAATTGCTCTTCCCTGGATGTTTGCACCCTGCGGTTCACTTCCAGCCCAGGTTTATTGTGTCTGGAGGACGGACACACGGAGCTCAGGGCAGCCATCCCAGCAGATGGGATCTGGTGCCGTTCCCATCCCATTGACCCACAGCTGCTGGGGGTGTCCCTGCACCACCTGAGGTGCCAACGGGGACACGGCCCTGCCAGCAGGGATGGAGCCGGGGCTGCAGCTCTCGGACGGGAAGCCTTTTGGGTTGGGGTTCTGCTGGAGTCACTGGGTGTCACATCACCAAACACACGAGGAGCAGCCCAGGCCAGGCAGCCCCGTGCAGCTCCCCTGCAGAGCATCTCCTTCACACACCAGCCGTGTCCCTTCCCCAAACCCAGCAGCGCGGAGCCAGGCGGGGCCGCTCCCCTTTATTGCCCCCGGCCACGCGCTCCGCGCCTCCCCATCTTCCAGCTGCTGCCATCAAGCCCATTTACGGGGCGCCGTGCGTCTGCTCAGCGCAAACAGCCGCGGTTATTGCTGCCGGCACAGCCGAGGGGCCCACCCTGATAAAACAACCCGGGGCTTCTGAGTTCGGCTCCCCGGCCGCGGTGCCGCTGACGCAGGCGGGGAGGTCGCGGGGCTGGCAGCCGTGAGCAGCGGGATCCAGCTGCGTGTTTGCTGTTCCCTGCTTAATGCCCCGCTCCTTTCAGCCCCGGCTCGCGTTTAAACTCCGGCTTTTGTCTCCTGGGATTAAAAGCCTGGAAGTGGCTGCGGGTCGCCCGGCGGTGCCAGGAAGAAAAGGCAAAGAGAGGGCTCAGGGTGCGCCCGGCTCGGCACAGAGCAACTGCGGGCAGAGGTGGGGTGAGGACAGGTCGTGGGCACCCCACACATGGCACTGGGGTGAAGCACTGAGCACACACAGCTCTGGAGTTGGGCTGCCCCTTGGTCGATGCTCACAGCAAAGAGGATAAAGCTCGATGGTTTTAAGGTCCCTTCCATAGAACCAGCCCATGGTTCCATGGTCCCTAAAGTCCCTTCCAACCCAACCATCGCATGGTTCTATGACCTTCAAGGCCCTTTTCAACCCAACCAGCCCCTGGCTCTATATCTCCTGCCCATTTCCTCACCATTCAGCCCACCAATGGGGCCAGCACCCCTCACCACGCCGCAGGCACCCAGCAGCAGTTCCCAGCCCTACGCAGCCAGGTGAGACAGGCAGGGCCCCGTGCCAGCAGACACGATGTCTTCTTGCACAGCCCTCAGCAGCTTTGTTTCCCACAGAGGCTGCCATGAAGAAATGCAAATTCATTCTTCTCCTCCATCGCTTTCTGTTTTTTTTTTCCCCCCACGTGCAAATGATCCTCGGGCATAACGGCCCCGGAGCGTGGGAGACACGGGGTCAGGGAGAACCCGTGAGCCACTGTGAGCCCAGGGCAGCACACAGCGCCCCGCAGCAGGAGAGGCCGGTGGGCACAGCTCAGCCCCGTGCTGTCCGACCCAGCAGAGCCAAAGTTCTGTCCCGGGTGGGGATCCACACAAAGCAGCCTCTCAAAGGCACAGCGTTGGCTGGAGGTGAGAGCTGGCAGGGCTGGGTGGGAAGGGCTGGCAGGAGCTGAAGGGCACCCAGCTGCCTGTCTCAGCTCAGAGGAGCTGCAGAGCTTTGGGAGCAGAAAATCCTGCCCTGTAAGGGTTGGGGCTCCCAAGGAGGGGACAGACCCCCATTGCTCCACACAGAGCTCAGATCCCCCTGAACACGGGGATGAAGCCACTCCGTGCACTGCAGCTCCAAGGCAAAGGCGCTGCTCTCCAGCACTGAGCATCTCACACCATGGAGGGGTCATGGGGACAACCTCACAGGGCTCAGCACGGAGCAGCTGGGGATGAGCAATGCACAGGGAGCTGTGACTCAGCCATGAGTCACCCGGCTCCTAAGGAGATGCATGGTTCTGATAAGCATCATCCAGGTCTGACACCAACAGCCCAGGGGAGCAGCACCCACAGCTGGGGGGCTCAATGGGGACCCACCAAACAAGGGATGGGGAGGCCCAGCACCTCTCTCACCCTCGCAGGTATCTGCTGCTCCCCAGCACACACAGCTGCCCCCCAATCCAGACCTCCCCGTGGAGCTGCAGCAGCACAAGGAGCCCCCAGAGCCTGGCTGAGGGGGAAAAAAGCCATCAGTGACAGCAATGGGAAAGCAGCACCATTCCATCATGGTCTCACAGGACAGAACATTGAAGCAGACAGCAATTAATGCCCACTGCTGTCTTGCAGGAGCCAGGCTCCAACCTCAGCCCCAAACATGACCCCAAATGGGGCACCCTCACCCCAAACCCAATTCTCCCCATCCCAGCGCTGGCTTGGGCCCCAGCGTGGTGAGAACATGGCTTCTGTTCTCAGCTGTGGATTTGAGGGCAGCAAAGTGTTTGTTCTGTCAACACAGGCCTAATCCTCAACCAAAAGCCGATGAAAAAAGCCATGATGGGGGAAGGATGGGAATAAGCTGCCCTTTAGAAACAAAGCCCTCACCGTGACACCCACAGCCCCAAAAGGAAGGAGGGCACTGGCACTGCCTGGGGCAAGCAGGGCAGGGATCCCACCCAGGGACACCCACAACACCCTGCAAGGGGAACAGGAGCCACCAGTGGGACCCCAACCATTTGGGTGACGATACCATGAGGTTTAGGGTTTGTCTGGGGAAGGTCCCACGTTCCCATTTCTCTTTGGCCAACACAAAGCCAACGGGCTCAGACACAACATGGGGACATGCCGGGCTGAGCAGCTGCCCCACAACACAGCTGTGACACCACCAGCCTGCCATGAGGGCGCTCACCAAGACCGGCATTTCCAGACAGGCCAGAAACCCTTTTCCTGGTGGGATGACTCAAAACTTTGTCATCTCGAGGTTCATCTCCAGCTCAGCGCACGGCGCACAGATCCCAGAGCCGACCCTAAGGAGCACACACAACCCAGCCCCAATGGCACAGCTGTCAGCAGCCCCACACCGCAGCACTGTGGGACCCAATCCTGCCCGCCGACAGCATCAGCACCGCACCCTTGGCCTGCAAAAAGAAAAGGAAGAAGTACCTCCAGCAGTTTCCATTTGTTTGCTCTTCAAATAATGGCTTCCTTATCGCTACGTACGCAGATCCCTTTAAAATTTGGACAAACCTGCTTCTCAGGCACCTCACCTGCTGCCCCACACCCCACATTGCCCGTGGGCATTGCACAACACAGCAGCCCCTGTGCTGAATCAGCCTGGGCTGGGGTCCCAAAGGGGTGGGATTCCTGCTGGAGGTCTCTGAAAGCCCCCCCGGCTCCCAGCAGGGTGCTGAGGATGCCCCCAGTGCAGCCACCCTGGGGACACCAGGCTCCCCATCGCCTCCTTGCCTTGAGACAGACAAAATGGGATCTCCATCGGGAAATGCCAACCTTCCCTCTCCACCCTGAGCCACCCTGCAAGTGAATGGATCTCATGCAGGAGATGTGGGGACACTGGAGGTACCACCTCTGTGCAGCCAGGCTCAGGGCCATCACATCCTCACCACGGGGAGGTCAGGGAGAACGGTCTCATTGTGTCCCATTGTGTCCCATTGTGTCCCATGGTGTCCCATGGTGTCCTCAGAGTCAGACAGGGTCACCCCCAGGGTCACATCCGATGCCTCTCCATGCTTCCAGGCTTTGGCACCATGGGTTGAGCTCACAGCCCAGCCTGCAGCTGTCAGAATTAATTGAGGAAACAACGAGGAGGGAAAACGGGGCAGATTAGATAACAAGAAGCGCCAGGTTCTCCTTTGCTCCCCCTGCATGGAGCTCCCCCAGGTCCCAGCCAGCAGCGCACAGCTCGGGCCATGCTCCTTTCTGCCCGGATGGGGGCAACTTCACACCCCAGGGCTGCCCCAGCACGGCTCCACCTCCTGCTCTGGGGCTCCAGCAGCGCACACGGAGCACACCACGCTGTGACCAGCTCCACAGCCCGGCGGCAGGATGAGGAACGCTCAGCTCCCTCTGCTGGCACCTGGTCCGGTCCAAGGCCAGGAATTGAGGTTTCACTACTGAAAGATGTAAACGAAATAAGGGAACACAGCGAGCTCTTAAACCAGCCCTGATCCCGTAATATTTGGTGGAGCAAACAACGCCGCAGCTTTACCTGTGCGTGCCATCTGCTGCTGCACTTGGCTTCCCGTGCATGCTTTTACTCAGCTGTTTTATGAATGGTTTGAGATAATATTCCCTTACATCGTTTCTGTTTAACATTCCCCATTCGCGCACTGGCTGGTTACAGCAATTCCAGCTTACAGCCAGATTCCAAAGAAAAGCTCCACCTGCTTCCACACATGGAGAGTGTGAGGAGGAGCTTCACCTGGGGGGAAAAAACACCACCAGACCCACATGTGCACAGAGACCCTGGGATGATGCAGGAGTCCCACATCCAGCCTGGCCCTGAATGCCTGCAGGGATGGGGCACCCACAGCCTCCTTGGGCAACCTGTTCCAGTGTGTCACCACCCTGGGAGCGAAAAGGTACTTGCCTGCTTGGGAGGCAGCATTAGGAGGGAGCTGTGATCACACCGTCCTGCTCTGCTGAACTCCTGACAGGTTGCAACCCTGAAGACAAACAGGTTCCTCCAAGCAAATAAGCAGTGAGAAGTTTTTAGGGGGAAGGGGGTGAGGAGGGGAGGCATCCCAAGCTATCCAAACAGAGACTTGTTTTAAAGCCACCCGTGGGCACCCAGAGCTGAAGGGGTGCGTTCGTTTCGTGGTGCAAAACAAACAGCCATAGGCGCAGGCAGCAGGATGTCTGTTTCCCATGAGGCTTTCAGTCAAAGCTCAAACAGCACATGAAAGCTTCAGGCACTTATTCAAATGTGAAAGAGCAAACCCAGCGCACACATACTGAGGTTTCTTGTGAGGATTAGTAACAAAGTCACATGTAAGCAAGAGCTCAGCTTTATCTAAGCTGCTCCACAATATAGTTTATATAGGCAAATGTCTCGGCTGGGTGCCCTGAGCAAAAAGGCCTGGCCTGGGAAATGCCACCAGCCCAAGGGATGGGACACGTGCCTCCAAGGACCCCCCATGGCCTCACCCTGTCCATGGGGACACCGGACACCCCCTTTAGTGCTTCTCCCCCCAGCATTCCCCACCCCGGGTACCCGCACTGCATTCCCAGTGCAGCCCAATGGGAGTTCCAGCTCCTCCTGGGACAGGAGCTCCCAGGGCAGCCCCCCCCATCTCTCCTCCCCCATCACCTTCCACCCAAAATGGGCCTCAGTCACTCGTCACACCTTCCCCCGGGCCGGGAAGTTGGATTAACTTAACAGCACACACAGAATGTCCAGGAGGAAAGGCAGAGCAAGAAGCAATGTGCCTCAGTGCCTGCGAGTCCTGAGACAGCAGGGCACGACTGGCTGCAAGATGGCAGATGGTGAAGGTTTCTTCCCAGCTTCAATAAAACTCTCAACGGGCACAGAACGCTGTTTGTTTCCTGTGTTAATTTAATCATACAAATATTCATTTATACATCAAGGAAAAAGCTTCCTTTTTCATTTGTCATGGTTGACCCCCAATGTGCTATCGTAGGACTTCTCCCGGACTCAATGAGGCAACACACCGTCCTGTTCTACACATGCACTCCCCCCAGAGAGAATAGACAGGCTGCAGAACCACCCACTCACTCACACAAGGAAAGAAATGAAACACACAACAGAAACCCAGACACGGGACAGCGTGCATTCCCCAACCCTGCAGGCTCTGGCTGCTCTCCTGCCCACACGGCTTCATCCCCGTGCTGCAGCTCAGCGCTGCCCACCCCCAGCACAGCACCGATGCTCTGGGGCTCAGCTCACACCTCGGCCGTGCTCTGACTCCCCCTGGGCTCACAGAGGGTGCAAGGATCGCTGCTTGTGCCCAACACAGGGATCCGACCTTAGAGAGCAGAGATGGATTGCAGCATTGGCCCTTCTTGGAGGGGCAGCGGGTGAGGAAGGTCTCTCTCCTGCTCAGGACAGACGGGTGCTCAGCCTCCATCACTGCACCCTGCCATACAGCCCAGTACCAGCCCCATTGGGGTGATGCAGCCTCCCAATGGTTTCCTCCTATTTCTCTCAAGCCTGAGCTCTATGTGCATAACCCCCCCCGGCATGGCTCCTGTGAGCTGCAGCAATCCTGACAAAGCACGCCATTGGTTTCACCTGCCTGATGTTAAAGCCTCCACCAGTTTGAATGCATCAGCCCTACAGAAATCCATACGGATCCCAGTGCCCCCCTCACAACACCTGAACATCTCGGAGCTCTCTCTTTAAGACCAGGAAAGCTGACAGCAAGAGCAACACGAGGGCTGGCTGTACCGCTGCGTTCCAAGGAGCCAGAGGAGATGAAACCACCTTTAGGCTCAGAGAAACAGCTCTTAGGAGAGGAAAAACCCAGAGGTTGAGCAACCTCTAATTTCAACGTCCTCCCACTGTCACAGCAAAGGTTACAGCCCGGACTCTCAGAGCACTGCAGCTCTGCACCATCGCTTTCAGGGATCATCCCCACTGAGCAGTGCTTGCGCTCAGCTCCCCGGGGAACAGCTGCAGTGTGAGCAGCACGAGGCTGCAGGGCTCAGCAGCACCTCAGGCCCTGCCTTCCTGCACACCCTGGAGTAAGTCACTCCTGCCACAAGGACACCGTGGGTTGGAAACGCTCGGGAGAGTATTCAGATCTGTGCCGAACAAGTTTGCCTTCTGAGTGGGAAAGCACAGGACTTGTTGGGGTGCATCATGCAAGCTTTTCTCAAGAAAAGGAAGATTCATTCTTTAGCAGGAGCAGCACAGGAACACAAGCGCGGCAGCCATTGTGTACACAAAGAGCAGAAAGCTGAAGTGGGGAGATCTGAGGCTCAAGGGTCTCCCAGCTGATGCAAGGCAAAGGTTGCAGCACCAGCTGCAGTATGACGCCGAGGTCTTATTTCCTTCCCCTGCCCCCTTCCACTACACAGCTGACAAAGGGAGCTAATAAAGATAAGGAATCACCTCATCATCTGGGCAAACAGCAGCCTGCAGCGTTTTAGATGCTTTCAGAAGGGCAGTGGCAGTTCTGTAGATGCGATGGTCAAGTTCGTGCCTTCTGAGCTTGGCACATTAACCACCTGCTCAGAAAGGAAGGATCCACTTGCTCCAAGCTACGATGCAGCAATGCAAACTACTCCCTAAACTGGATGCTGAGAGAATACAACTTCAGCAGGGCAGAAAGATGGACAGGACAGGAAACAAACACTGCAGCGGCACCAAGCAGTGCAGCTCTACCTTCCATGGACACGTTCCAGAGCGGCTCAGTCGGGCTCTGTGCCACTTACCCAGCTCTAGCAAGCTGCTGACATGGACCCGAGTCTGTCCACCAAACCACACGTGCTCCTGAAGGTCCAATTCTTCCTCTGCTGGAAGCAGAGAAGCCCCACTGCCCTCCACAAGAAGCACCTGCATGCGCTGATTGGCAGCTGCAATGCAAACTGATCCCTCACTGAAAACAAACCAAGAAGAAAATGCCACACACACCATGCAGCAGCAAGCCTGCGCTCTGCTCTGAAGGGAACCTGCACCAGAAAGACTTGGAAGAAGGTCGTGGGGTATTTGCATATCACTGTATCTTTGGCTGATGGCTCTTCTGGCCTGTGGGTTTCCTGGTTGGCCTGTGCCCCTGCAGAAGGGCCCGTGGGGACACAGTCCCTCAGGAACCCACAAGGCCGTTCCTCCTCCCTTCACACTGGGCTTTCCAATTAATAAGTGCATGAAGATGCACTGGAGGAACAACAGAGCAACCCGTATCTTTGGAGGAACGAGTCCTCCTTTAGCAACAAGCCCTGGAGAGCCCGTTGGAAAGGTGAGAGCCTCAAAGCTATCCAAGCCAGGATGGTAAAGGCAAACGAATACAAGGCGACAGAGTGGAATCCAGCTGCTGATTCTAACTCTTGCTCTACATTCAAAGATGCAATTAGCCTCTAAGCTAACGCTTCCTACCAGGGGAAAGGAATCCAAACTTATACTGTATGAGAGAGATGGCAGATTCAAAACTATAGGGGCGTGACTTGCAAAGCTTTGCGACTATCATCGAGTGAATTACAGCTACGGAAAAACAGCCTCCTCTTGGCACAAGACTGATAGACTTTGCTTGGTTGCTCTAGGCACAGCTATTGTACATCGAGAGTTAACAAAAGGAGCATTTTGAAATGCTAACCACAACGGACAGCTCTGGATCTTTAATCAAACTGTTTCTTATTAACGTGGTCGTGCACGCGAGCACTTGGTGCACAAGAGGAGGGGAAAGGAGCCCTCCTGTTACCCTAACCCAGTCCCAGAGTCCCTCTCTTCAACCGTGATGCTGAGAGCCGGTCCTCGAGCAGGGCAACGGACAGCAACGCTCAACCCAGAAGGAAAAGATAAAGACCCCAAAAGAATTAAGGAGATTAAGAAGCGGGTAAATAAAATCCAAAGGTGAAATTAAAAACGCTGAGCCGGGTACGGACCCAACCTGCCATTAAAACACAAAGAAGTCACTGCATGAACCCGCAGAAGACGCCAAGCCAACAACGTCCATTGGTACCAAGCCAAGCGTGGCAGTCCCACCACAATGCACGCTGTCCCTTATCTAAAATATATCAACAGGAAAGAAACAAATGAAACATTTGCTCAAACTACAACCGCTCCGTAGGCAGAAATTCTTTTTAAAGATGGCTTTTTCATCTCATTTTCTCTTGGAAACTTCTCAAGCTACCCAACGGTTCCACGTGAGAACGACTTCTGAAAAAACAAAAGCACGGTGTCGGTAGAGTTTCCTCCTCACAGCATTAAACAGCACTCCTGAACGGCAGCATTCACACACGCATACTGAGATCTTTCCTCCGGAAACAGTCTTAAGTTATTGGGCTTTTGATTTTGTTTTCTTCTTTATCCAGAACGTGGAGGCAGAGAAGGGGGGTCCACGCTGGGTCTGTTTGCCACGTGGATCCCCCTCCTTCCCTCCCCCCCAAAGTCAGTTCTTTGTTAAATTCTCCTCTTGCCGATACCCGTTTTTTGTGTTTTAAGACTGTCCGAAGGGATAAGGACCGTGGAAACCCTGTAAGAAAGTTGGAGACAAAATCAATTTCAACAAGCAAGAAACAAAAAGCGCTGCTCAGCTGCGCCTACAAATAACAACCATCCCATCTCCCAGGGCTGCTGTATCGGATGCAACCCTTCACCCATCAGAGCACCAGCCCCGGCTGGCCAGCCTTCCCACACACCCAGAAAGGAGCTGCTCTCCCCTGATGCACCAGCTGCCACCCACTTACCTCTTTCAGGTGTTATTTAGGCCAGCTGGCAGCCAGGCAAAATGCTCCTCAGGTGCTACAGGGCCACATACAGTAACTACTGATAGCTTCTACACCAGAGCAAAAGCCATCCGAAGATGCTACGTCCTTGCAAGGCCAACAGCTGCAGCCTCACAAGTCTATTCTAAAGGTTACAGCAAACAGAGCGGCCACAGCTGATAGAAAAGCCTACTTAAGAAGCAGCAGCATTTTGAAGCCCACATTCATCCATATGCATTCCTGCCCTCCTCACAGTAACAACACACATTTCTTTTTCCAAGTGAAAGTCGGCCACGACATTGAAGCCAACAATTAGAAGCTTCCCAGGGAAGCCACTGTCTCCTCATTCAGAGTCTGAAGTGAACAGGGAGCCTTTAACATGACTCGCATAAAGCAAGCACCAACCACACCACCTTAAGATCCACTGCAAAAGCCCAAGAGCTCCGCTGGGTATCTGTTACAAAGCAAGTGCTACCAGAAGCCAATTATTTTGATACAGCTAATGAGAAAAAAGTGAATTCTTTAGGATGCATCAAATGGCAAAATACAAGGCAATGGTCACATCAAAACTCAGCCCAAAGAGGATCAGCCATTAAACAGGACCTCTTACAAACTAATTGGGAAGCGTGGGAAGGAAAGCAGAGAGCTGGGAATTGCTGTTTGCAGAGGGAAACGTGCACAGGTGATGGGAAAACAAGCACACCTCAGCCCTAGGAGTGCACTGCATTCCCAGTCTGCGTTATCTTAAGGGATAACACCCAACAGACTCCACAACAGCCCCTCTGAAAGCAGGAGCTCCCACTAACAGGCAGTTAGCACATACAAAAATACCATCATTGCCATCAACGGGAGGAAGAGCAGAAGGGAAACTGCATTAAAATAGTGTGAACTGGTACACAGACATGCACACAAACCAAAGGACAGGGAACGAAACCAGCATGAAAAACACCATCCCTCAACAGCCTCATCTCAGAGGGGTTCAGCTCTTGTACCTGCACAGAGAAGGCAGGATTTGCTGCTGATCACCTTACAGGCATTTGCTTCATCTTCCAACAGCCCGCACAGAATACTCTGTTTGCAGGCACTGACTGCAAGCTCTCACAAAGCCCACAGTGCTCTCTCCAGGAACTGCTGCCTGCTCCCTCTGCTGGGTGCTGCCTGATGCACATCACTTGCATTTGTCACGGGCAAAACCTTATTTGGTTTCATTTGTGCATCCCACAAGCCAAGGCATCGCCTCACTGCATAGAAGAATTAACACCATTAATTAGCACGTGGTCCAGGCTGCTCCACTCAGACAAAGGAGGAGTTCATCAGCCTCGTTGTATGCAGAGGCAGCCCCAGCACAAGGTGATCAACCTTGTTTCCAAGTGTGGACTTGGTTTGACTCATGTGAGGAAAGGGAACCTAAGGAATTTCACCCAGGTGTTCTATGAGCCTGTCCTTCCTGTGATTCCCTTCACCCCCCTCCATGAAGGGAGGATGCTTTCCTCTGCCTCAGTGAGGTGCAAGCTGTTTGCAGAACATTTCTTCCTCGCTGCATTCATTCAATGAACGGTGATGACAGCCTGCAGTCACTGCTGCAATGCAAACAGCAGCCTCCACTATAGGACATATTCAAGAATAATTATCCCTCGTATGCAAGATTTCACACCATAAACATGCAAAAATACTTCTGCATGCCAACGCAGTTTTCCCCGAGTTATTTTAGCTGGGTGTTTCACACTATTTTTGGTGAGTTCCCCTTGACTCTCACAAGGAGATGGCTGCCATTATGAAAAGCTCAGCTGCTGCTCTGCAAACTGACTTTCAGTTCTTCCAGTACCTTCCATAGACATAAATGCCAAGTTGCTGGTGGAAGCATTCTGGCTATGGAGACAAACATGAGCACAGAGGACCCTGTTTTTTCAAGCAAAGACTGTGCATTAATATTGTTCTAAGTAATCATTTGACTTTATTGTCTAAAAGGAAACTGAGACTGGGACAGTTCAATGCTAGGCTTAGTAAACACTGTGGTCTTGTGCTAGAAGAAAGGCCAGACAAGCACAGCAAAGCCTCCACATTCACACCCACAGCACCTGAATGTGAGGAATGAACAGGGGAATCATTCAACTCCCTTTCCAAACAGTTGTGAAAAAGCAGAGCCTTTTTACTTAACACTGAAATGAAACCCAGATGAAGTTAATCTTTCATAAACCATCACAACGCAGGCTTTCAAATAGCTATCTTTATTTCACCTTTGTAACTGAGTCAAGATCAATACGAGGTACACTCGAAGAGAGACAGGAGTTTGATGCACAGCTGACAAGCACTACAGGGCCAGTGGAGATGTACAGAAGGACACGAGGGCTCAGCTACATGATTAAGTTACCACGCAACAACCTTGCTCCCGTAACTTAATCAACAGCGTGCTTTTAGTCTGCAGAGATAAGAGGCAGGGAAACCGGTGGCCTGCAATGGAGTGCAGTTAAGCTAGAATTGCATTGCACCACGTTTCCCACAGGCCAAAAGCACACAGACTATTTGTTTTCATGGATGAGCTAACATGCAGCACCCAAACATGTTAGTCTTTCACCAGATAAACAAACGGGCTCATGCAACACCAATTTAACCTGCATAAGCTATGCAGCAGCGTGGCTGTCAAGGTCGAGCTCCAGTAGTTTCAAGTCCAGCATTCTCCCCTTTTTGCTCTAAATCAATTTACAGGCAGGTGTTAACTCGCCCAATTTAAACCCAGACACCAGAATAGAGGGAGCTTCTTGTCTACACAGAAGTCAGCATATTTCTGAGGCATGTTCCTTACGTACAAACACAGACCGGTACCCAAACAGGATTATTTTCCCCACTGGAAACTATCTGAAGTCATTAGAGCTACTGCAGAAACTCGCCAACTGGAGTGCCCTGCTTTGGCAGGAGCAAACTGCCAGCAGCAGCTTTTAGACTTGGAGGGGGGAAGTCAGTGGGAAGGCTCGCAGGATGGGGGGGGTTTGGTTTCCCCTTGGTATATAAAAACGCCATTTAGCACAGATCTGAGTTCAGCTGCACACAGAATGATGATGGGGAGCATAAATACAGCAGGGGAAATAAGGTGGCACTCTGAACTCCAAAGATGCTTGTATCACATCAGCTTATAAGAACAGCGTGAGCAATGAACAGACCAGATTAGCATCAGACAACTTGCAGGATGCCTTTTGCCACAGCAGTGCCAATGCAACTTGTTTTGTACGGGCGAATCTTTGCAGGTCTGAACTTCTATAAGCAATTTTCTGCATTACAAAGAAAGAAGCAAGACCTCAATTCACATGGGCAGGCAACTAAACTCAGCAACAGATTTATATGGTGTTTTTTTTCATAGTTAAATGACAAATACAATATGAATGTCAGTATATGGCTATCCACTTCAAACCTTCGTTTAGACATTACATCTGTACATTTCTTTGTTAAGGAATTTAACTCTAATTCCCCAGGCTGTAAAGGCTGCATCTTGTGCTTTTAATGTAAAAGACTGTCACAAGAGAGCAGCAGTGACCTCGACAGTGTTGCTATGAGACAGGAGAGAGTAAATAGAAGGAAACTATATTAGCCTCATCTCTCTTGAGAATACAGAGAGAAAGCGATGCCAAAGAGGAGAATAAAATACCCATGCATGGGTATAGCTGGATTCTAATACAGCTCATCCCTATCCGGAGATAAGCATCCTACTCTGCACTTAAAGCACGTTTGATTCTAAGAACACGCAAAAACTCCATTGGGAAAAGATATAACAACAACACGCTTCAAGCAATGCCCTGAACACAGACCCCATCTACCACCTTCCAGCAGTTCATTTCAGGAGGTGATAAAGATGGACCCATGGAAGGCATACAGCACAGCAGGAATAAAGACCACACTCAGTTCCTTCCAACCGTGTCGCAGGTTTCACCTTATCTGCTTGTTACAGAACTGCCTTTTTTTTCCCTAGGAAAGTTTCTTACACTGAGCACAGCATCCACGGCTGCTGAGAAAAGCTCTCCGGATGCTTCCATGTGCGGAGCATTGATCCACCAGTCTCATTCAGCAGCAGATGGCACATCAGCGTCACAGAGATCCTGGCTCCACTGGGGAATTTTAGAGGACAAGTCACACCTGCTCAGCTGCACCAGAGCGAGAACTAATACAGACAAGGTCTGGCGACTTCCAGCATGTTTTACAACTGCAGCCACCAGGAACAGCCCGTTTCACCTCCAGGATTTCATGGTCTCACGCAGCTGTGTGGCTGGGGTGCTTCATAATCTCTGCAGAGGGGAAACTTCCACACCAACCTGAGAAATATTAAGGGCTCGCATCCCTTCTAAATGAGACACAGACCTTAACTGAACCTTAACCTCCCCCTTTACTGCATCTCACCAGATGGCGTGCTAAACACGACTAGGAATTCAATCCATTATCTGGGGGCTTGAAAGCAAATAAAAATATTAGAGGTTCTGCCCAAGTGAAATAAGATTCAGGTATTCTATATCCAAGTACCTTGACAGCCAACTCACAGTAATCTTCATTCCTAGATCTTGAACAAGATTTAGCTCAGATCCACCCCAAAACCACCCACATGCTGTGAATATAAGGAAGAACAAGAAGAGAAGGAAGGCTGCTTACCCTGTGTCTGGGGTCAGGCTATAATGACTCATCCCATAAGAGTCATGTTTGTGAACTTTGGGTTCCTAGCTAGACCAGTTCTCTTCAATTTAACGAGAGCATCTTTGTGGTGCCTCAGTCTCCTCCCTGGCTTTTCTCCTCTGCAGTATAACTGGCTACATCCTCTGCATCTCAAACAGGCACAAGTTTCTTACTCCTATATTCTTCCTTTGAAAAGCCAAAATATTCTACTCCGCAGCCAAGAGAGCCTGTAGATACACCCAACCTCCTGGCACTCACATCACCCTCATTTCAGCAGGAAGGGCAAGGAATCTTCCATAGGGACAGACATGGTGAAAAATACAATAAATCAAAGGCCACATTACTGCCAAAACCCCATTTCCAGGATTACTGAGCAGGAGCTTCCTCTGAAGCGCATCTCTTAGCAGTTCCACATCTGTCCACCTGCAAGCGCACATCAGCTACAAAGCAATCGCCAAGTCCTGTGCTCAGAATACAGGCAAAGGGGGGGGAAAGATTTGAACAAAGAAGTTACCTCCAGTCTAAAGCTGACCACCAAAACAGAAGAGTTCACCCACCTAAACCAAACCCGATATTTACCTTGTGAAAGACTTAGGCAATTCCAGCACCTCACTGCTGTATCTGAGTCACTCGTATTTCCATCCCCCTCCCCACCAAACTTTGCTGGGTAATGTGCAACAAATAACAGCAGGGCAGCACTCTCCACCCAGAGCTCCCGAGGGGAAGTTTATGCAAAGAAACTCATGGATGCCTCTGCTAAGGCAGACAACAATCCATCCATCCAGAGAATGCCACTATGAAAGCGTGCACCGCCATCCAGCAAGCAGCTTTTGAACAGCAGTGGCTTTCAGTCACTGTTAATCCGGGCTGTATTTGAGTTGATAGGTGAAAGGCTTTGTTAATCATTTCCAAAGCCATCCATTTCAGCTCCAGCGAGTGAAAATCCCAAAGCAGAAGCCAACAAAGCTTATTAAAAATTGATCTTTGGGGTGGCAAGACACAAAAAGGATGATTGGTAGCCTGTCAAATAGTTACTCTCATGCATGCCATCAGTTAAAGAAATGCATAGCTTTGGTGCAAAGTAGGACACTACAATACGATCCACTGGTAGAGGACAGGGAGTTCATCCAGTTAGGAACTAAAGTGCTGTAGGTGAACTAACATCAGGGCTTTATTAAGTCATTCAGCAACCAAGTGTTATTGTCCTACACAGCCTGCTTAAAGTACAGTGAAGCATTTTTGAAGGATTTTTAAAATCAAAGTAGTTTGACATACGACAGTACACACCTACACATACCGGCTGCATTAACAGGTGGATTCTGAACTGTAAATAATCCTGCAATTCATTTGTCACACACAAGCAAATAAAAAGTCAAAATATCACTCAGACTCTCATAGCATCCACCAAGCAAGCTTTGGAGAGAGGTTTAAAGCAAAGAGAATTTAAAAGTCACCTACAGTTATAAACAAGACAAGGACACAACGACAGTCCTCTGACTGCTCCTGACTGATCGCTTCTGGGACCAAAGCACTGAGCTCTGCAGTCTCTCCACACCAGTTTAAAAAGAACACAACAGAAGTTATCTGGTTCGTCTCAAGGTTTGGAGGTGTGGTTACTTTTTGTCTTTTTCATTATGTAAAACTCAGGGACGCATCTTGAGAGATATTTTGACTTATCTGCACATGCAGCTGGAATAGGCTCCAGCCGCTGATAGTTACAGCACCCAGACAAGATTATATCAACTTTAAGAAGGACTCGAAGCAAAAATAAAAAGAAAAGGTGGATCTGGTAGAGTCTATGAGAGGCAAAAGTATTTTAATATAATATGAGGAGTTGGCAGAGTCGGACAGTCAAATTCAAAACCTTCCTTAGCAGGTCTGGCAGAAGCAGAAGGGAAGGGCTTTGCAGTTTGTAATGAAGAACTATTACATACATCACAGTCTCATCACCTACCCATTCTCCTGTTCTCCCAGGGCACCTACCTTACTGTATGTCACTACCGACAAGTTGTTCGAGTGACTGCTGGGGGAGAGATTTACAGAGTTTTGTGACAGTCCATTCTGATCTTGTTCAATTTGGTCAGGAGCAGGCCCCCACGTGTTTTTGCTGATTGTGCCTAGCTCAGAACCCCCAGGGTCTTTTAGGTTGTTTTCATCTGGTTGCCTGTTCTTCTGTGGAGAGGCGAACGGGTTAAAGTTTCCTTCTACCTTGCGGTGCGGTTGTGTGTTGAACTCCGTTTCAAAGGATGACAGCTGCTGTGTTACTCCTAGAAGTCCTCCAACTTCCACGCTGAGGATCACCCAGATGACATCTGAGGAGAAGGAAAGACAAGTGGGTCATTACTGGGTGGAGATTATGGAGATGGGGAGAGAAGGAGAAAAAACAGGACATGAATGTTTTTAACATGATTGTTTTTAACACAGAAGTAGAGGTCAGGCACCAATCAAGTCTAAACCTTCAAGAAAACTAAGGCACTTTTACTGAACTTAATGGAATCAGGTCAGGACATACAAAAAACAAGCTGACGTAACAGCCTGAAACTCCATACTTCACTTTACCAACAGGATGCGCTGAAAAAAGGAAACTGTAAGTGACTTTAATGAAGATGACATAGCAGGACTGAAACAAGAACCAGACAGAATCACTGCTCGTCTGCTCAGATGGTAAAGGCAGTTTTTTTTGTTGTTGTTTAGCATTAAAAGGTTTGGCTCTTAAAAAACCATTCACAGCAAGAAGATATTTGGAAGATAAACATGTTTATGACAACTCGCATTAATCACTATTCTAGCTCCAAGATGCCCCCAGTGGACACCTACCTAGACTGCTAAACCATTACACAAGTTTGCAAACTACAGGGTAGAATAAGAATGTACATAAGTTCTTACACTTCACAAACAGCTTTCATGCACTGAAACTGTCCTTCCGGTCACTCACCACGAGCAAAGCAGCTCATAAGCTTGCATTCTGTTAACTCAATTAATGGCAATAAGATGCCACCCTCCACAAGCCAAGCTGCTCAAGGAGTGCAGCAGTTCCCACACTGCACTTCTAGCTCCCCCTGCTGCAGACCTGACCAAAACCCAGCCAGCAGGCACAACAGCCCTGGGTCTCACCTTCCTGCTGGACCTGAGCTCAGGAAGTAAGCATCAAGCACAGCAAGGGCAGCTCTGATTTGAAGCTCACTCGCCAACAAGATTTTAATTAGTGATTTTCTTTCAAAGCATGGAATTTGTGGAAATTCAGTGAGATCTTAAGCTGTTTGTTGGCATGTAGGTAAGCCTTGGATTAATAAACACACAGGCTGGTGGCAGGCAATGCAAGTTGGACAGGCCTTTCTACCTTTCGACCTAATTTATGCACACATTTCAAGGACAGGTTACATCCACTTGCAACACAGCAGAGCCTCACTCCTGCTGACAATTCTGCCACAGAAGTGGAGCAAAGAGTTATTTCTGACTCCCAGTGCTAACATCTCTCACTCAAAACTACTTGGGACACTCCCAACTGCCAAAACAGACACAAAGCTGTTCTCAGTATAAACTACAGCTGGCTAAAAATGACTAAAAGACTCCAAATGAATGAAGGTGCTGGTGGCTCAGCCCAAGGCATTGCACAAAATGACCAAAAAGTGATTTTTTAAGCACAGAAAACAAGTTCACAGTGGATGCACCAAGGAGAACTGTACAAGTTCCTTTATTTTTAAGAGCTTTGTGTAATCTGCAATTCGTTCCAGTGTTTAGAAAACAGTGCTGTGCTGACCAAGACAACAAGGCAGCTTGCTCGATGTTTTCTCTGATTTCTATATTTAGGCTCAGAGCTGGCAGACGTCTCTACCTTTCTGCTTTTAGTCAGAGCTCACTGAAGACAAGCTTTCCGCCCTTCAGATCTAACTGCAGCGAGCACTGCCCACCAGACCAGCTGAGAGCAACGTTTACAAGATGGAAATTGAGGTCAGTCCACAAGTCTTAGTTTGGTTCTCATATCTTTGCACAGCACGGCGTCGTGCCAACAGCAATAACAATAAATCACACGAAGATCATCACTTTATTATCAGAGGAGCGTCTGCAGGGGGAGGCAGGAGCATCCTTTCCGTTTGTGAAGGGAATATCATGAAGAAACGCCATGAAAGGGATCACTCACCTCCATAATACAGTCCTGTGGCAGTGCACATTCGCCACTGTCCCTGATACATTCCTGCTGTGCTGGGGCTGCACATCTGAACGCTGACATCCGCAATCTCCTGGGGCTCCAGAGACCTGACCATTACCATGTTTACATGGCCAAACTGGTCTCCCCCAACGTACTTCAGACAAACTCCTGGAGGCCAAACCTCTGTCCCTGGGATTAAGAAGAAGAAGAAAAATTAGCGACAGTGCAGCAGGAAAAGGTGCTGTGTCCATTTCTATGAGTCTGGATGAAACACTCATTAAAACAGCTGTGCAACTGTCAAACAGTTAAAGGAACCCCAAGGTATATTTATCACAGCCAGCAGTGGATGCAGAAGAATACAGTTTTCAGATAAGGTTTAACTGGTCCACTTTGTGACCAGCAGGCAAAAATCACATCAGTACTGAGATAATCTCTAGCTCTTCTTTATGCAGGAGAATCCTCAAAGTCACAGTGCAGCAGCTGCAAAAGGAAAAACCCATAACTGACATTCATTTCATACTACAGGCAAAGACGTGAGACATCATTTGTCTTGTCCTCATTTCTGCCTTTCTATGTGTAGCTCCTGAGGTTTTCAACAACAAAATATACGTTATTAACTGAAAGTGCTGGAAGCATTTTCTTCCAGGCATTCGCTCCTTCCTCAGCCTGTTAGTCTCGAGAGGAACTCATACTCTGAATTATAATGGAAGAGCTGGTGCTGTTTTTCAAAGGGATTTGTACCCCTTCCTGCACCAGCTCTTCTCTCAGCCTTGCAAAACGGTGCAAAATTGCACCACTGTAGGAAACAGTTAACCAAAGGAACCACCAAGAAGCTTGGAACCCCTCAAAGTCTACTCTGAGGCCAGAGTGGTGGATGCTGATCTGACCTCAGTTTACCTCCAGGAGCACCATGCAAAGAATGCAGAACAGCCTGTCTGCTAATTCAATCCCTGAGGATGCTTCATGGAAGACATGGCAAGGAATGGCTTTATAGCAGAATCCTTATTTACGGAACTCTCAATCTAGCAAGTAAATAAAGATGTGAACTAATAACATTGGATATTCAGAGTGGACTGCACTGCTCAGCCTTTCCTCATGCAGGAGATGCTCCATACCCTTTGAACATCTTTGTCGCCCTCCACTGGGCTCTTTCTAGGAGATCCCAATGATTTTTAGAACCGGGGAGCCCAAAACTAGGCACAGTGATGCTTTGTACAACAAAGCACCCCAGGCCTTCTTGGCCACAAGAGCAAACTGCTCCTCCCCTGCAGGGCAGTCCCTGACCTGTACTCATACATCCAGTTATTCCTCCCCAGGTGCAAGACTCCACACTTGTTCTTGTGGAACCTCATCACGTTCCTCTCTGCCCACCCCTCCAGTCCATCCAGGTCTCACTGAATGGCAGCACAGCCATCTGATGTGCCAGCCACTCCTCCCAGCTCTGCACCATCAGCAAACTTGCTGAGGGTGGACTCTAACCCTTCATCCAGGTCACTGATGAAGATGATTATGTCATTCTATTTCAGTACACTCATCTGTCAGGAGATGATGAATTGCAGTAACTGTTCTGCATGCAGAGCCAGCAGCAGCTGGGGGTAGAGTGGGGAGAAGAAATAAATCTTAAATCCTGCTGGTCTTTTAGCACTGCTTCTATTATACAGCCTGGTCTTTGAGCATTATCCTGGAAGATATCAGAGCAGGGCATTGGTTTTTAATAGCACAAAAACCTGACTGAATCTGGCTTCTTGCTTGCATGCCTAAATCTGACAGCCTCCCAGAGCTGTGCTTGTCATACCCATGAGACACCGAGTGCTTGGGTGACACATGCCTCAGGTATTTCTTGTTCTAGGACTGAAGTCATTTAATCAAGGGCTCCTGTAGAGCTGTTAAAAACCTTGGCTTTACTTCAGTTATCTACCTAACAAGCAGATATTATCTAGGAACACCATAGTCTTTTGATATTATATCTTAATTAAACCTTAAAATGGTTTTAATATGCTTTGGTTCTGCCTAAACTGTAGTCACAACACAGTATGTGGAGGTGCATTTAACTAAAACATGCCTCAACAGCACGGTTTTAACAAGACTTGGCCTCCAGCACCAGGATTCAAGCACAGATGTACTCTTAACAAGTTGGGCTTTAACCCACACAGAAGCCAAAACAAATTCTGGCCTCGCCAGGAGCTCATGAGTCAAGATGAAATTAAGATTTTTAATAGGGTTTTAGTCTTTGTTACACTTCAGCATCTAACACAGTGGGTATATAGCACTGAGCACTGCAGTCACTGCCAAGACACTTGCACGGCTGTCTGTTACTCATGATGATTCATGGTATTACACCTTGTTGTGCTATCATCCTTCACAAAAGTGCAAGCAGGTCAATTAAATTCAGACACACGGGTTAAACATTCATGCAACATCCTGTCATTGCAACAGTCAAAGACAAGGTATTCCCCTCTGCATCCTCAGATCTGTCTGCATCCCTAAAGATTAAGTGCTGTGTTTTGCCTAGTCTCACTGCATGACCTCACTGCATGAGGCATCTACCTCTCCACTGACCTGCAGGTGGATTCCATTTGTCAAGTGAACATAAGGCTAAGGATTCACAGCCTATTTTCAGATTTAACTCCCATTACAAAAAGCAAAACAAGAGAAGTACTTCATTTTCTATTTATATGCCTCTTCCTCCAAGAGTTTCCTAGAGCTTTTGTTTCTGTGATGACAGGAGGAAGAAGAGCTCCACATCTAGCCACAAAACGTAAGTGCTGACGTAGGAAGGGGAATGCAGACAGGTCAGCAGGCGACCTCCTTCAGCAGCAGTGGCTCTAATCCAAAGTAGGTGCATGTGACCCTACTGCCTTAAGCAACATCTCCCCCATTAGACCTGCCACCCTATCACATAATGCACATTACGCAGATAGACTTACCTGTGTTTTGTATCCTCCATGTTTTTGTAAACTGGGTGTCAGGAGGGATGGACTCTCCCTCACCTATGGTGACATCTTCAACAAAGGACATGGAGGGTACGTTGATGTTTGGACTCTCAAAATCATAATAGGCTCCAATGGCGGCTTGTAGATTCCTAGAAAGCAAAAAGCAGCTTATAATCTTAAGCACAGGAGGGTCAGGTTCTGACAATTAAGTACAGATATTATCCAGATTATATTAGCTCTGCTGCTAGCATTTTCCTAAAGCTCCCATCACCATCATACGTGGAATTTCCAAGCTATCAGAAATCAACACACAGCATTTTACTCTCTGTGGATAATACTTCGGGCCTGATTCTCATTTTCTTAAGAGTCTGTAAGGCCTTTGAGCCATTAGCTCTCTCCTGAGACTGACAATAAGCTGAAATGACAGTGAGGTTAAGCGTTGTGCACAGTGTGTCAACAGAGCTGCTTCCTTACCAGCCTTGTTTCCTTGGCTAACTTCAAGGAGGCTCAAATTTGGTGTGAAAGGTCCAAAAGACCACAAGAATGGACACACTCTGGTCATTCTGAAGGCTAAAGGGAATCAGTAGCTACAGATCATAACTCAGGCTTTGCTACTTTTGAAACACGCGGTCATAAGAGCTATGAGCACTCCAAGACTATTTATTAATCATTAGGTGTATCTGGATAGCCAGGGCTCAAAGGAACTCAGAGACCATTGAGACAAGCTTTTATTCTTCCTGAATAAAAACAAATGACACTGGAAGTCTGTGATGCATTACAGACATTCAGAAAGCCACAAACGCTATTGATTCACGGTCACGGTGTAGCTGAAACCCCAACGATAATTAATCTGAAAAGAGGAACAGTCAAACAGGAAGAGGATCCGTGAGTCTCAGCTGCCATTCCACGATATGCTACTGTGCCATTATGTAAGTGTTTTGGCAAGGCATGTAATTCCTCTGTTTACGCATGTCTGGGAGGTTGTGGCCCTAATTTACATGTTGTGAGTAAGTGCTGTGAGAATGGAGATGAGTAAAATCCCTCCAGAAGCAATGGGCAAAGCAACCGCTTCTTTATTCATCAGCTCAGAGCTACTCTGCTTTTTTAAGCATGGCAGGAAAACCTTCCAGAATCAGGAATCACCACCTAAAACAAAAGGCGCCCAGGAGGAGCTGCAGTATATGGGAACGGCCATTTATTGTGTGTTAGCACTGTTTGGCGGGGTGTCATGTGTCCAAATCAAAGCCAGAAAGCCAAGGCGAAAACAAGGAAAACATTTGCAGCGTGACCCTGAGCAAAAGCAAACAGAGGGCTTGTTGGACTGCCTGCCAGCTGGAAAGAGCCTTGGAACGGTGAGCAAAGAAACTGTTCAATTCCTCCAGCGTTCAAGGAAGAAACCAAAGTAATAGCCAGACATGGAGTAACACCAGGAGTGCATGGGAGAGAAGCACCGCTCATTGCTGCTCACCCAGAGCCACCCTGCTGTAAGACTCCCACATTTACAACTCTGGATTTCAGACTAGCAGTCATTATTCAGCCCGAGGCATTTTCTGCTTAGGAGTGTCGGGGCTATATTTAAACAGACAGCTCAGTCCAATGCAGCAGGAAGGGCGCCTGCCACGTTAGCCAATAAATAGAGACAAATGCTCCGTTTTACATCACTGACCGCCTGTTGCTGATCCACCACACCACATTTACATAACTTGCAGAAGGGCTGTGCCAGGAGACTCCTGTTCAATCAAGCAGCTATTGCTACAGCCTAGAGTTCAGATTTCACTTTGATTTCTTCCTGCATTATAGCAATCCAAGGCAAAAGGTATTGTAAGAACGATACAGGACAGCAATACAGCTCTTTCTCTTCCTGATGCACTCAGATGTACCGCATGCTACGGTGCTGGAATCAGTAGAAATGACGTTTTCCTGACATTAAGAAAGAGAAAATAAAAGTTCCAAGAGGAAGGGTGCTGCTGTAACCCGCGGTAAGGCAGCCTGCACCGTGTTTTGTTTGCTTGGCTGTAAATATGCTTCAAAGGTAGTGGGCTATTTGTGCACATCGGCTCGCTGCCAACTTTCTTCCCCTCCCTGTGTCATATTTCATCGCTTGCTTTGCCATTGGGAAACAGCTCCAGCCTCTGCAGCACACGGTTGGCTTTCAACTCAAGAAGAGCACATGCTGAAGAACAGATCTGCCACCCTTCTGTGACCACAGCTCACAAAGGCACCTCCCTGCCCCCACTATTTTGATCAGCCTGCAGCCGGTTTGGTTTGGGGGGGAGCACTTGGGTGTGTTCCAATAGACAATGGCCCCTCCGCTGGAGAACTAAAAGGAAGCTTCCAGAAACCAAAGAGAAATCGAAAGTAGCAAGAACCAAAGTCAGGATGACAAAGCAAATCTGACTGAAGTTCAAGTTCTCCAACACAAGCAGCCCAAAGAGAAAGCCACTGAGCACCACGCTGCCGCTGCAGGTACTCACAGTGCTCACATTCTAGTCATTCTCTGCTTACACAACCAGCAAAGAAAGCAATGTCTCGCTGCCAGCTTTGTTTCTGCTCTTTCCAAGCAAGACAACTCAGGTATCAGTGTGAATGCAGCCCTTTGCTTGAGGGCCACGTCCAGAGGTCACAGCTGCAGAACACTCAGCCCGATTACTCACCCATTCTGCAGACTGAGTATCGTTTGTAGGACTGAATGCTGCCGTCTTTCTACTGTAAGCACAATATTTGTGGACTTCACAAAGAAAGGAGACTTTGAGGTCACAGACACGGGTCCCTGATGTTTGCCTATATATATATCTGCTGTTATTATTAGGTCTTTACCCTCGTGCCCCAGATAGAACAGCAGAGCATCAACTCCCAGGATGGGAATGAGGAGTTAAAACTAAGAGGAAGGGGTTGTCATTTGAAAGCTTCTGCTCACACATCAATGCCAGCCTGGTTTCGCTCCCAGGTGTGACTTGCACCACACTTACCCCTTTGCTCCCTGCCATGTGATATCAATTACTATTATAAACCAAACAACTTTGGAACTGTAAGATGAGTGTGCCCAACCCAGCCGTGCAATTTACATGGCTGATCTATCCTAATTACAGGGATGGCCGTACTTGTGTCTCATTCACAGCACAGCCCTCCAGGTGTCATGCTCTTCCCAATGAAGCAATTTGGCCCTTCCAAGAGGACATCAGGACTCGGCCAGGCTCACAGAGCAGGTCTGGCAGGGTTCAGCCTCGGCCTCCTGCAATCAGAAATCAGGCAGCAACAACGTGAGCCTCCTTAGCGCCAAAGCAGAGCTCTGGTTCAAGTCCTGAGAGTGAGATTTTGGAAGGAGGGAGGGGAGAAGGCAGCAAATAAAGATCGTAGCTTCATGTCATCAACCAAACCCACTCCAGCTCCGGGTACCCAGCTCCTTCCTCTCCAATCGCATCACATGTCTCAGGTAGCAAGAGTGCTCCCAGCAAGGTGCTACCCACACAGCGGGAGAAAGTCTTCAAGTCCATTCTTCTGCTCCACCGTTTGGTTTCAGGCCTCGGGAGCTAAATTAGACCAGGAGTTAAAACCTTCCCTGCTAATAGCTCTGGAGATGTCCCTTAACAACTCTTAAGTGTTTGCGAACAGGCGGGTTTATCTCCAGCCATTCTCTGCCTTCCCCGCGTTTCTTCCAGACAGCCTTTTGTTATGTTAAACCAATATATTTAGACAGTAATTACTCCCAATTAACTAGGTCACCGCGCAGGATTCAAAAAGAAAAAGGAACTCTTCCAAATCAATTCACAAAGCAGAGCACTCTTCATACAACCTAATGGTTGTGCAAGGGAGGAGCAATATACGGGTAATCGGAAATGATTATTTTTGCTTTTAATTGATTCCTCAAGACGAGAAGGAAGAAACCGAGGCACTTTGATGAATCCAAGTCGGATCAAGAGAGCCACCCGTCCTCAAACACTGCATGCAGATTTTGCTTCTGTGGGCTCCTGGCACCCTTTGCCAGCCATCTCAAGTGGCTCCTCCAGCACCGATTATCCTGAGCTGCCAGGAAAAACCAAAGGTTACCCTTCCCGTGCAATACCGATTTAGCCTTCCACTTCAAATCGCACACCAAATGCGGCACTTACATCACACACAGACTGCAACCTGAGGACATTTATTAAGTCGAGTCAAAAGCACTTTGACAAATGGATGTGGTTGCAGATGGCTGCAATGAAGTGAACACCAGGTTCTATTTCTCTCCCTCTGAGCAGCTCCCAATTCAAAGCCAGGCAACCGCATGGTGTGTGAGCACTGCACGGCCACGGCACTCACATATGGCACAATGTCTGCCGTGCCCAAAGCAGCTCAGGGGTTATCACCCAGAAAGATGTGACACAAAGGCTAAGTGATGGAGGAGCACAGTGACATCCCAGTAACACACAGCTCTGTGTAGGCGGCTCTGTACTCTTTCCATAAGTAAATCCCCAAAGTTGACAGCTCTTGCTCTCATTGCCTAAATGCAATATGCAGCGCAGCATCATAATACCCAATGAGGCATCTTTGCTTAAAAACCAAACATGCAAGAGAAGTGATGCAACAGATGGATCATTCCTTCCTCCTCAATCATGGAACTTCTTTGCAGAGTACAGGTGGAAGAGACCAAAAACATACGTGGAATGCATCCCAGTGAGGCAGGCCACTTCTTTTACCTTTACTTATCTTCTTTGGAACTGGATTGACCAAAAGAGCTTCTGCAGTAGGAAACACCTCGAAGCATTAGAGAAAGCTGAAGGGGAGATAGAATCATCACAGCACAGGGAAGGCACCTGTACCTGCACTTGGCTTCAAAGGTTTCCAATAGAGGTGACACGTGGGAATTAAGAGGAAAAGAGTCCCATGACATTTTGAAGGTCTGGAAATGATTAGCTTCCAATAAACACCGCTTCTGAAAACCACATCTGTGTATCCATTATCTTCAGTCTTGATCTCCTACACTAAACCATGAAGCTGAGAAACTAAGATGTTAGACTACCCAAAAGGAGGGAAGCTGAAAGGAACTGAACTTCCATAGCTGTAGAGGGAAGAAAAAGCCAGCTAATTCAGAGCTCATGCATTTCCCTTATATAAAGCCACAGAAAATCATTTCACTGTTTCAACTGAAAACAGCCAGTTCCAAAATACAAGCGGGATGTTCCAGGAAGGCCACAGAAACCTGCTGCACTGTGCAGAGATAGCACAAGGAGAAACAGAGAGGCCACGGCGAAGGCACACCCTTGTCAGGACTCTCCCAGCAGCCACTTCCCCTTATCAGGCTTTAAGATACAAACACAACCCAGCCGTTATCGCAGTCCCGGCTCCCAGCTGGGCTCTGCACCTTGCCTGACAGCAGCAAGCAGTCTCAGTGACAGAATCAATGCTATGGGGCAGTTCTGAGCCCCCATCCCCAGCAGCTGAACCCCCTAAAGCAGGCACAGGAGTGAAACCCTTCAGGAATGTCCCTGCAGAAGCTGCTCTCTGCTTGCTGTCACTGAAAGCAAACAGCAGCTCTTCCCGGAGCAAAGTGAGCAGGAGCTGCCAGTGCACAAGAGATTCTGTAACTGCTAATTCCTCAGCATAAACTATGTCACCAATCTATAATTGTCTGCACTAAAGTAAAGGGGGATTAAGCTACAGAAACTGCCTGAGAACAAGTTCAGGCACGTAAAGCAGCCCAGCTGGCCGGACGTTATATTGTACCCAACTCCTGCTACAGTTGTCTGACTGCAGCTCCATCCTGTAACTCGGTGCACAGCTCCATTACAGCACAGTGCAGTTTAACACCGTTTGAGGCTCACTTTTAGCTCAAAATACTCCGTCCTGGAGAAGAGTTGTTCGGTCTGTTCCTGTGCCTGTAAGGACAGCAGAGTCCATCTGTTGTTAAGAACACCACAGAGTTTAAACCTCCACCCTTCCTCTTCCTTAACACTTCATCAAAAGCCGAACGATCTTTTAAACCAGGTGCTTCACACTTCTCACTGCGCTCCCTTCAGCTGGCCGCCAGCTGCAAGCATTAATCAGACTAGTGGATTAAAACTTCAAACACGTGTTAAGTACGGAGGTGCATCAGGAACAGAAGACTTCTTCTTTTCCTCCTTCATCATCTGATAGAGGGAGAAGAGAAGCAAAGCTGTCTGAGTTCTCCCCATCACCTCCCCAACAGGTGCCCAGAGCAGCACTAACCCAAATGAGTCCCCAGGACTGCAGACCCCCTTTTCCAGACCAAACACAGAAAGCCCTGCTGTAATCAAAACAAGCAGCCATTGAAACAGCCATCTGAGCAAAGGTGTGTTGGTGCAGGGGCAGATGTGGTGAGGGATGCACAGCCCACCTCGTGTCCTCACAGTGCTGGCAAGCTCCGGGGCAGTCCAGCTTTGCACACCCTTACAATTGCTTCCTCCATGGTCTCATCCTTGGGAACGTAACTATTTGAGGGCTCAAATGAAATGATGACTGCATATGTTGTACCAGCAAGCACAAAAAAAAGCTGGCTACATTAAGCTGGGAGGAGCTGGGGAGCTTTGGGCAACACCTGGTGACCTGCTTCTACCTGAGCTGGAGCTTTTCAAACCCAAGTTCTTCTTGCCACGTGCCTGGAGGTCGCAGCAAAGCAGAGCAATCTGTTAACAACCTGAATGCAGGCGTTCGTCAAATAGAAAAGCAGAGCCTGGATATGAAGAGCAGGGGTACTACGGGGCCGCTCACAGTGGGAAACAGCCTGTGCAAACAGCTTCTGATGATGGATTTTTATGTGAAATTATGCCCAGTGTTTCACCCAGGTGCACTTTGAGGATCTGAGTAGCTCCTGCCCTCCAGCACTCCATCCCAAGTGATCACACATGCTTCCATCCACAGATCTGAGTTGTCCTGAAGTAGGATCCTAATATCTTTACTAGAAAGCAGAAGGACCCCAAGTGAAAGCAAAAGCAATTACAAACCCCTTGCTAGCTCAAACATGCCTTGGGACTTACAGTCAAGCACAGCCATTTCTGAGCAACATAGGTGGTTCATTCAACACTGAGCATCCAAAGCAGCCAGCACAGGGGGATAAAAACAGCAATTTAAGGCAATCTTAGTTGTGTTAGAAGTCAATATTCAACCTTTTCTCTGCAGTCAACAGAACACAGATTACAGCCCCATTTATCCACCAAGCCACAGAAATACGACAGCAGATGAAACCAGCCTACAGCTGTGAGACCTTCTGAGAATAAAGACAAGAGAAAGGAGACCTCTAGGAGAGATCTGCCTTGCAAAAGGCCCCGAGGAGACTTCTGCCACCAGGAGCCAGACTGAAATAGATGAGGATCTGCAGCAACAACCAAATATTGAGCTTTCTTTAAAGCACAATGGAAACCATCTCTATCTGGTTCTCCACCATGACATGCAGCATCACACCTAGCAGACCAACAGAACCCAGCTTTCTCAGTAGAAATGGAATTGTGAACAAACATGACATGTAAATCATTGGGATACACACACGTAAAAATAAACCTTCCGAATTAGGAATCCCTCTGCAGCCAACTGAGCTGCACAAAGGACGTTCAACCCAGCACCACCAGATACTCCAAACCACATTGACTTCCCCGTGGAATTGAAGAAAAAAACCCAACCATACACAGAAAGCTTCCTCTGCTCCTACACTCACACTGCTCCTTAGTGCCGATGAACAACCAGGGCTAGGCTGCCATTTAAGAGCACTTCCAACCACCCACAGACCTAGCGCTGCTCCTGCATTAAAAGCCTTGAGCAGGTATCCCAGCACAGGTCCGCTCAGCACTGAGTGCCTGACACGAAACAAGCACAGATGTTAAGAAAACAACTTCCCAAAAGGAGCTGGTGATGTAGAAGAGCCAGCCACGCCGAGCAGGACAGGCTCAGACAGGTTCCCAGCAGCACTGCGGGGAGCTGCAGTCAGCACCTACAGCTTCACCTCAGCACACAGCACTGCTGGGATCCCACTGTGTGCCCGCAGGGATATGGAGCTGCTGTTCCAGGCAGGGTGGGTTTTCATCCCAGATCTAATGGCAGCAAAACACCCTCAGCCTCCGTTCTCCTCTTGAAGAAGGAATACTTCAGCGTCAAAGCATCTGTTGGAAAAGTTCACTTTTAGTTTTACACCAAGAGCCAAAGTTCAACCTTTCACCCAAACTGCAGGACTTTGAACAGCAAACAGTGACAACAGGCAGCCCGTGCTTGCTGCTCTGTAAGAACCAGCACCCATCAGAGGGCCCTGGCAGATACACGGGGTAGGAAGACACGCAGTCAGAGCAGCCCACGGTCAGAACTCAGGGTGTAATTCCAAAGAGGTGCAGCTCTAGGAAAGTGTTTAATAAACAACAGGGAAAAAGGCAACTCAAAGCATTCAACCTGTCTTTCTTGAAGATCAAAGAGCACACTCAGAAAATACAGATGCGTGCGTTCACCTGGAGCGTTTCTGCAGCACCAACAATACAATCAGCTGGTTTCCTTGCACTGTCCCAAACCTGATAAATACTTGGGGAGCACATTGAGTGACTCCGGGTGAGCTGGAGGGGTGGGCAGGCTTTTAAAGGCTCTCCTGTGTTTCTTCACCATCTCCAAACCATTCTTTTACCTCTCCCAGCAGGGCTGCTGATCTGCTTTAGGTGTTAAACACAATTCCTAATGAATAGGCTGGAAATATCATTTCAGAACACACTGCAGCTCAGGTTACACGCTGCACCATCTCAGAGGCCCACCACGAGGAAGTAGCTTCAGGCCTGACTGTACGGTTATCAAAGAGCAAGCTGCCACATCTGTGAGCAAATGTTTTGTTTTTAATTAGCCCCTATAAAACACATCCAGTAAGGAGAGCTCAGCCACCAAACAAGTGCCCTTAGCTCTAACTGTGCCCCCCTCGCCATTTCCTGCACACCAGCATGAATTCTGACACACAGAATGAGGAAATATCACTGAAGTGCTGCAGCTTGGGTTAAAAAAAAAGGGATTTAATGGTGATAAAGAGTCTGACCCTCAATTCTACATCAAGAAATCTGTTGTGCCACTGCCTAACACCACCTTGGGCAGTGTGGATTACAGCACTGACTTGCATGGCGGGCTTCAACACAACAAAGGGAACGTGCTTGCAATAAGGGAAACGTGGCTTGGTTGAAGCTTTTTGCAACAAGAGAGAACAGGATCGGGGTATTCAGGCCCACGTTGCAGTGAGGTGGGAGCTGGGAATGGGACAGAAGCTGTACAGTACCCAGAGCTCAAGGAAGCAGCATCCTGGCACAGATACCCGAGCAGAACCAGCAGCACCTGTCAGCATGGCTAACCCGAGCATGGGCTGCTGAAAGGCTACACCCCTACAGGCTGCAAGCCCACTGCAAGAGCCATCAGCACGCAGCCCCAGCTGATCTGCCATACTGCTGTATACATTACACCAAGTTCAAAGACTGCCTTTTTTTATACACCTCCCCCCCCCGATCCAACAAGGCCAATTAACTAATCCTCATTAAAAAAAAAACTATGATGCTATCAAATTTTTAGCTGCCCAAGTTGTGAAATCGAAGTCATTTTGATCACTTAAGGCCATCCCTGGAGATGCTGAGATGTGGCACTGAGGGACAAACACTGAACTGGTTGGTTGGCCCAAGTGGTCTTGGAGGCCTTTTCTAACCCTGGTTACTCCACGATTCTTCAACTGTAACTCAAACATGTAATGTTTAACAAAAGGGCTCCGGGGTTGTGTATAAGCTACTGTTACTCCTACAGAAGCAATGCAAAACACCGTGGTTATACACAGTAACCCCACTAGTAACTACCCACCTTCTGCTCCAGTTTCCCCTCCCCACCAACATCACAGAAGAGCAAAGCCTAAGCCCCACACCACAACTAACAGAGTCACGTTGCAAAGCGATGCACGCAGCACAGGTAGCATTATTCATAATCTCAAGACCATGTGAATGAGGTAGGAAAGCATTTCCTGCCCCACACCGCTCCTCCAAAGCAAACTCCTGCAGAGAGAAGAGGCCTTATTTGACATCACATCAGCTTGCAAGGCACATGGGGTGATTTGCTATTCCCTTACTCCCTCTGCAGATGCAGATTTGCAATATTTAATATAGGGCTGCAGGAAGAGAGAAGTGAAAAGAAAAAAGTCACATCACTGTTTATCAGTTCAGCAACTCCTCCCAACTGTTGATATCCAGACTTTCAACACAGACTTCCCAGTTTCAAACTGGAATCTTCTGGAGTTGATTTCATGCTGTTAATGGGTACAATGGGTAAGCAGAGCTCGCCTCGGTATCTCCTGTTAATAATTGCCAAAACACAACGCACTGCACTTCCCTGCATCCTTTGCAGGGACGGGATGTAAACAACAAGAAGGGCACTAACCCAAATGTGAGCCAGCTGACCGGGAAGGCCATCAGAGACGGGTTTAAAGGTGCAAGCAACACTAACGAGGCACAGCCCACACTTCAGGCAGCAACACCACGATGCTCTTTCACCCTCCGGCCTTCCCCACACCGCTCTCACTCCTTTCTGTTTCTCACATTCCCCCCCATCAAACTGCAGCCTCCCCGACTGCCCGCACTTCTGCTTTTCCACGACGACCCTTCATAACGAAGTCAAAGCAGACACCCAACGCCAAGGCTCCGGACGGCCCGATGTGTGAGCAGACACGACGCCTTCCCCAAACCCCTTCCATACAACTTCCATACACAGACCGCAGCAGCTCCACGCTCAGCTCTCCACCCGCTCAGCCTTCCCTCCTCTCTCAGCCCTCTTTAACGACCCGGCCCCACGCAGCCTCCCCTACCCAAGAAGGGCCCTTTCGGATCCCCCCATCCTCTCTACGAGCCGCTGTTTAGCAGCCCGCAGCCCCTCGCTGTGGCAGCGCTCCGGGCGGGGTGGCGATGCTGGGAGCGCTGCCGGCCGCCCTCCCCACAGCGGGGCCTACGGGCCGCTCCGCCCGCCCGCCGCCCCCGAGGCCTCCCCGGCTCCCCTCGACCCCACGGCCTCAACCCCCCCCAGGCCGAGGCCTCTCCGAGTCTCCGGGCCTCACCCCCCCGTTGTCCCCCCCAGCCCCGCACCAGTTGGTCATGTCGAGGAAGAAGGCGCAGCCGGCCGGGCTGAGCTGGAAGCCGAGGAGCCGCTGGAACTCTCCGATCAGCACGTCCTTGTCGGTAGTCCCCAAACAGCTGAACTTCTGCATCAGCTCCGCGTCCAAATCCACGTCCATGCCCTCCATGGCGACGCGGGCCCCGCAGCCCCGGGGCCGCCCCGCTGCCGCCGCCGCCTCAGCGCCGCATGGGGGCGAAGGGGGAGCGCGGGCACGGCGGGGGGCGGGGGGGAGGGGGCGCGGGCGACGCCAGGCGCTGGCAGCACCGCGCACGCGCAGCTCCGCCCGGCGCACGCGCTTGTGACGTCACCGCGCCGACGTCGCCCCGCGTTCCGCGCGTGGGGGGGGAAGAGAGCGGGGCGAGGATGCAAATGAGCGCGCGGCGTACGCCTGGCGTGACGCGAGGGAGCGGCGGGGACCAATGAGAGCGCCGGAACGGGAGGCGATTTGCATAGCCCCCCAGCCGCGCCTGCCCATATATGGAGGCGAGCCGCGTGTTTATGTATGCAAATCAGTCACGTGCGGGTGGGCCGTGTGACGTCACCGGCGCAAGGGCCGCTGGGACGGCGGGCCTGGAATGTTCCTCAGCGCGCAGCTCGGGGCCGGAATCCCCCTCAAAATGGCGCCGCGCTGTGCTGTAGTTGTATAGTTATATAGTGGTGGTAACACACTGAGCGCTGAGCTCGGCGCTGCGAGTTGCGTTGGGTTGGAGCCTCCCAGCTCGGGTGGTTCCGCGATCCGGTGTTTTAGCGGCCAAACGCAGCTGTGGCAGAGCCGGGCAGTTCGCCGCTCCCAGCGCTGACGGATCGCGAAGCGCCGCGCGGCTCCGTTTGTCCCTATCGAGCCACCGTCCGGAGCGCGCCGAGCGCCTGATTGGACTTCCGGGGTCACGTGGCGGAAGGAGCCGTCGTGTCGCCGTCTGATTGCGTCACTTCCTGGCGGCGACGCGCGGGGAGGACTATGCCCAAGTGAGCGCGGTGCCGGGGCGGGAAGGCCTGGGGGGGGGGGGGGGGTCGGAGCCGCTGTAACGGGGGGTCACTAACGGGATCTTCCTCCTCCCCCCCCCAGGTTTTACTGTGACTACTGTGACACCTACCTGACACATGACTCGGTGAGTTCCAGCCTGCACCGCTGCCGTGGTAAGATGAGATAAAGGGGAGGAATGGGTGCCTGAAGTGCTGCTATGTCACTGGGAGCCATTACTCTTATCTCAGTAATACCCTCGTGTTAGTTCTCTTATGTTAGTGGGAAGCCATTGGCTCAGCATTAGCGCGGCTTCGTGCTTAGACTTGACTCTCAGTCCTACTAGTTGCATACAGGGCTGTTGTACCACCTGTCCTCTCCCTGCACACACAAACCAACCCGTTCTGTGCCTCCAAGGCAGCTCTGTCACAGTTCCTATTATCTGGGATGTGACGTTTCCTGAGCTTCAGCTTTATCTTCCTCAGCCCTCCGTGAGAAAAACTCACTGCAGTGGCCGAAAGCACAAGGAGAATGTGAAGGATTATTACCAGAAATGGATGGAGGAACAAGCCCAGAGCCTGATCGATAAAACAAGTAAGACGAATCCTTTTGTGCCCGTGGTGTGCTTTGCTTTCGCTTCTAAGTGCTTCCTTTCCTGTTTTTCTGTGCTGATTCAACGTAACTTCCCTGGTTATTGTGTGAAACACAGATGAGGATGTGACTTAAAACCTAAACTCGAGCTCTGTGCAATGGGCCCTGCAGGAGTTGTGGTGTCACTGAGGTGGTTGTGGTTACACCCACCTTTAGTGCTGCTCATCGTGTCACGCAAGGTGGCACAGCACAAAGCTAAACCCGTGACCACAGGTGTAGAGAGAAAGTCCTCTCAGGACTATATATAAACTAACACCTTTCGGGGTCAAGGGGCAGATTTTGATAGTGAAAGTGTTCTTGTTTGTTTTATTTTTCCTCCCTTACTACTGGAAGCGTGAATAAAGTTCCCTCTGTCAGTGCTGGGGATTCTTTCCCTTTAAGCTGTCTCTCAGATCTGAGCTCTTTTCACTCTGAATGGGATGAACAGAAACACCACACTAACCTTATGGCAAATTCCTTCCTTTAGTTGCTTCCAGCTGTCACATCTTTTGCCTTCTTTTTGATCAGTTCCAGTCTCTGGAATTTCTCCCTTTCACACTGGATGCTTTCCATGCTTTTTATCACCTGCCTCATCATTGGCCTCTTACACTTTCCAAGATAACACCTAACGATCCTAGGTGAAAAGTTACAGCTGCAAATCATGTGACGTATTTTCTCTGCTATCCACTACAGCTAGGTGTGTGAAATGCATCTCGGAGCTCTCTAGTCTCAGCTGGAGTAATTACTGTAATAACTGTCTTCAAGAATATCAGGTGCTTCCATCTTGACAAGCAGTGTAAACCAGGGATTTGTTCCAGAGTAAGCAAACAAATGAGTGTGCAACACGACGTTAAGTATATTCTGAATGCTTGCCGTGAGCAGGAGCGTTGGTTGGCACAGGAGCTTCCTCTGCTTAGTAACTGGCTTTTTTTCTGGGATTCTTTCTCTTTTTTTTTCTTTTTTTTTTCCCCCCCAATGTAGCGGCTGCATTTCAGCAAGGGAAAATCCCACCGACCCCATTCTCAGCGCCGCCTCCTGGAGGAGCCATGATCCCCCCACCTCCCAGCATCCGTAAGTCCGTCCTTGTGGGCTGTAATGGCAGCAGGACCTCTTGGGCACTGATCTTTGTTTCCTTGCAAAGCAAGTCCTCTTAGCTTGGAACCAAGCAAGGAAGCGTTGAGAATATTGAGAGGCTCTGAGGGATCTTCAGTTTGTTTCGCCTTCACAATGCTGAGCGCACCCATAGAACTGTGTGCTCCCTCATTGCTCGATAGCTGCTGTGTAGATAAACTCATTGAAACTCATTGGTGGGGGGTGGGTTTGTATGGTAATGTAAGATCGATAACCTTGTTTTGCACAGTGACTGTCGAACTGTTGAGATCCTTTCAAGCCGAGCCTTGGCAGTTAGTTGCATTAAATATGCAAAGTGGGAAATAATAGCTGGGCTATTCTTTGCTTCCCTATTTGCCACCTGAAGTCAAAGCTGAAACTGAAAGCAGGCGGTTGTAAAACAATCGAAGTTATCTTTATTAGAGTTTCCCGTGGGGGTGAATAGCTATTGGAAATGGCACGGTGTTAATAAAAGCATGTAACTGATCTGTGTGTGTCCAGCTGGTCCCCCACGGCCTGGCATGATGCCGGCCCCTCATATGGGTGGACCACCGATGATGCCAATGATGGGCCCACCCCCGCCAGGAATGATGCCGGTTGGACCCGGTAAGTGGGGAAACAATTCTCTGTAATCAGCACTTGGCAGCTTGTTCTGTTCTGAAGTTCCTTTACTGCTTATTGAGAGCACGTGCTGCAGAAATTATTGCTGTGCTAAATGGCAGTTCTTCTACCTCTAATCTTACAGCACGGGCTTTAATTATTTAGCAGTTCTATGACTGCAGCGCCCTCATCTTTGCACAAGAGATGCTTTTCAGCAGTAGGTGAAGTTTGGTCTTTAAAACATCTCAAATCTAAAGGAACACCCGCATGCACACCAACAGCAGTGAAGTAGATTAGCAATTATTGCGTTTCTGGTAGATAATGTTCTTGTAAGTGTTTCTTTGGAGCACGGGATGTGGGCAGTAAATGCAGGAAGATGGAAGCTGAGGTCTGGGGGGAAAGCCTGCAAGTTGTGCTCAGCTGCTGATCCAAAGAGCTTCCCTCTGATGTTTCCTCTTGTAGCTCCAGGGATGAGGCCCCCCATGGGAGGACACATGCCAATGATGCCGGGGCCACCAATGATGAGGCCGCCCTCCAGACCCATGATGGTGCCAACCAGGCCGGGAATGACCCGTCCGGACAGATAAAGGCATGGAAGCCCTACAGTTCTTTTCATATTAAGATCTTCCATGTGCTGAAATGCCGTAGTGCGACATCCCAAGGGTTTTATATGCCAACAGTGTGTAGATGAGATCCGCTCTGATTTCAGATCGCAGACGGTTCGACTCAGATGCTCGGAGCGATGCTTCTGTCGCTGCTCTGCTTTTTGGTTTGTTTCCCCTGTTGAAATAAAACATTGGAGCTGGTTTATGTATGGAAAACCTTGCAGAGATTCTGTGCCTGGCTGGTTGTTGCTCCTCGTTGCATCCTTTCTACTTGTGTTGCACTTTGCTTTTTAAGGTTTCCTTTTTGAGTCCATCACATTTAAGGTTTCCTTTTTGAGTCCATCGCACCTGCATAGAGAAGTATAACCAACAGCTTTCTGTAACCAGGAGTTCTTGTTTCTAAACAAGCATGCGCGGCTTTCATTTAAAACGGTGATGCTGAGAAGGCCTGCGGTCATCTCCATCACTGGGGAAATGGTCATTAATTGCTGTTAATTCCTAACGAAACGGGGGGGGAGTTCAATGTGTCCTGAAGGGAGGTTGTGGTGGGTGGGCTGGCTGTTAGGGATGCCGTTGTTCCCCGGGGAGCGGGGAGGGGGGTCGGGAAACGTGGTCATGGGGCCCGTTGTGCCGGCGGTGAGGGTCTCTTTCCGGACCGGGACGGTTCGGTGCCGGACGGGAACAGCCCCAGAAGCGCTTTATTTCCAGCCGCGGTGCCGCCCCTTCGGGCAGAGCGCAGGGAAGGGGCCGCGCGGGACCGGCAGGGGGAGTGCGGGAGCGGCGGGGCGGAGCGGAGCGGCGGAGGAGCGGCGATGGGGACCCGACGGCTGCGGCGTTAAGCACCCCCTTCCCCCTCCCCCCCTCCGCGGCATGGCCGCCATCATCAAGAAGCAGATCCTGAAGCACCTGTCCCGGTGAGGCACCGCGGGGCGCTGCGGGTGGTGGTGGGTTGTGTGTGTGTGTTGGGGGGGCACGATGTCCGTCCTTCCCTATGGCCGCGCTGTTCGTCCCGGCGGGGTCCGGCCGTCCCGTTGCTGCGGGGTGCGCTGCGTCCGGCCGCTGTTTGTGTCGGTGAGGCTGGAGGAGATCGCCGAGCGCTGCTGGGAATGGCGGCCTTATTTTGGCTCTGCGCTGACCTTGGGTGGGTCTCGTGCCTCAGTTTCCCTGCGGGAGCCGCACTCAAAGCCGTCCGATCCGCTCCCTGCAGCGCACGGGGACACCCGCGGCTCCATCAGCGCTCGCAGCCCCGTGGGGGTCCATGGGGACGCTCAGTGCAGCCCGTGCAGCGCCTCACCTGCCTGCAAACCCTGCCTTATATCCGACCCGAGCTCCCCTCTTTGGCAGCCCTTCTCCTCGCCCTGTCACACAGACCGTCCCTTTCTCAGCTCTCAGCCTGTCCTTGCAGGGCGGTTTCCCATCCCTGGCACCGCTTCTGTGTGTGCTGTGGGTGATGGAGTCCTCCGTGTGCCCCTTGCAGACTCAGATATAAAGCAAGGGGGGCACGAGATCCGAGCAACTGAGCCAGCATTCCATGGGATCAGTGCTGGGATGAGGATTAAAGCTGGTTCTCTTTCCGAGGCTGCACTGAGAGCAATGCCTGCAAACTTTAATTGAGCTCCACGAAGTGTCCGCCTGCATCGGTTGGGGCTCAGCAGCTGCTCAGTGCTGTATGCAGCACGGCCTGAATTTCTGCTCATCTGACATCACGGATCGCCGGGATTCTTTGTGCTGCTCCATCTCAAAGCACGGCACTGATGGGGCTGTGATGGATGCAGCCTCCCACCCTTTGCATTGGCAGCAAGGAGAACTGGATGGGAGCAGCAGCTCCTGCAGGCTGGAGCAGAGCTGAGCATCATTTCTCCGTGCTGCTTTGCCTGGAGTTGAAGCACGTATCTGTGGGTGCTCAAATATTGCAGGCGCTTTGCAGCAGTGCATTTTGAACGCTGATACTGGATTGAAAAGGGGCTGTTTTGCCATTCCAGCTCTGTGTGCTGCAGGTGCCTCCTCTTCACACTCCCTTTGGGTTTTTCCTTCTGCTGTGCTCATTTGCCTGGAAGAATTTCACCGCTCACTCGTTAACCTGCCTTTATTTCCAGCTTCCCATTGGCATATGAAGCAATTCCTTGTTCCTGGTGTTGTATTGCCCTGCCTGGGACACAGGCTGCTGCAATTGGCACTAAGGCTGCAGTTCCAGCTGGAGCTGATTTCATGTTCTCCTTCAGAGATCGGGGAAATCTCTCCTGCAAAAGATCATAATTGGCCTAAAGCAGCTGGGAAATAGATGAGAGCACAAAGCTGCCAGCAGATAAAAACTGCTGTTAAAACAGCCATTACTTTCCCATCTGCAAAGCGTTCCGTTCCTGCTTTTCAGCCAGGTAATGGAATCACAGCGTTGTCTAAGTTGGAAAAGTCCTTCAGGATCCTCAGGTCCCATCACCAACCATTTCCAAACACCCCCAAGGATGGAACTCCCACCACCTCCCTGAGCTGCCCCTTCCAACACTTGGCTGCCATCTCCGTAGAGAAATTCTTTCTGATTCTGATCTCAACCCCTGGTGCCACTTGAGACCTTTTCCTCGTGTCCTATCGCTTGTCACCCGAGAAAGGAGATGGGACACCTCCCTGCTGAGCCTCCTGCCTGCTGCCTGTGGGGCGCTGGGCTCTCCCCTCCTCCTCCATCTTTCTCATCTCCTCATCATCTTCACTGCCCTCCATCTGAGCATCCTTCCTGCAGGGACCTGAGCCCACTATTTGAGGTGAGGTCTCACCAGGTGCTTCTCCAGCCACTCTCCTCAAGCTTGCAGTGCTGCATAGGCTCTGTGTGACCCAGTGCCTTGCTGGACGCTATTCGAACTCAGCCCCATCCATCCAGATCCCTCTGCAGATCCCCTTCCTTTAGGGGGACATTTCTTATCTCATTTGTACCTTTTCATGGCTTTTTGTTTAAATATTGAGGAACTCCATGTGCAAAGTCAGGAGCCCGAGGTATTGTAGTTACTTACAGCTACTGATTCCTTGTTCAAACAGGGGTGGGGAAGAGGAGGTAGGCAGGACAGGATGTGACATTTCTCTTTCACAGAAGGTAAACTCTAATGCTAATCAGGGCTGCTGTGCTGCGCTGCCAAGCTCTCATTTGATGAAACAAACATCAGCTGCTGCCAGCTGTTTGCAGCTGCCTCCCCTCAGCTCAAGGGAGCAGCATGGAATGCTAAATAGGCTCTTGCTAATGCAAGGAGAAATGGCACTTCCATTGCTCGGTCTGCATGCATCTCCCTGCAGCTGCTGGGCTTGGTGGAGCGTTGCAGTGATGCATTGCAACCTCCCCGTGCTGCCGGCGCTCCGTTTCATTTCTCTGGGGCTCCTTCAGCCCTCTGCTGCTCAGCTGACTCTGAATGATGTCATTGCTTTGGATTTCCTGCCATTGGGAAAGAAAAACGTGGCTCAGATCACAAGATGAGCAATGTGAGCAGTGGGGCTCCTGCCTGGCACCAGGCAGTGGGGGTGCTGTGTTTGCTCTCTATGCTTCTTGTTTTCTTTTGTGTGCTGTTGCTCACTTGAGGGTCAGTCCTGGGAAACTCCCTGGCAGCTGCAGAGGTTTCGTGTTCCAGCCTTCATGGGGCAATGCCATTTAAAGCTCCCTGAGCTCCCAGCCAACGAGCTGGAAATAGCAAAACCCATCCTATGCACAGTGCTGTCCCACCCTGCCAGTGTCCAGCCCGTGTCCCATGCAGGTTAAGCTACGCTTTGCTTCACCAACCTCCAAGTCCCAAAGGAGGTGGCAGCAGTGTAAGAAATCCCCCTAATTCTCTGGTTTTCTGAGTGCTTTCGGGTGTGTGAGCAGGGAGGCAGCCTCATGAATGCTGCTCTTTCATCTGCTTGGAAACCTGGGTTGTCCTCAAGGGTTTCACTCTGCTTGAATTGCTAAGCCCTTTGGCTGCAGATGCATTGTATTGCATTGCAGCAGATAAACTGCTGCTCTGGGAGAGCTGATAAGGAATTGCTTTGGGCATTCTGTGCTGGGAGTGCCTCTGCCCTTGGATTTGGGCTGCTGAGTGGTCTGGCCCTTTATCGGTGCAGCTGGTGCTTGGAAAGCCAGGATGTTGTTTGTAAGTGGTGCTGCCGCCTTGAAATTGCCGGTCAGCAATGCACTGAATGCAGCTGATAAGGAGCAGCCAGGTGTGGTGCTGGGCCTGATGGTGTGCAGTGTGTGAGGAGTGAATGGCTGCAGATCTGCTCCTCTGGGTGCTGGGTGTGAGCAGGCAGATGGCTCCAGGGTTGTACAAAACCTACTTAAGTGGTTTTGCTTCCTGAAAAGGCTTTTCTTTTTCTTCCCACGTGCCTCCAAGGCGGCCCCTTTTTCCTCCCTTTTTAGAGCAGTTCCGATCACTCACCCAGTTTTGTTTCCTCCTGAGTCCCCTTTGGGTTCATTCCCAGACGTGTTTTGCAGTCAGAGCTTCTGCTGTTCCTTGAAAGCCCCCCGTGCTCAGCACTCCCCGACCTTTCCTTTGGCCACTCGTGACTTTTATCTCCATGTAAGCCTGACCTTTGTGGCTCACAGCAGTCAGCACGAAGGGAGCTGCCCTAACACAGAGCTTTGCACTGTACTTTTCCATCTGCTGTAATGGCGACCACCGGGGGTTATTGGCTCCTGCTGATGCGTGGCACCAAATAAAGCCAAGGTTGCTGCTGTCCTGCTAATTAGTTCTTGCATATAATAACCATAGTAACGAAGATATTAATAGGGACAAGTGTTTTGCTGTGTGGGTGCTGGTTGCGTGCAGTAGGTGGTGATTAGTGGGTAATTGCAAACGAGGTCTGAGGCAGAAGATGTGCTGATGGGAGGGTCTGTGTGGGGTGGCTCCAAGGGGAGGTTTTTTATCTGTTGGATGCAGCATGCTGCAATGCCTGCATCATCACAAATGGGGGAGCGGACAGCAGGGAGATCCCTGCAAACCGCTGCCATAAGGAGGAGCTTTGGCCCAGCAGGGCTCCCCTGGTTACAGCTGTTGGCAGATTCTAGCTGGTATCTGCTGTCATCATGCATGCCATTCACCTGAAGGCTTTCCATGGCTGCAGGTGACTGGGGTGCTCCATTGGCTGTCAGCTGCAGGCCAGCAGATGCTGCTAGAAAGGAGGCTGTCACTCATGGCATGGGAGTGGATGCATTTGTGCTTGTGTACACAGCTGCAGAATGCCCTTGTGAGTCTGCAGGGCGGCTCTATCCTCTATCCAGGGTGGGAAAGGATTTTCTGCGTTGACTTTTGTCATGGTAATGTGAGCAGGCTCAAAGGAGGGCTGTCCTGTGTGCTGGCTGGCTGGCTTAGTGCTGCATGACTTCTTCCAGAGTTAGGGGGGCAAAAATAGCAGCTCTCCCACACAGCCCATTTTCCTCACAGCCACCGTTTCCATTCATTTTTCTCCAGGCCAGCAATCCGTGCTGCCAAAAACGTTACTGCTGACGAGTGTGAATGCAGCAAGCCTGCCAACAGGCAGCTCATCGTCTGCTCTCACAGCTCCGTCCTTCCCCTGACGGTGACCAAAGCAGTTCTGTTCAATCTGGCATCTGCAGGCCTCCAAGTTTGCAGGCAAACATCATCACCTCTGCTCCTGTATGCCCCACTAACGTGCATGGGGTGCATCTGAGGATGCTTCCATCCCCAGTGCCTGTGGCTCTCTCCTCATTCTGCGGCCTTTCCCTGCAGAGGAATGCAGTTGTTTTGTTCCAGCTGGGTCGTGTTTCACACCGCTCCCTCCCGCAGTGTCCGATGTCACAGCTTCACCCTCCTTTCCCAGCACAGCCGGGCTTATTTTTGACCCACGTATGCACCGAGTGAAGCAGTTCTCTGCCGAGACATGGCTTTGTTTCTGCAGCACCCACCCAGGCGCTCAGCCCGGGATGAGGATGTTCCTGGGATGCAGATGTCCCTGGGATGCTGCCATCAGCAGCACCTGTGGCTCACGGAGGTGCCACATCACAGTGTCTGCCTGTGGCTCTGCAGCAGCAGCAGAGCACGCCATAAAGGAGGGAGCAGCAATGCTCTGCATCCTGCCCCCCCTTCTGCAGTGCCTGCACTTTGTGCCCGCTGAGCCTTTCCCATGTCATGGGACCACACCAGTGGTGCAGGGAGTGAAGGGAGAATGGAGATATGTGGCTGTGAGCCTTATCCTGGTTGTGCTGACAATGGGGCCTTTCTTCTGCTCTCTGGAACGCTGTGCTGAATTAGAATGAGTGGGAATGTGGGCAGCCTGGGCTGCTGGTTGGCAACCCTGCATTGTAACATGGGGGTGAAACCAGATGATCATTGTGGTCCGTGCTGGAGCAGAAGGAGCGGGGTGATGGATGCCAATGGGGAGGGAGATTGGGCTGAGGGTTGGGTTGCACTGGACCTGCTGACCAGAGAGAGCTTGCAAGGCTGCTGTTCAAAGAGACAGCAATAAAGACAATTTGTGGACGGTCTTTGACTTTCCTCTGTCCTCATTACCTGGAGAAATGTGGGCAATAAAGCACTTCATCGCTCCTGGGGGGAGCAGAGTTCTTCTCCTGCTGTGGCTGGTCTTTGGTTCGGGTTCATTTCTGTCCTAAGGCAGTTCTTCTGAATTCTGCCTTCCTGGGGCTTTAGGTGGAATTTTCAGTTCCTTGAGTTTAATTGAAACAGAACAAATGAACAGAGTCCCCTCAAACAGCAAAATGGGAAGGATTTGGGGGGGTTTGGTGGGTTTTTTTGGGAAAAACCAACTTGCCTTGGGCCTAAAAAAGAAAGAAGAAAGTGGATTCCTTGCACGTAGCACACCCGTCTGAAAGGCTCCGCGAGTCTCGGCAGCTCTGCTTGGCCTGGCTTTTAGAGTCTCTCCTCTCTTCTCTTGTAGCTTTACCAAGAATCTCTCACCAGACAAAATCAACCTGAGCACCCTGAAGGGGCAGGGGCAGCTGACCAACCTGGAGCTGGATGAGGAGGTGCTGCAGAATGTGCTGGAGCTGCCCACCTGGCTTGCCATCACCCGGGTCTACTGCAACAAGGCATCCATCAGGGTGAGCAGACGGGGCTGTGATCGTGTCCTTGGGCTCAATCCACACCCTTCATTCAATTCACCTAAGGAATCAACAGCCTCCACTGGGAACAGGAGGCAGAGACAAATGGAGTTCTGTCATCTGAAAGCCTGATGTTGCTGTGGGGCACCATAAAGCAAATTGAGCTGAGGTCTTCATTGTTGAAAACGCAGCTCTTAGGAAAGATGTGAATGGCAGAGGTGAAAAGCAGTGCGGGCTGCACTCATTCAGCCCCCGTTGGCTGCTTTTGTGCATAATGGCTAAAGTTGGGCACACATGGACAGTTGCACTTTTGCACCCCGACCCCTCCTAGAAATTCTCCTCCTCGTGCTTTTTAGAGCACAAAATTGATTTGTTTTCAGCTGATGTGAAATGCCAGCCTGTTTAATCTCAGCTGGTTCTAACCATAGCTGTGTTTTAGTGCGTGGAAGAGCCTTGCTGCGATGGTTCTGCTCTGCCAAGTGAGAATGAAAATGAGCCTGTCTTACTCATTGGATCTGTTCTGTCTGCTTTTAGAGTCAGATCTGCTTAATATAGCAGCAAACATTTGTCCTCCCTTGTACAAGGGCTGCAGAGTTAAGCGTGGCTGCAAGAAAATCAAATAGGATCGTTGTGGTTTGTATGGAGCCTTCAGAAGAGTGACCTGACTTCCAGCAATGGCAGCATTTTCTATAGGGGAGGAGGGGGAGTTTGACCTACCGAGTGCCAAAGTGACTCTTGTAACCTCACCTTTATTGTTGCAGATCCAGTGGACGAAACTGAAAACGCACCCGATCTGTTTGGTAATGTTCATTCTCTTGTTCATTCCTTCTCTTCCTAATTCTGTAAAAGGAAAACATGAAGTGCGTGCTCTGATGGCAGCCTGAAGCCTCCAGGCCTTTAAACAGCTGGGGAGGAGGAATCCCAAGAGTAGTTCTTTTAGGTGGAGGGTGACCTCCCATGGGATTCCCATTTCCCTGCAGGGCGCAGCTGGGTGTTCAGATCACCCAGCCATTCTGGCATTGATGGTGTGAGAGCTGAGGGATGTGAGATGGCCCAACTGGGTCACAGCAGCCCCAGAGTCACAGACCTATGGGTGTAAGACTGACCTTGAGCCTCGGTCTTGTATTTACTGCTCCTGTGTTTTGTCTTCCCAGTACCTGGACAAAGTGGAGGTTGAGATGCGGACATGTGAAGAGCCTCGGCCACCCAATGGACAGTCTCCCATTGCGCTTGCAGCCGGTCAGAGGTCAGACCCCTGAGCCCTGAGGCTTCTTTCTGCCATACTGGGGTTTGGGTATGGGCTGTTCTTCTCAGAAGTTAACCACTGCCCTCGGGGGGTTCTGCTTTGAGTGGTTCTGATGTTGCTTGCAAGCCTTGGAGGCTCTCCATTTCTACCGCAGTCTCTCCCTGATGACTTAAAGGCTCTTCTCTTTGCAGTGAATACGGCTTTGCTGAGAAGGTCGTGGAGGGGATGTTTATTGTTGTCAATTCCATCACTATCAAGATTCACTCCAAGGCCTTTCATGCTTCTTTTGAGCTATGGCAGCTTCAGGGCTACAGCGTCAACCCCAACTGGCAACAGAGCGACCTGCGACTCACCCGCATCACTGACCCACAGAGGGGGGAGGTAAAGAGCCTTCAGATGTTCATGTGGGCCACGTCCCTGTTTTTGTATAGGGACCGCAGAGGAAAGATGTGTTGGGTTGTTCCCTGTGCCCTTGTTCATTCTGTGTCCTTCAGGGGTTGGGTTTAATCCCGGCAGCTGATGCAAAGCTCAGCATTTCCCTGTTTTCCTCTTTCTGGGCAGGTTTTGACATTCAAAGAACTCACCTGGCAGACGCTCCGCATTGAAGCAGATGCGACTGATAATGGTGATCAGGATCCCGTCTCTACTCCCCTGAGACTCATTACGAACCAGGGGAGGATACAGATCTCTCTCAAGAGAAGGGTGAGTGTTCCTCCCATCCTTTGGAGGATGCGTTCTCTGCTGTGATGATGCACATTTCCTCCCACATCTCTCAGCCACGCTCCGTTTCCTTCACAAGCACCGAGCCCTGATGCGTTGCTCTGCTTCCTGTTGGAAACAGCTGTGTTCCAACCACATGTCAAAGCAGGTTATTTCCCAGGGGGGAATAATGTGTGTGGAGCAAGTCTTAAAACCCGTTTTCTCATCCCAAGGAGATCTGTCCTCTCTTTACCGGGAGCTGGAGGTCTGCTCGCTTTGCTTTTAGCTGCCAGCAGAAGTGTGATGGTGATTGGATGTGAGGAGAAGTTGCAAAAAATGATCCTCTCTTGTTCTGCTTTCTTCGATGGCCAGCAGCTTCCCTTCCAAAGGGATGGTAGCTTTGGCTCCTTTCCTTCTCAGATGGGAGCAAGGCGGGCATCCAGCAGCTGGGTTAACTTCTCTCTCAGCTGAGTTTCAGAGCAGCATCTCTACTTCGTGCTGCAGCTTCTGTGTATTTTGAGGAGTGTACGGTGAGCAGTTCTTGGTCCTTGACGCCTCCGTGCTATTTTCAGACCAAAGATTGCAATGTGATGGCATCGAAACTGATGTTTCTCCTTGACGACCTTCTCTGGGTGCTGACGGACTCGCAGCTGAAAGCAATGATGAAATACGCAGAGTCTCTGAGTGAAGCCATGGAGAAATCTGCTCAGCAGAGGAAGAGTTTGGCACCAGACTCGGTGCAGGTGAGTGAGCCATGATTCGGGTGTTTGCTGTCCTTCAATAAACACGTAGGGCAGAGGGCAAGAAGTGTTTCTAGAGGGGGAATAGGAGGAGGGCTGTGCATGTAGTGCAGTGAGGTTACATGGAAGGAGCATCAGGAGTACCTTGCCCTCTTGATCTCAGCCTTAGAATACCTTCCAAGGTGAGCTCTTACCAGGCTTGTTGTCTCCTAGCAGATCACACCACCAGCTCCCAGCACCCAGCAGTCCTGGTCTCAACCATTTGGAGTCAGCCCAAATGCAACCAGCATTGGTCAGTACTTCGATAAACATGACATGAAAGAGTCATCCTACCACCTCCTCATCTCACGCCTGGATCTGCACATCTGTGACGACAGCCACACTCGAGAGTCAGGTAACACAGAGCAGCACCAGGAGGAAAAACGTGATCCAGTCCTTTTCTCTCTCAAAGGAGGATTTTCCTCTTGAAACTGCCCCGATTGCTGTAGTGAGAAGTGGAATTAATGGGAGCCTGGAAAGCAGTGGGGTCTTCTGAGCTGGTATTTGAGATTCTAGATCTGGTTTCTACAGTATAAGCTGTTGCCTTGTTACATTCAGTTCCCCTTTTCCTCACCTAGGATGAGATTCTGATAGAGCTCTTTAAAAGCAGATACCAGCCATGGTAACAGTGATGGCAATCAAAGCAGCATTGTTCCAGATTATCCTGAATCAGGGCTTGGGTTGCAGAGCTGATCACAGTTTTCTTTGTTCCATTTCTCACAGGCACTTTGAAGCATGGGATGCTGGGAGGTGCCATACAGCTGACCTTCAGGAGGATGGCTTTTGACTATTATCCTTTCCATAGGGCAGGTAAGGGGAGCCTGCCCTTCCAGCTTGAAGAGAGAGAGAAAAAGAACTTGAAGAACGGTGATGCTGTGAGGCTTCAGGCAGGGCAAGAAAAAAGGGGCTACACAAAGGACCCGGATCTGAAATCCTCCTGGGCTGGGTTAATCTGCTTTACCTCTGGGTGGAAGATTGACAAGTTGTGGGCAGAGCAACAAGGAAGGAAGGAGTTGCTGCTGAGTTGGAGCTTGGGATTTCTTTTTGGTTGCTTACGCTCAGGGCCTGGTTCTGGGCTGATCAGTTACTATGATACTATGAAGGGGTTGTATCCCAGGAGGGAATCTGTCTGTTGGTTAAGTGAGGATGAAAAAGAGAAGAGTCACCATGGCATTCTTCCCAATGCTTGTGTTTGAAACACTGGCAGGGGCAACACCAGAGTGCGATACCAATCAAGGGAGCGCTTTACAGATTGATATTGGTTTAAGGGGGGGAGCAAGAGGGTTGTGAGTATGCAGGAGCCTAATCTTAAAGCTGGTGTGTTTACTTTAATGCAGGGGATGCCTGCAAGCATTGGGTGAGGTACAGCGAGGCAATGGAGACGCGGGGACAGTGGGCAAAAAGGTTGGTCAGTGAATTTCAGAGCAAGGTTGAGAAGCATTATGAAGAGATGGATGCTGCCTTTGCCAAGACTCCACTTTCTCCCTTCAAAAAGAAAGCAGGTAATGATGTCGGATTAAACTCCTGATAAAGCTGGAGGTGGTGTATATATAATGAGTAAATGAAGAAGCCTGAACAGCGGGAGGTGGCTGAAGTGTAGCCGAAGAACTTCTATTGGTGCAGATTGTGCTGATCCTTCGTTGTGTCTTTACAAGCACTGAGTGTTGGCTTTTTGTTTCCTGCCTGACTGTGTCCATCTGTTCCTAATCTGGGGCTGGTAATTCTGCTCCATAAGCGTGTATGTGTTGGAGCTGACGGTGACATTCACTATGAAGGAATAAAGTAAAACCCTTCTGCTTTCCCATCCCCACAGATACATCACTGAGTCCTCATAAGAGCCCCTTAGAGAAGGGCCGTGCACCTCCCTGCAGTCTGCCCCAGCTCCATCACCCTCCCTGGCACCGGCTGCGGTCCAGCTGTGTGCTGCTGCGTGTGGACGACTTGGATGTTCACCAGGTGGGGGTCTGAGCAGTGCCTGGGGTCAGCCATAGGTAGCAGTTGTTTGGGAAGAAGGAGATTTCATTGGGTACGGTGCAAATAAATGGTACAAATCCTGCTTAATTCCCCCCTGTTCTCTCACTGCCTTACCTTGTAAAAAGCTGGTTCCCCTCCTGTTTATCATCCCCTTTTAAATGCTGGGAGGATAGATGTGTATATAAGGCGATGAATTCCCTCGAAGGAGGGGAGTTCACAGTATTGGCACCTAGAAGAAAGTTGAATCATGACTGGAAAGCTGCATGTGTTTGATGTGTAAATGAGACACGCTGAGTGTAGGAGGCTGCATGCTTACTGGGATGCTTCCTTCTGCCACATGCAGGTTCTGTACATCTGGTGCCATTTATGTTTTCAGGTTTCCACAGCTGGTCAGCACAGTAAGAAACCTTCCACCTTGCTTTCGTGTAGTAGAAAGTTCCTCAACCTGCCCGATCAGGTCTCTGCAATCCACATTGAATTCACAGAGTATTACTTCCCCGACAATCAAGACTTTCCAGGTAATGCTCCAAGGTTAGCGCCTCCTTTCACAAGTTCCTTTAGGAATCAGGTTGGTTGTAATTCTTGAGGCATGTTGATCATTCTGGAGGTTCTCTGGGTGCCCCTTTGGCTCCTCGTTGTTTGCAGCTTTGCCTTCCTAAATGAGCATTTTTTAACCCCCTGGGGATGGTGGTGTAGAGTTTGCCTGATGCAAAATGTGGAGGGAAAGTTGTTCTTGACAAATAATGAACCTGAGAGCATTTGGAAGGACCAGCTTTGGTTAATGCTTGGGGTTCCCTGGGGAGCTCTGAGTGCTCTGCAGCTGCCCTGGTGTGAGAGTCTGTTTTGAGGCAGATATTAAGGCCATGCTTTGCTGTTTGCAGTGCAGGTACTGAGTTTGACTCCGTTTCGTTCCAGTTCCTTGCCCAAACCTGTACGTACAGCTGAATGGTCTGACGCTGACCCTGGATACAGCAAGCATGCTCTGGATAAACCTCTTCTGTCTGGATCTTTATCGCAGCCTGGAGCAGTTCAAAGCCATCTACAAGCTGGAGGACTCAGGCAAACGTGATGAGCACGTTGATGTTCGACTGGACGGCTTCCGGCTGAAGGTAACTTTCCTTCTCCCCTCTTCCCATCAGTGTCCTCTCCCTCTCTGTGTTGGGAATAGCTGGAGTCTACTTCAGCTCTCGGGCTTTTCATAGAGAGCAGGACTTCTCAATTGTTCCTATAACCCACAGCTGAATTCCTGTGTCAGTGGCCAGGACGGGGTTCTCTCCATTTCCCCTCTTCCTGCTTTACTTGTGTCACCCTCCTTACAGCTCAGCATCCCCGTGGAGAAGAAAGTCTGTGCCCATCGGGACCGCCCGCAGGCGCTCTGCATCCGCACGTCAGAGGTGGCCGCCACCAACACCCGGCACGCTCCGTTCTGCAGCTGCCAGGACCTGCAGAACCTCTTCCGTCAATTTGCTGGCTCAGAATTCTTCCACTCCAGCTACACCCAGTTCCCGCGCTCCCAGGACAACTTTAACCTCCTCCATTCCCTTTTCTTGCGCCATGCCTACCAGGTGGATGATGGACCTCAGAAGCAGACGGGTTTTCCTCAGCCCTTGCGCAAAACCTCCGCCTCCGAGGATCTGTGGTCTGTGAATTTCACTGAGCTCTGCCTGGACTTCGAAGGTGCTGAGAGCTCAAAGGGCAGAGCCCTTAGCTTTATTGACCCCTTACCCCTTTCCGTTTGGGTCTGTCTTCCTAAGAGATGGGGGCAAGCCCGGATATCTAAACGACAGCCGTCATCTGTCCCCGATTTGAAGATGAAACCTTCTGCCAGCTTTAGCGATCACCCCAAGAATGAGAACCTTCCCAGAGAACACGGGGTTTGTCAAAGGTCGAGAACTGACCAGGATCTGACGAGCATCCCCAGGGTCCCAGAGGCGATGGATGCCTTGGGAGAATCTGAGTGTGAACTTAATGATGGAGTAGATGACAAAGAGCTGGAAGCCTCTGCTGATATCCACGTGCTTTTGTCTTCCTCTGTTCATGTCAAAGTTCGTCTCAACCACTACCAGTACTTGGTGCTGCTCAGGATGAAAGAGGTTCTGCAGACACTACAGGAGCAGCTGACCCGAGATACCCAGGAGGTGACTGGGTGTCCTTTAGATCCCATGTCTGCTTCCATAGGCGTTCTGTTCCGCAGTGCTGAAGTGGCCCTGCTCATGAACCCCACAGCAGGCTCCTGCTTGGAACCCAAATCCCTCGACTCAGATACAACAAGCCTGATAGAGTCGGAGCTCTCGCCTTCAGACAGCAAGGAGGGGTTGGCAGCTGAAGAGAAGGAGCTGGCAGCTGAGGAGAGGGAGCAAAAATCTGAGGCTGGTTCAGAGAAGGGAGCATGCAGAACCACAGAGCTCCTGGAGGACAGTGAGGCTGAAAATACTGGCTCCAGAATAACCAGTGTGCCAAAATCTGCCAGTGATGGAGCTCTGAGCGCAGCTGCACCGAGTGAGAGTGTGGAGGAGAAAGGTCTGATAGAGGAAGCACGTGAAGCTGTGGAAGCCCTGGTTGCAGAAGGAGCAGAAGTGCCCAGCAGCCGCCCTCAGAGCCCTCCTCCTGCCCTCCCCATTAGCCCAACCTCAGCCAGTGCCGTTCCCTCAGCAGGGGGAAATCCCACTCTCAATGGCCAGGCAGAGCTCGTCCCTTTGAAGAACCTAGAGGTGGAGCTGTCTAGTGCGCTGCATATGACGAAGGATGCCACCAAGGAAGCTCTGCATGTTACGATGGACCTCACCAAAGAAGCCATGTCTATAACAAAAGATGCTCTGAGCTTGAGCCGGGAGAAGATGACCTCTACCATGCAGAAAATGCTCTCTCTGCCCCCAGCCAAGTGAGTGGGCTGCTCTCCTGCGGGGCTGCTGGGAAGGGGGGAAGCTGTAGGTCATTTGTGTACCCTTTGGACCAGAGATGTCGGACCTTCATCTCCTGGGGATGATAGAAGTACACTAAAGCCTGCATTGCAGGCACACAGAGTGCGCAGTAATCCTGATGTAACCCTGATGCTGAGCTGGTTGCCTTGTTTGCCTCTTTGTTTTCCTGTAGGGATTCCGTGCCCAAAGCAGAAGAAGGGGCAGTGACCCCAGGGGGTGGCAGCAGCCGGATGCGTTTCTTCTCCATGAAGAGGACAGCATCCCAACATTCCTTTGACAGCACGTCTGTGGATGGGAGTGGTCCCGAGGATGGGCTGTCTGTGGACAGCGATGGCAGCGATGGCTTTGTAATGCTCACAGACTCTGGTAACCAGGGTCCAGCTGTGTCCTCATCCCCACTCTGATTTCACACCAGTTAACAGTGCTCTGGCTCATGCTGCGTTCTTCCTGGATTCCTTGTGCCACTCATTCCTTTAGAAGAGGATGAGCATTTCACCCACAGTGGCTCTTAATGCTTCTGTAGATGCCGTTCTTGAGATGAAGAGTCTAACTGAGCGGGGAGGGCTCTCCCAGCATCATTACTGTGTTGTTCTGAGGCATTTGGCCATAGTAGAACCGCTGCGTAGGGGGGTGGATGTCCCACAGCTTCTGGGGAGGGTTTCATAAAGGGTGGTTGGCAGTAGGGCATGCTGTGCACCACAGTGTTCTTCGGCTGCACATTGCTTAGATTCATCCAAGGAACCAGGGAGTGTTCTGTGGAGGATGGTGATGAGATTAAGGTGATATATATCACTTAGGTGATGAGATTAAGGCAGATGCTGAGACCAGAACTGCTTAAAAACAGAAAAAGAAACAAGAACCGAGCTGTTTGTGTTGCCACTTCTATTCCAGAGCCCAGCCTGGACCCTCTCCCCTCAGGGCACCTTCTCCGGGTGCACAGCAATGCAGGCAGCAGAGCAAACCTGGTGGCAGAGGACGAGAGCGGAGCATCCCTTGAAATAACCAGCACAGCTTCCCAGAGCGAAGAGCCCAGCCTGCAGCTGGTCAGAGCTTCGTTCCTTTGTGCTATTGCCTCTGACAGAACCTGGAGGTGAACCCTGTGCTCCATTGCCTGAGCTCGTCCCTCTCTGTTTCAGGTGTCCGTCCTCATACTGAAGATGAACGGGGTGAACTGTGCAATCGAGGCACGAGGTGATGATTTGTCTGTTGCTGTACAAGTCATGAATGTGGTCCCAGAGCAGCTGAACAACGTTGGGATGTGGCAATACCTGCGTGGCTACCTGGGTAAGGTTGTGGCTTTTACAATTGGCTGCTGTGCCAGCTGCTCTCAAGGAGCCTTTAGCTTTTAAGTGCAAACATGCCAAGTTGGACTGTTATGTATCCGTGCTGCCTATAGCCACGAGGGGGCACAACGAATCCAAGGCTGGGTGATGGTGAGCAGGTCTGGGAGGCTGAGAGGTTCTGGTCAACTCGTGCAATTGCTAAATGAAGGCTGGTGTTGTAATGTGCTGAGATGGTGAGAAAGGTGGGTGGGCCTGAGGGATTAATGAGCCTGGTTCTGCTGGTAGCTCCTTGTGTTTTGAAACCTGGTCTTATTTATTACGGGAACAGGTTGCCCAAGGAGGCTGTGGATGCCCCATCCCTGCAGGCATTCAAGGCCAGGCTGGATGTGGCTCTGGGCAGCCTGGGCTGCTGCTTGGTGACCCTGCACACAGCAGGGGGTTGGAAATGGATGAGCAATGCCTTTGCAACCCCTTGTGAGACCCCCTGTGACCAAATACATCCCTTACTGCTGATGCCATCTCCTGCAGTGAGGTCTTTCAGGGACAAGCTTTAGCAGGCATTTTGGTGATGGGTTGAGGGTTGCACTGTAGCCTTAGTGCTGTTTTCCAACCTTAATGATTCTCTGCTTCCATGATTCATTCTGCTTCAGGAGATGCAGACGTGGAGAAGCCTTCAGCCCCTGAAGCTGCTCAGACCCAGCCAGAAGTGTGCTTGCGTCTTGAAGCGGGACCGAATGCTGCTCTGCATTCCCCACTGGCTGTTCAGAATGGCTTCCTTCAAATGCTGGTCCACAGTTACACAGCAGAGCTCTTCATGTCCTTCCTTACCAACCTCGGCCCCTTCCTTGAGGATGAGGTTATCCCAGAGGTGATCCCCATGGAGATTGAAGTCGTGGATGCCAAAATCACATTGAAGGTGGGTGTGTGGGATCCTGAGTACAGCTCACCTGCAATGTTCTGCTGGGTAAGGATGCTGTGGGATTGCTGTGGCTTTTGCAAAGGTCTCGTTTCCCTGGTGGTGTTTTATTTTGTTTCTAATGGACAATTGAGGAACACAAGCTCGGATTGTGGAGAAAAAGGAGCCTGACATTCAGATTCTCTCCCTCTGCCCAGCTCTGTTCTGGATATGGCAGAACTGGGCTGCGATCCCTGCCAGTCCTGCACACATTAAGTCTCATGTGCAGCTCTGTGTAAGCAAAGCCAGGCCTAATCTCTTCTTTGTCTGCCTGTTTTTGGTTTGAATTTCTCAGGACGACAGCCCCCAGATATACCCCACCTCCCCCGGCCCTGTTCCCATCACCCTGGCGATAGATCACGTCCTGGTGAAGCGCAGAGATGATGGAGTTTTCTACCTAACAGGTGAGAAATGTCAGGAAATGCGTTTGATTCTCTAGGCTGTGCTGGAGGTGATGCCCTGCTGGGCCTGATGGTGGAGGCTGGGGCTGAAATGTGGTGGTTGCTGCTGGGAAGGATGCAATCCGCTGTGTGTGCTGTCCCTGATTCTGATTCTTGCAGTCACTGCTGCCAGAACAGGGATATAATCTTCTGTCTTCAGTGGCTTTTTTGTTTTAAAATGGGGATAAGATACGAATCTTTTCTCCCCATTGAAGGCAAAAAAAAAGCATCCAGGCTTTTCTTTCCGTCCTCTCAATCCTGTCCTATAAACATCCACACCTGAAATGTGCTCCGTGCTTTTCCCAGCTCCACGCAGGGAGGGCTCACCCAAACTGGACAAACCTGTGTCGGTTCCTCAGGACCTGAAGGCAGCACGGTGTGTTTTGGCAGCACCAGCAGGAGGGATTCATGGACTGCAGGTGAGTCACTGCTGCCTGCTGCTGTCTAGACAACCAGATAGCTGGCAGGAGGTAGAAAACGAGGCCTTTTGTCTGCATCTGTTTGCAGTTCCTGGTAGGTGTGGTGTGTTGCAGATAGGGAGTGCAAAGAAAGGCGGTCTGTAGCTCCTTTTACGGGGCATTCAGAGGATTAAGGGATCAGCTAGCTCGCTGCAGGCCTTGCTCCTATGGCTAGAAATGCAAAGGGAGGTCTTAGCAGAAAGTAGTCATTGGAAATGCATCTCTGACAGGTATGGGAGTCCTCGGGTGCCAGTTAGAAGTTCTTTGTGAGTCAAACTGGGTCTCTGTCAGTGAGCTTTGTGTGTGCATCGTTGCAGTTAGATCTGCCCTGCTGCTCACCTTTCTAAACTCCTGCTTGGTTTTTCTTTTTCTCTGTCTCTTGAAGTCAAAGGAAGTGCCAGAGTTGCAAAGAGAGCTTCAGAACACGAAAATAGCCCTTGCAGAAGCCAACATGGACAAGGCTCGTCTTCTGCAGGAAATCAGGAAATACAATCCCCTCTTTGAGCTCTGACAGCAGGCTGCAGCTGCTCAGGAGGAGTGGAGACCACCACCAGCACTACGGCGGCGAGTCTGATTACATTGCTGCTAAACAGGTCAACCTCCTGGAGACTGATGGTCACAAAGAGTGGGAACCAACTGTGATTGCGAAGTACTCTTCATACAGGGAGCAAGGACAGAGCTTGGCTGAGCAGCACGGCAGGGATGAGGAGTTACCCTTGTGCTGCCACTTCCCTCTGTCCTGGCAATATGGTGCTACCACCTGCCACTGAGCCAGGGCAGTGCTCAGTCTGCAAACAAAAGGTCTGAAGTTAATGTGGGGACACGGTGGTTCTTCATCCACATGGTGGTAGAAGACAAGTCTGCTTTCAGCCCTTCTGCCTGGAGATGGTTGGCATTGGGATTTCTGCTTTTTTCAGCCTTCCTTTTTGTGCTCTTGCCCAGTGCCACGTGCCAGAGAGCACAGCAAAAGGAGTGCAGTTAAATTCACCGCATCAAGGAGTGGCAGAGAATAGGTAGGGCAGAACATGTGGCTCGGAGCTGCGATATGAAAGCTTGTGTATTGTCACACAGAGAGGAACTGAAGTCAGGGGAGGTGTGAGATGCAGAAGGGATGTCCCCATGTGGGGGAAGGGAGCTACAAGAACAGAGCCAGGATAGAAGAGAAATTCCTTCCGGTTTCTTTTTCCATCAGTAGGAAAAAGAGGTGGTGGTGTATTAGACCTGGTCTGATTCAGTCCTGCAACGTTTGGCTTCATTGATGCAGAAGCAAAGAGGAATTCATTATTTCATTACCAAGTGCTGTTTAATCTGTCTTTAGTGTTGCAGTCAAAGAATAGGGGTGATGGAAGTTGGCTGAATCATAGAGTGAGGCCTTTGTATTTCCTATGGGGTGTCCTTAAATCATTCTGTGTCCCAAGTTTAACCAGTGGAGAGAGGGAGAGAGGGCTTTGCTCGAAGTCTGTGTGGTTGAATGGGGAATTGGTCTCATTGAGTAAAGAAACTGCGTCTGAAAGCGCGGGTGGAGAAAGAAATGGGAAGCTGGTAGAGGAACTAAGCACTTGTTTTAAGAGTTAAGGATGGAAATGTGATTTATGAAGTGCAAGGATCAAATGCGCTGCTACAGGGAACCAGGTGTGTGGTTTCTTTGCTCTGCTGGTCCGGGTAGTGCACAGACTATGGGCTGAATGAGGAGCAGCCGCGAGGGGCAGAAGTTAATTGTGAAGGGAGAAGCTGCTGCAGAGGAGAATTTGTGCTGTGGTGGAACATTCACCCCCATCTGTGCTCAGGGTGAGTGCCCGTCCTTCCCCATTCAATGTAGCATCGGTGCTGTGTGCAGAATTCCTGGGAGATCAGCCAATTTCAGGTGAATTTTCTGGCTGTAGAGGCACGCAGTACCCAAAACTTTCTTCTATTGCATCTTTCTTTGTGTGTGTGTGTGTTTGTAAGTGTCACTTCGTTGTAATTAGATGAACTGAAGTAATAGAAGATTTTAATCCTGCTTGCTATGCAAGGAACGGCCTCTGATCTACAAGCCATGAGTAGCTGAGGCCTGGGAGCTACGCAAAAGAAAGCAATGATGTAGGAGCTGGGTTTGCTCTGATGCACTTGTCCCTTTGCCCAGCTCTGGAGCTGCTGATTGGTTTACAGACACTTTAACAGACCCTCCTGGTATTGTTTGAGCTCTCCTGTAGCTCTCGGGGCAATAGGGACATATTTGCAGTGTGGAGTTGGGCTCAGAGGCGCTGCTGGCTGCGGTTTGTGGAGAGCTGGGAGCATCCCTTGCTGTGTTTGTTGGCTCAGCCACTGTAAAGAGACAGAGGCTGACGGTCTGCTGTCACTGTAGGATCATCTGCGTGACTCGGTGTCCGACTCCATTATGCTGGAGGTAGCCCTGACTGACATTCGTTGGGAGCAGTGCTGGGATGTGGGGTCCGAACAGCCTCGGGGCAGGCCGTGCTGCTGAACTGCAGTGTTTGTAGCTCTTTGCCTGCCAAGCTGTGACTGGCCGTGCCTCCGATCAGCTGTGACAGCAGCAGCGGGAGCCTGGCCTTCCTGCTGGAAATGAAGTGGGCGAGCACCGATGAATGGAAAGGAGGAGAGTTTGCCTTTGGCAGAGGGCTCTGCGCCCACCGCCTGGGCTGGAGCTGATGTTTGGTGCTGTGCCTTTCGCAAGGTTGCTTTCCCTCCTCCCCAGGAGAGGCCCTGCTGGTTCCTGTTAGACAACTTAGCTGTTTTTCTGGAGCTCATTCTGTGACCCATCCCCTGCTCGGTGCACAGCTCGGGTCTGTGTTGCTGTGTGTGATGGAGGAACATTCTGGAGCAGCCTGTCAGGCCTGTTCTCTAGGGGAAAATGCACTTTAACTTTCTAAGCATCAGCAGGCATTGCCTGCACCGATACTGCCCCGTGCATAGAATCCAGAGTAAAAGCAGGGGTCAGAAATGCAAATTATCTTCCATAGTGAAATAAAACTCTTTTCTTGAGCAGTTCTCAGAGTAATTGAGGAAGGAGGTAACAAAGCCTCTGTGTATCTCCGGACTTGCTGTGAAACAAACCTATATGCAAAGCTCACTGTAAGTATCATTATGAAGTGCACAAAGCCCACATGAGCAGAAGGTGAACTTTTGGTCAACCTCCTTGCTTCTGTGCTTTCCTCTTTCTGTGTGAAGCAAGGAATGCAAGACTTGCCTTAGGTGGAATGCAATGGTCTGACTTTTTATTCGCTAACTTCTTGAAAATGGGAGGTTTCTTTCTTCTTTCACATCATGACTTTTTGTTCGAGTAGAAGTCGAGCTTCATCTCCAGCCAGCACAGGGATGGATGGGCAGAAGGGTTTTCTCCAACGTGGTGCCTATTTGCAGTGTCACAGAACTCCTTACCTCTCTTTCCACGTGGGCAGACAGACCAGAGCTGGGCCCAAGCTGTTGGCAGCAAATCTTTTGCTTCAGCAACTCGAGTGCCCCAGATCTGGGTAAGAATTAAATCACTTCCACTGTCTTCTGCTTTAAGTGAGAGAAGTACTGTAAGTCACCACCCCCTTCCTTTCTACCAGGCGTAGGTGCAGGAGGACAAAAACTCCACTGATGATGATTAGCAAAGTTTACTTTTTAGAGCCTTTTGTTTAAGGACTCTACGTTACGAGAGCCAACTTAATCCTTTGTGTAACTCCGTGGCAGTTACCCTAGGAAAAGCACGTGGCCTCAGCATCTTTTGCATTTAGTTAGAAGTGTGCTCAAAGGGGATTACTGTATGTACAGGTGGGCAATGTACGAGTCTGAACTTGAATTTTAGGCAGTATTGGGACTTTGTTGCTGTATATTTCCACTCTTGCACTTATTGGTTCTGTGAACCATGACAAGAAATTAAACTTGTTAACCTCCCTGCAGGCTCGTGCACTTTTTCCCCCCCTCCCCTCCCTGACTGTATGGATTCTAGGCAGCTCCATACAACTGCCTTTGGGAGGAGCAGCCAAATGATGACTTAAGAAACATCAGCTTTCAGCGTGTTCCCTTGCTGGTGGTAATGGAGCAATACATGCCAGAGGCGTGAAGCTTCTTGGACATGTTGGGGTTGGTTGAGACAGATCGCAGCGCGCTCTCCCTGCTTTGAATCACACAAACACAATTACACAATTAGTATTTGCTGTCCCAGCGAGACTAAGAATATAGTAACAAGTTTAATGTACAAAAAAAAAAGACACTTCTGTACAGAGACACCACTACACCTGTGCCAGCAGAAGGTACGATGCTGGTGGGTAAATACACTGAAGACGTTGCATGTTCCTTTCCTAGGCTGCTGGATCAGAGGACCTTGAGGCACCAGGCCAAGGATCTGCCTCCTCCTCGAGCTTGCACAGCACTAAGCTGACCAGCTGGCCTTCAGCAGTTACTGCAGGAAACATCCCCATGGCTGCCTACATGAATGTCTGCACACAATGTGCTGCTCGTGGGCTGCTGGCAGGGAGTTTAATGGGAGCAACTGCAGGTTCAGCTGCAGCATTTCTCCCTACCCTTCTACCCCATGAGCCACGCTGAGAACACTCGTGGTAGTTTTGGAAACTGAAAGCAATCCACATAAAACCTTGATGCTTGAAGTTACTGAAATCCACGTGGAATTGAGCTTGCTTTGGTACAACTTCCTTGGAGAAGACTGCAAGCGGGAGAGGGGAGTGCTTCTGTCTCATAACTGCTGCAGCTGCCGTACGGTGCACAACCAAAGCTTGTTTGAACTTGTCTTCTCTTTGCTGATCCCGGGACACTTCAGTGGAAGATGATCTTTTTATATTTGGAATTCGGGATCTGTCCTCGTGACTTGAGCCTCCGAACAGCCTCCCGCATGTGTTTGGGCTGCAGAGGTGGCAGCTCCCCCCACTTCTCACACACATCCAGCGCTAAACAAAGAACAAGAGTTGACATGAGCAAGGACAGCTCAGCTCTGCCATTCTCCCAGCAGGAGACATTTGAAAAGCCTCCCACTGGTTGAACTTCAATTATAAAGTCACCAGGTAACAGTGTTCAAAGCTCATGTTTTATCTATACAAAAGGATGAAACGGCTTTGGGTGTTTCTCTGAAGAAAAACTAGTCCTTGAGGCATCAATACCAGCTCAGAATCAGCTGCTTTTAACCACGTCCCAGCTGCTATGGAATAGACCAAGTCATGCAAGAGCTTGAAAAGGCCTCATCATCTTAAACCTGCTGCTTTACAACCACCCCTAGCTTGTGAAGTATGTTTTGGGACTTGTGTGCAGCGGGGATAGGAAGGAACCGCCTACAGCTGCCTTGAAGGGCAGTTCCTGTTCTTCCTTTCTGGTAAGTATCATTCAGCTCTCCTGCCAAGGACACGAAGCAATAAGTACAGCAGTGAAGCTGCTTATCCAGACTGCCTCCAGCAACACAGAGCTGCAGACACAGTCAAAGCAGCAGAAGTGCCAAAAGCTGCATCATCCCGGCTGATGGCAATCCCTGCAAGTCCAGGCTGTGTGTTTTGTGTGACAAGCCCGTACTAAATGCCTGCACAAAAAACAAGAATCTTTTCCTCCTCTGCATGAGCAGGGACACAACTGGGTCAGCGCTGCACAGGCTATCCCAAGGAGATCTCAGCTCACTGCATTAACAAAGAATCTTGCAGGCTAAGAGGCTTAAATAACGCATTTCCCTTCTAAGCTGAATTTATCCACAGTAGTATTTATTAAAGAGATCTTTGCTGCGGCACTGCAGCCTGCTCATGGAGGGGCAAGAACTTCTAAATTATCTTCTGCAGAAAAGATGGAAAAAGGAGGAAGGCACTCACTGATCTCTACTGATTTATGGGCAGTTATATTAACAGGATTAGAGCGGAATATAGACAACACCACGCTTCTCCCAAGTCTTAACAGCTGTTTTCTGCTGCTGCTGAAAGCAGGAGGGCCCTGCAGGGCACTGTCCAGGCTGCACACCTGGACAAGAAGCCACAAAAGTCCAGCTTTGTTTCATGTCCCTCCGCTCTGCTTTAAGCGATGCAATCTCTCTCCGTGTCCTTAACTTTTCACTGAACAATAACGTGATTTGCTCACCTTCCTCCACCACTTCCCCAACGAAGACCTTGGAAATGCCAGACATGGCAATAACCACGTTCTGAGAGACAGAGGTGCCCGTGATGGACTGGATCAGCTGCACAAGCAAAGAAGAGGCAGTCAGTCAAATGAGGTACATGCAGCAACAATGAAATACTGCAAATTATAGGACCTCTTTGGAATGAGGTCCTATAGCTTTGGGCACGTGCAAGCTGTAACAGTTTGAGATTCCTTTTATTCAGCTACAGGTCTGTGCTAGCAATTATTTCTTCCTGTTGCATCGCTGTTCCCCCCAGACTACTTTCATTTAAGACAAGCTTCTATTTAAACTGCATAAGCCCCGTGGGCACATTCAGCCACCACATAATCAGATAAGCAGATCTAGGGACAGCCACAGAGACTGAGATGTGGCTGGAGGGGAAGGGTGTGCCCGCAATACACTGCTGAGCCCCCCCAACACAGCCGTGTGTGTGTGTGTGTGTGTGTGTGTGTGTGTGTGAGGTTGAGCTGTTTGCTTTGAAGCATGCCTGCAGCCGTACCCGTTTGATAGCAGCTTTGGGGAAGGCAGAGCGGCGATACATCTCGTAGCGGTTCAGCTGCTCTTCAGAGAAGGAGGAGACCAGAATTCTGCAGGGGAGAGGAAGAATCGCTGACAGAATTAAACAGAAACCGAACAGACCCTGCAGCTCCTCGGGACACCGAGTCCGTCCCGCAGAGCCTCGCAGCCTCGGGGCGCACTCACTGCATCTTCTGGATCTCATCCTCGTCCACTTTGTGCTTCTTCTCCTTCCTCTCCTTCAGCTCCAGCTTCACCTTCTTGGCCGCCGATGGCTGCAGATTCGGGTCCTCCCCGTCCAGCGCCTCCCCCTCCGCGCTCCTCACCTACACGACAGCGCACCGTTATGGCGGCGGCCCCGTTCGCTCCCCGCCTCTCGCGGCCTTGCCCGGCGCTGGGCCCTCACCTCCCCGTCCGCCGCCTCCGCCTTGAGCTCCCCGCCGCTTCCAGCCTCCCCCATCTCCCCCTCTGCAGCCCCCTCCGTGGCCGCCGGTTCCTCCGCGGCCTCAGCGCCGCCCCCGGGAGGGGATGAAGCGGTGGGGGACGGTTCCTGCTCGGCGCCGCTCCCCCTCTCCTCCCGGCCCGGCTCCCCGGGTTCCGCCATGGCCACCCGTCGCTGCGGTCGCCTAGTGATGACGTCACACTACGGTGGCCGACAGGGGGAGGCGCTGTCGTCATGGCAACGGGGCTGCCGTGGGTCTGAGCGCCGTGGGGCCTCCGGAGCTGGTCCCTGCGGGGGGACGGGACCTTCCCCGGCACAGCATCGCCTGGAAATGAGAGCAGCTGAAGGCTGCGGCAGCTCTTCAAGTGGAGACAGAAACGTTTTGAACATCGTGAAGGTGCCAATCTACCTCGGCTGTAGCTGCGGTTCTGGGCGTTACGCGTCGCTCTGAAGGGACGCGTTTTGTGTGTGTCCCGTTGGTTAATGAAGGGGATGAGAACAGGAACACACCGGAGCGCCCCGGATGGGGGCGGGGCCTGCGGGGTATCAGACCACGCCCACCCCCTGCAGGCCACGCCCAACACCAGAGGACAAACGGCCCCTCAGGCCACGCCCACACGCCATCAGGCCACGCCCCCCGAGCGTTCTTCCGGGGCGGGGCCTGGCGGGAGGCGGTGGCGGCGGCCGGGCCGGGCCATGGGGAAGGAGCAGGAGCTGCTGGAGGCCGCCCGCACCGGGAACCTGCCCGCCGTGGAGAAACTGCTGTCGGGAAAACGCCTCAGCTCCGGGTTCGGTTCCGGAGGAAGCGGCGGAGGTGGCGGTGGAGGTTCCGGGAGCGGTGGAGGCGGTGGAAGCGGCGGTGGAGGAGGAGGCGGTGGAGGTGGAGGTGTGGGACACCCGCTGTCCAGTCTGCTGAGGTGAGCCGGGATGGGGCCTGGGGGGTTGGGGGCCCTGAGCGGTGAAGGGATGCCGGGCTGCGGGCTGCAGGCCTGGGCAGCTCTGCGGGGCCGGGAAGCTGCGGTTAGAGGTGAGGTGTGGGTGTAGGAGTGCTGTAGGACTGTGGGGCAGATAGGGGTTGTGGGGTTGATGGGGGTACGTTGTTGAGGACACAAGATGTGTGGGGATAATGGGTTTATAAGCATGAGCTGGGCTTTTGGGGGCTGTGAGACTGGCACGGGGCTGTTGGTGTGCTTGGGGTGAGGGAGGGATTGTGGCACAGGGGAAGCTGTGGGTTGGAATCTGTGCATGGGGTGGAATGTGGTGGGAGGGCTGTGGGACAGGGGCTGACCGAGCTCCCATGGCACGGTGTGGGATGGAGCCCAGTGGGATATGAATGTGTCTGTACTGTAAGTGAAGGGGGAACTGCTGCCCCTGGGGTCTGTGCCTGTGTATGTTGAAAGGAGTGCATGAAGGGGATGGGATGAGGCACTGTGGTGGGTTGCATGGACTGTGGGGTACGTAGGGTGTGTGAGCATCGATTGGGGCTGCCGAGGAGGTGGTGCTGCAGGGGCTGGGAGCAGAGCCCCTGGGGGTGCTGTGCCCCAAGGTGGGGCTGTAAGGTTGGAGAGCAGTGCAGCAGGGCTGGGTGCTGCTCCATGGTGGCTTTGGCCCTGCCTGCTCCCCTGGGCTGCTGCAGGTGCTGCTGCCTGTGGTTGGTTGCAGCAGACTGGTGTAACTGGGAAGATGTGTGTTTGGAACAGCAGGACTCCGGGTCAGTGTGCCAGCAGGGACTGGTGACTGTGCGTGCGCTTCCTCTGGTCATGGGTGAATTTACAGGCTGGATGTGCAGCTGGGCGTTCAGCAAGGTGTCCTCTCGCTGTTTGTGCTCTGTACGTGCTCACCCTCAATAATTTCCATTGCTTGCAGCAATGCTATTCCACCACAGCTCAGCCTGACAGTGGCTGGCAGCTCAGGGTCAGCTTCACGGGCGCCCAGAAGGAGGGCACGCTCCTTTGCTTTTGCATTTAAAGGACCATGCTGTGCAATTCACTCTGTTTTGAAGCTTGTAGATGTTTGTTAGTATTTTCTCCTCCCCTTTTTCTTTCCCCATCCGGCATCTCCCAAAGAAGCCACTTGCTGGTGCATTTCTTATGTTGCAGCTCTGTTCTGTTCCCTGAGCAAGTAGTTTGTTTGGGGGTGGGAGGGGAGGATTTGAGCCCATTTCTGAGCCGTGCCATCGCTGTGGTCTGAGTGTCTGGAAGGATACAGCTCTCCTGTTTGTAGCCAGATATCTCCTGCTTTTCGATAACCGTCTCAGAGATTTGCTGTTACACCCTGAGCTGAGCACAGAGTCCTGTGGCTGCCAGTGCTTACATTTCCCTGGTGTGTACATCTGCTTCTCTGCAATGCAAATCTGCTCTCGGGTCAGATTTTCTCCTTCTCATTTAATATGTTAAAAACACTGAGCCCTTGTTTCGAGTGGGAAATTGGCTTGGAACCATTCAGGCTTGTCTGCGCCAGAAGATGGATGTACTTAGGGGCTGTTTAGATAAAGTGGAGAGGGTCAGCTGAGTTAAATACACACCATGAGTGTTATCAACCTCTAGTTGTAACAGCTCTGCCATGCTCACCGACAATGCATGGTGGTGACTTTGTCATGGGAACACATCACTGCACTCCCTGCTGCTCTGCAGGCTGGGCAGGTGGTCGGAGTCTGGCAATCAGTGTAGCTGCAGCCATGGCTCACCTGAATGTGATGGCAAATCCCCACGGTGGCAGCCCCATTGGTTCTGGGGAGAAGCTCCAGTGTGGGTCAGGAGCTCCTGGGGGCAGGGAGGGTACACAGCAGTGCTTAATTACAGCCAGCCCTGCCCTGCTGTCCTCCTTTTAAATAACTTCAAGGCCTTGGAAACAGGGAATATGAAATCGTGTCTGCCTGATGTGTGATGGAAAGCTGGAGGTTGGGAAATGAAAGGGATGTGATGACATGGGAGGAGGTGGTGGGCATCCGTGGGTCACCTCTGGGCTCGGTTGGAGATCAGCACCCCAACACAGCAACAACAGCTTTGGAGTAATGTGGAAGTTGAAGGTTAAGTGATAGACGCTCTCAGTGCTGATGAGTGAAGAAAGCACAAAGTAACTACCCAGAGCGGGGACTTATGTGCGTGTATTATGAGGAAGCTTTGATTTGGAGGTGCTTAGAGGGGCTGAATCTGCTCGCCTGCTCCTTCCCCAGCTGGTTCCTGCTCTCTCCAATGCTAGCACGATGTTGCAGTTCCTATTTTGCTGCGGTCTCACTGCCTGCTCTCTGCATTCAGTCCTGGCCGTCCCAGAAACACAGTTTGGATGTGGGTACAAAGCAGGTGTTTGCTCAGACACATTGTGGTGCCACTTCTGTACAGAGAACAGGTGCTGGTCCAAAAGGCACAGGAGGTGCCCCCAGTGGTGTTCAGCAGGAAGGGTTTTACATCACTGCGTTTGCTGGGATTTCAAGGTGAGCTTTAGTGGGGCCTGAGGCTCCCAGCTCCATCACAGCATGAGACCTCCCACAGCAATCACGAGTCGTGCAGGTAAGCAGGAAGCGAGATGTGACAGACTGTGAGAAGTCAAACGAGAAGGAAACGCTGAGGTGGAATTAAAGATGAAGTTTCTCCCCAGGGGGACAAACGTGCTGCTCCGCAATGCTAAAAATATCTGGTAGGAAAACACACCCCAGTGGGGAGCAAAACCCTGCAGAAAAAGCGACGTCTTTGCAACAACCCATGTCAAAAGATGGGGTCTGTGTTGGTGAGAGGGGAAACTGAGGCTGCTGTTGGGCTGTGTCAGCTCCTGTAGGTCTATCAGGGACGGGCATTAGGGAGTTCTGCATGCATCTGTTGTGGGGAAGGATCTGGTGCTGCCTTCACTGAAGCCACAGCAAGTGTTCTGCTCAATTGGCTGCAGTTATTACTGGCGAGTATTTTCTTTGGGTTAGGAAATGACATGGTACGATGGTTAAGCACTTAAAGCAGATTCAAGTAGTCCAAGTGTGGTTAAAGTCGGAAAAATGATTTTGACTTAAATGAAAAAAAGAGGGGTTTTGTATTTGGGGTTTTATATTTGTTCCTGCACAGCTCGATGGCTTAAAGATGTTTGTTAGTGCTTTATTGCAGAATGCTTTCTGTGGGTTATCTGCTGTCTGGGCCCTCCTGTATTGGGGGGAAAAATGAGGTGAGAAACACGGGGCAGAGCACAGGGCTCAGTGTTGGGCTGTGAGTGCCCAGGGCTGGCAGCCAGGAGGCACAGCCTGGCTGCTGGGTGATGTGGGTGGGGAGCAGCCGACTGGCTCCAAGGTCCAACTTGCAGGGCTGCGTAAAGGTGCCAACAGAACGTTTCCTCATCGTTCCCTCACCAAGAGGAAGTTCCTCCTGCAGCGTTCTGGTGAAGCATGCAGACATTGTGGCTGTGTTTTCTCAGGGCTGTCATTAACAGCCCAGTTTTGAACTCTTCTGCTCCCTGCCCTGCATTGCACGCAGTGAATCGGGGTGGACCATTCTGGTATTGCTGAGAGGATGAGCACTGCAGGCATTAGGTGTGCACCAAGTCTTACATTGCACATTGTTTCCCAAGCGCTTTCTAAAGAATTCAGGAAGGCTGCAATCATTGGCAACAGCTCTGAAGTGTTCTGCATCTGCGTGATCTTCTAATGCAGCATTGAAACACTTTGTTTGTTGCTTTGGTCAGCCCAGCTCTGTGATGAGGTCTGTGTTCCATGCCAGCAGCTTGGGTTGGCTGTACTGATGCTGGGTTAGCAGCTGCATTCAGCAGTGTTCATGCAGAAGGATTTGTCCATATTTACCTTGCTGACCAAGGGGATGTTTGCGAGGCTTTGGTGGGCTGAGTGGTTGGCTGGGGGATCCCCCAGCAGCTCTTTGATTTGTGTATGCCCCAATTTCTTGTCCTGTAGTTGAGCTGCGTAGAGGAATTTCAGCACGAAACCCACAGCTACATGTGTAAACAAACAGGAGACACCTGAGCGATGAGATGCCAGCACTTCTGTAGGCTTGCTCCAGTCTGCAAGCTTGAAACTGGAGGAACATCACTGCACATCTGAGTGCATGCAGAGCACGGTGTGTTCTGAAGGCAGGAGCTGTGCAGAGTTCAGCTGAGCGCTGAAAAAATGGGGTTTGACAGCTAACAAGGAGACTTGAAGGCTATGACTGCACTTGTGCAGCAGTGGTCTTGTCCTCTCCTGCTTTCATTCCCCAATGGATGTTTGAGCATTCGTGGGGCTGTGCCAGAGTAACTCGCTCCAGCTGGCTGACCCAGCAGAACAGCTTCGTTTGTGATGGCCCCGTTCCTAGATCCCATACAAGGAGGGTGGAAAGCTGCAGGTGTGGAGGGGCAGGCTCTCCCCTTGCCCTCTGCTGCTTCAAGAGCAGTTGTCCTGCAGCAGCTTTGTGTGAAGTGATCCCCAAATGTATGTTTGTGGGAGCGGAGCCACTGGATCGAGGCTGCTTGGCAGAGAGCTCAGCTTCATAAAGATGAATGTATGAAACAGCATTTGATATATGAGCAGCAACTGAGCCAAGAAACAGTGCTCATCCAGTGGTGGTTTTTAATGCAGTGCATTATTTTAGGGTGACTGAAAGAAAAGCAAGCAGGCTGTGAAAGACAAGTGAAAGATGGGATGCAGAACAGAGGTCATAGATAACGGATTACACCTGCATTCATCCCAGACCAAAAGGGAAAACTCCCTGGCAGCTACACTTGGATGAGGATGAGACAAGCTCCTGGAGGCTGCTTTGCAGTGAGGATGGGTGAGCTGTGATTCCTGGCTGCAGGGATGGGTGAGAGTCCCCAGCACGGCTGTCATCCCCCTGTGCCACCTGGAGACAGCAGCACTGCAGGAGCACTGCAGCCATCGGCTCAAGGTGAAGCATCCTGGAGGTGCCGTTAGATGGGGTGGGGGTGGTCTCCTCTTTGCATTGCCCCCAGGTGTGCGGCTCTTGTGCTGTGGGGGTGGCACTGTGCCTGTCCCAAAGAGCTGGCTCTGGATACAGCTCAGGCTTGGAAAGGAGAGAAATCCTATTTCACAGAAAAATGGTAAAAATAAAACTGTTGAGGATTGATTTGTTTCTATAGCAACAGACTGGAGAAGCTAATACAGCTGCTCTCTGCAGAAAGGAGAAAAACAGGAATTGGCTGACAGCTCCAGTCCCAGATGCACTAACATTTCAAAGATCTTCGATAGTCCAACGGAGGGGTAAAATGACATTCCTGACTTGATACATCCCACCTTGCGTGGTTGAGTGTTTCAGATTGAAATCAATGTATATATCAGAACTCAGCTGGATGTAAAGGGAACTGCAGAAATTGCTTTTAAAGCAGGAGTGTGCAAGCAGGGCTTGTGCAAAGCGCTCTGAGAGCCTGTGTTAGTTTGCTCAAGGGAAGCAGGAGTTTATGTTGTTTAGGACTGGTAAACCCAGGTTACATTAGCACTCTCGCCTTGTTATTTAAACACATGGTTTCTTTTAAAGGGAAATTAAATTTAAGAGTAGACCTCAAACTTTTTCCATCTAAAAGGAAGTATCTGCAGTGCTGTGTACTGAGGATGCAAGAACACAACCCTGCCTGAAAGTGAGTGCCATAAATAATCTGTAAATGCATTATCTCATTACATTTATATCTAATCCTATTGCCCGCTGGTTTTCAGACTCTTACGCCAAACAAGCCCGAAAAATGTCATAGGTTGCCTTCCAATCTAATACTGAAGTGGGCTGGAAATTAGGTGAAATGACTTTTGCCTCATCCTAATTAAGACACGATGAGCAATCCTTTCAAGTTTGGCATCACCAAGTAAATTGCCTGGTTTTAGAATGTAATCCGATTAAAGGCAGCTAGTGCTGCGGCGCAGATGGGCTCACAGCCCTCTCCTTGCTGCTGGAAACCAGAGCCTTTTCCCTTTTGTTTTAGGAAGGAGCAACAGGTTTATGATTAAAACCTTGATCTCTGGAGGATTGAAAGCTTTGCGTTCTAATCTTGGTTCTCTTTAAGGATCATGAGGACCGTCAGATGACTTAAATCTGGTGTGCAGGTGCCATGGACTTCAGTTTTGGTTTGCCACTACCCAGAGATTATTTTCAAGCCACGGTTTCTTGCTGCAGTGTTAAGTGTGAAGAAGCATTGGCTGTCCTATAGGAGACAACTGAGAGGCCTTGCTTTATCCTGCCATCCCCCAGGGGTGACTTCTGGTTGTCTCAGTGTTGTTAGTGACTCCCTCTGTGCAGTGTGAAGTTACTGCGCTCCTCTCGTGTCGTCGGGCTCTCGGTTCATCCTGGTGGCGTCTGATCTCTATGGCTCACCTTCACTGAGTTGAAACCAGCTGGAACCGTGCAGCCTCTGGAGGGTTGAATCTCAACATAAACAATTGAGTGTGAAATGTTGTGTTTAAGTTGTGTGTGTGTAAATACACGGTAAGCTGTTTATCCTTCTTCACTGACCTTAACTGCTTTGTAAGACTTGAGGTTTCGCTCGCTGATGTTATCTGAGTGTGAGGTGGTTAAGAGCTCGGTGTTCTCCCCACCTCACTCATGCTTGGCTTTTGCTTTCTGTTCTAAGTTCTTCAGGAACACGAGGCACATTGTAATGGTCTTCAGTGCTGCTCCAAGGTGGCTGTGTGCGCTGCTTCTACTACGAGGGGGTCGGGAGGAAAGGAATCTGTCCTGAGGCGTGCAAGGCTCCCTCTGTGCCCTGACAATCCAGCACACGGTGCCAGCCTGGATTCAGAACCCCCACATCACTGATCTCAGCAGTGTTACCAGGGAGATGGATGGTCTGTGAGCCCCCATCTGATTTGTTTTTTCAGTCTCCCTAAGGCAGAAGTGCACTCTGGATGTAGTTACTGGTACAAACCAACTGCATTCGCTTTATAATTGATGTAGAGCACGGGTAATTCATTCTGTCTCTCTGCTTTACTTGGCCTATTTACCTGCTTCTCATCTGCTCCAGGTCAGGCATCAGCAGTGGTTCGAGAGGGAATTCCCAGTGCTGTGGCAGCAGGAGTGGGCTGAGCTGAGTATGGGATGAGATCATTGGGGGTGCTGAGGAACAAGTAAACAGTCACTTAGGCTGGATCTCATCCCGTTGATTTCATCTGACAATGAGCATCTAGCAGCTCCACAGAGCAGGCAGCGGAGAGTGATGTGTCCTGCCAACCCAAAGCACTTAATTGGTGCATCAGTTCCCCTGCATGAGGGCAGCGACAGGCGGTGGGGATGAAATGCACTCTGCCTTTCTTGCTCGAGTTCCTTTTGGCGACGTTTTCTGCACTATGTTCAGAGCCTTTGTGAGTCTGTGTGTCAGAAGCTGGCAGGGCAGGTGGATGTGTACAGTTAGAGACGTGCTGCTCTATTTCTGTTGGTCGACTGTCATGTCTTATGGGGTTCTGTAGCTCTCACGGAAGGAAAAGGAGGGAACACAGTGTGGGTTTGCAAGCTGCAGCCCAGCACTGCAGCCTGAGCTGCTCTGCGCTTTTAAGCAGGGATTTGTGGCTGACCAGGCAGCTTGTTTTGGTGCTGTGGAAGTGCTGGATGCAGGGAATGTGTGGCACCTAGTGAGAAATTGTCAGCAGAGCTTGATGTGATGCACCCTGTGGATGTATTCTGCTCACGTTAGAGTCATAGAACCGTTTGAGTTGGAAGGGATTTCTAAGGGCCGCTGCATCACACAGGGACACCCACAGCTCCATCAGGTGCTCGGAGCCCAGTCTCCTGCCTCTGGACAGTTAAATTACTGTCTTTTCCTTCCTTTAGTTGCTTCATCTCCAACACCGTGGCAAACATAAAGCTCAGCTTCAAATGAAGAGCGAGGAGTGCTCACCTTCACTGTGCTGCACTTCTGGGATATTGACAGCTCCAGGCTGTTTTGTGACATCTGTAATGCTGCTCAGTTGATTGAATTTGTGCAGGAGTGTTTTGCTTTCATTTTCCTTGAAGACAATCTAATCGGGTGCCAAAGAGCATCCATCATCAGATCAGTATTTACTAAACCTCATTAAAATAGTTGCGAGCGCTTTGCAAAATGTTGGCTGTCCTTGGAGGTCAGTTTCTCCCCTTAGGAAAAGAAAAGCAGCTTTTTGAAGTCAGAGCTGCAGGTAAAATCCTCCATCAGAGCCCTGGGCAGGCAGCGTTTGCTTCCTGACAGATCTAGGTGTTCCAGTTGGAAAATGCAGTTAAGGTAATGGCGAGGGCTGCATCTCTAATTCATGTATGTGCTTTGGATACTGGGTGCAAACTCCTTCCTTTTTTAAATGGTGAGCATTTCCCCTTTTCTCCAGGAATCCCTTCCTTGTTGTGTGTGAGCTCTGCTTGGTTGCATGTAATCAACTGGAAACGCTCGGTAATGGGAGCAGCTTGCAGGGCGAGTGTCTGTAATGGCTTTAGGAATAAAGGGCAGCACATGCACTCCAAGCAGACCTGGCTTTCCCTCCCCTGCAGCTATTTGTTTTGCCTCCTGCTCTGAGGGATTCTTTGATGAAGGCAGCATGCACGAGTGACCCATCCTGTCTGTCTGCTGCCACATAATGCGGGAGGTGACTGAGCCCACCACCACCCCCATACATTAAGTTTAAAGAGATGCATTTCCACTGCCAGCAGCCATCTGTAAGGGTAGGGCTGCCCTCCTCCTAACAGGGAGCTTCTGCTTGGGTGACTGCTTTCTATTAGTGATGCCAACCCTCCCCTGTGTCACCATAGCAGGACCTGCAGTCCCGGATGTTAGTAGTGACTGTGACTGTTCTTGCACCATTAGGCCAAGTCTTGATGCCCCTTTCAGCTCCTGAGCTGATCCCTTGCACGGCTGCTATTGCTGAGTGCTTGTGCTCTCTGATCCCTCATCAACAGCTCTGCCTTCATTTCTGTGTCCTCATGATCCTGCCATTGCCAAATAACTGACAAATGCTGAGGAGCAAGCCCTGATTCTTCCAGAGAATACGGGACTGGAAGCTGTTTGTGCTGGTGCTGGAGAAGAGGACAGAAGTGATGTCCTGTGGCTCCACCTGTGCATGGCTTTGTTTTGGTTCTTACAGTCAGCTGCCTTGCTTGCAGGTATTAACACATCCTTCCCTGCCCATCCCACTTAGTGCAATGGGATTAAGCTTTCTGTTTAGTGCTACCTGAGTGCTCATTGAGATGGGAGACTCGCCCTCCAGCTGTCATTGATTCATTGAAATATCAGTGAGTTTTCCTATGTGATGTGATGGAAACGTTCGTCTCAGGCTCTCATCCAATTGTCCCTCCTTCAGATTTGTGGATGCAGCTGTTGGAAGAGCTCCTTAGCGGCTGCCAGGTCTGCCAGCATCCCAAATGCAGCTGCAAAATAAATCCTGCCCAGAAATACATCCGTAGATCAGGAAGCTGCTCTGAGATGGGGCCGTTACCTTTTGTGCTGCAAGGTAAAGCTCTCAGCAGGCTCTCACTGAGTTCGGTGCTCGAGATCTGTTTTATGTGCAAGGAAATGCCTGCGCTGGGGAACTGAGCTCCTTTTTGTGCAGCGGGAAGGAATTTTCTGGAAGCAGCCGCCTGCAATTAGTGCAGGGGAAGCACCTCCAGCAGCAGCGAGCTGTGTGCAATGCGTGCCCTCACCTGCTCGCTCTAATTGGAAACACAGTTGTTGCTCCTTGATAGACTTCATGCCTGGGCTCTGCCTGCTGTAAGCCCACTGCTTTGCAGAGCACACAAACACTCTGAGGTGTGCGTTGCTGCTGTGGGAATGGCCGAGCAATTGTGTTACCTCTGCCGTGCAGCACAGCCCCGCTTTGTGCTGCTGACACAACGTGAATCCCGGAGCTGCACCATCGAGACTTTGCTGGTGGCAAGAAGTGAGTCATCCCCACCTAAACTGCCTCTGCTGCGGAGGTGTTGGCATCGTTTCCCTGTTGGAAGGAGCTCAGGGCTGATGCTGTGCAGCCCTGTCCTTTCCAGGGTGTTCATCCCTGTGAGTGGTGCCAGTGCTTTCCTGCTCCCCAGAGCTGGAGATCTGTGACCCACCAGCCCTGTGAATCCCAGCCTGCTCTTTGACCTGCCTGCAATTCATCTGCCCATCGTTATTTGAGCTCTGGAATCTTTTCCCCATTCATCTCGCCATTGTGGGGTTTTTTTTTCAGTGCAACTTTCTGCTCTCAGTGTGGGGGATTTCTCTGTGCTGTTCTCAGCGCTTTTGGCAGTGCTTTGCTCTGACTCCCCTGTTGCTTTGCATGTGAAAGCTGTTGGCCTTTGGCTCTCCCAGGGCCGTGCAGCCTGCTCCATACATCGCTTTCCCCCTGACGGCTCCTTGAGGTTTCTTGGGTCCTGAGAAGCACGTGGGGTCAGCTTCCTCCCTTGCATTTAAGCATATGAAGCTGTATTTTAGCCAAGAAGGCAGTGGTGTTAGTGGGAGGATTTTGCATATAGCAAGGGCTTCCTGGACAGGGCTGGAATGTGGAGTGAGACCTCTGTGTGTGTTTAAAATGCTGGGATGCTCTGCAAAGCTTGATGTAATTATCCTCTGCAATTGGCCACCCGCATCTTCTGTAGCATGTCTGATTTGCTTGTGTAACTGATACCGCAGCTGTGAAATGGTAACACCAAGCTCTCAACCACTGTGCTTTCAGTGTGAACTCTGCTGCACAAAGTGTGGCTCTGGTGGATGCTGTGTGATGGACCCCTGGCAGCAGGGCTGGGTGCATTCACGTTGGTGCTGGTGTGCACAGAGCACCAAGCTGAGAAAGAATCTGTAGAGCAGAAAGAAGGGAATGCAGAAGGTATGCAGGGCTGGCAGTGCACGTGGAGCACAGGAGGGCAGCCAGAGAGTCATCCCAGCTCTGCTCTCCATAGCAAAGAAAAACCTGCATGAAAGGTGTGATGATCTCTGTAAGATCGAGATCCCCACTTGGGCTCCAATTGCTGTGCTCTAACCAAGCAGGGGACTCTGCTAACCCTGCCAGGAGGGGCTGAGGAGTGTTGCCTGGGCTCCGGCTATGTTCCCCCTGGCCCAGGTTGTGTTAATCTCCTCCAGCCTGCATCAGCAGCTTCGTTTGTCCGCTCCCTCAACTTGAATTCTTGCACGAAGCATTTGAGTTGTTTGTAATATCAGTCTATGAGCAGGAAATACCAATGGAGGGTTGTGAGAATTTAGTGGCTGCGTGGATATTAAGAGCGGAGCTGTATGTGTGGGTGATGTCCTGCAGGCCATGCACGAGGAGTCACAGCCTCCAACCTCACTGCCCTGCTCACCATTCATCTCTGGGCCATTGAACCACGTCTCCAGGCTCAGTTCTCATGTCTTGTATTGAGTGCTAAGCTTGTAAGCTCATTGGGGTGGCAGTGGCCTTCTGTCTGTACGCACAGATCAGGGGCTGCAGACCTGCTCCTGAGGACTCATCGCTGCACTTGAAAAAGTGGAGTTGTTCTTTAAGTAAGTTGGGCTTTGCTGCATCCTGCTGCCCCACGCAGCTTTGTGAGTATTTTACAGGAAGGAAGAAATGGAAACTAAGCAAGAGGACAAATATCCTCTTGTTCAGAAGAGCTCTTTATCATGACCTGAAGCGATGCGCTTTATTCAGCAGTTTTGGCAAACGGGAGGCCTTCTGCAAGAAGCTACAGCACTTGCTGAATCATGGAGCAAGAGGAACAGAGTGCAGGGGTTTGTTCCAACCAGAGTTTGCAGTTTTCAGAGCTCCTCTTATCTCCTTCATGTTCAGTTTTAATTGCCTGTCCCGCTGTATGCAGTGCTTGGATTTTGTACTCTGCTTCTCTCAGTGCTGTGGTCTGGAAGCAGAGCCTGTCCCAAGTGCTCTCTGTGTTGCTGCCCCCAACCACAGCTGCACAATAACCAGCTCGGTGTGAGAGCTCTGCTGATGCCTTTTCTTGCAGCCTGTCTATCTGTTTGCTGTATACCTAAGTGTTCCCTGTATGTTTTCTGTCTTGCAGCATCTGGAGAGGGCCAAATGTGAACTGCGTTGACAGTACTGGATACACTCCACTTCACCATGCTGCTTTGAATGGTCATAAGTGAGTCATCTTACACTGCCTTTGGTCCTAAGGGATGCTGTGTGTGCTTTACAAGCTGCAGTTTGTTCATGCATTCACCACGCTGATGCTGTTGCCTCTGAAAATGTGGCAATGGTGCAACACGACACCATCTTCAGGACAAGCAAAGAACATCAGTGCAGCGAAGCCTAGAGGTGTTCTCTGCTGCACCATGTCTGTCTTTTCAACTAATTGGCAGAACGTGGAGGTTTTCAACCACCCTTTTTTTGCCAGCAATTTGGATAAGATATGACGAGATGCTAAAGATGGCTTTTATGGTAGCAGTCCCCTGCAGTCTGCCTGGTGTCCGGTGTGTTGCTGTGTCTGCACCACCTGAAATTTGCTTTTGTGTGTTATCACATTTTTCAGTATCTCTGATCTTCATTGTGGTAGGTCCTGTATTGTTCACTGCTACTTCAGATGCTGAGGAATCAAATAGAATCGTCTTCCTTGTGCTGATGCAGTGACTGCAGCCCCTATTCAGCTTTGTTAGAATAAAGATAACGCAGCTCTTCCCTGAACTCATCTCAGCATTCTTTTATTCCTTTCTTTGGGCATCGTTTAATAGGGATGTTATAAAATCACATTCCAAGAGGATCTCTGAAATGCTTTTCTCAGATGATGGGTTTGGTTTATTCTGTGTGTGGTAAAAAAGTCTTACTGCAGAATGTGAGACAAGGACTGAATGCCTGACGGACCCGAGTCTCCTTCTCTTGCAGGGATGTGGTGGAAGTCCTCTTGAGGAACGATGCGCTCACCAACGTGGCAGACTGTAAGGGCTGCTACCCCCTTCACCTGGCAGCTTGGAAAGGAGATGCAGACATAGTGAAGCTCCTCATCCACCAGGGACCTTCGCATACTAAAGTGAATGAGCAGGTCTGCCTATTTTTCTCAGATATTCCTTTGAACTGATTTCCTTGGATGGAGAAAGACCCCTTAAGCTGACTCCCGGCCCTCCCCAGCTGGCAGCAGTTGTTACAGAGTTAATTGCTATTGGGATGGGGGAGGGCAGTGCCTAAAGCAATTCCTCCTGTTCTGAGATAGCAATATTGAATGAATGAGGTGTATGTACATTAACCTATAGAGAGAGATACAAATGTATACTGAGAACCCCTCCACACCTAGCAAGTAGTCTCCTGCTTTCATACTGAGCTTCTGAAACTAACACGGGTTTTCCTTTCAGTTGCTGGATAACTGAGTTTTCTAGTTCTGTCCAAGGATACATTGGCTCCCTTCTTTTGGGAACTAATCAAAGCAGCTTTGTTTAGTCTTCGTTTGGCCATGCTGTCTCAGCTACTCTCCTGGCTTGTCTCTAGCACTTGCTCCAGTTAATTGATTTGTAAGTCGTGAGATAATTTCAGCCCTATGGTGACCCCAGATAAATCCTTTTGCTTAATCTTTATTCTGTTCTCAATCGGGAAAGGAAAAAAACAAAAGAAATGTGGGTTGTGGGGAGTCCCACGTCTTTGTTTTGCTTAAGACTTTGGATGAGAGAGCTGGTTCACTGCGTGATGCTGGCTGAGCACTGACACTGACCCATCAGTGGTTCTGCCCATGCCTTGGGCAGACGTGCAGTCACACATTCCCACAAGGTGGTTAAAGCTGTGGTGGCCCTTGGATGTCCCCTCCCTGAGCAGGGATGCCTGGTGTCCCTGTGAGCCAACTCCTTCCTGCTGGGACTGTCATCCAGCTGGAGGCAAGTGAACCCAAACAAGGTTGTCTGCCTTAGTGCCGCGGGGTTAAACACATACATTCGTACAGAAGTGAATCCATAACGAGGTCGTGCACTCCCAGCTCAGGTTTAGCAGAATCCATCTGAGCTGAAATGACCGTCTGAGAGCTGTGAGGTTCTGCTGTTTAATTTTGATCTGCTCTCTGTACTTTTTCAGAAGCTGAGGAGCAAAACTCCCTTCACAGAGTCGGGGTTAGGAGTCCCAGTCCTGCTTCCAGCCATGCTTTGTGGGGACAAAGTTCTGCCTGAGCATTCAGTTCCTCAATGTAAAGCAATTAATGTGATGCAGCAGCTGTTGCAAGGCTAAATGGTTGCTTCTAACGCATCATGAAACAAAAAAACACAGTGCTAATCACCACCACTTCTCAGCTGAGCAGGGATAACTGTGTTTTACTGTCTTGGACAGTTTTCTAGCTCAGGGCTGTGCGAAGTAATGTCTTTGGGCACAGCTGCAGGTTGAAATAGTGCTGAGAAGTGCAGTCAACTGTTCACAGTCAGTGTGATAACTGAGGGCTCTGAGTGGGTGCACAGTAGGACAGGTATAGGGGAAACCTTTGTGAAAGCCCAGTGTAATCCTGCCAGGTAGTGTTTCATTAATGTTTGTTTAGTAGGAATCCTCTTAAACGATGAAAATGAGTCGAATAACCTGTGCTGCCTGAGGCTGGAGCCTCGTAAAGAAACACACAGTGGTTCAGGTTACAGGAATCAGCTGCTGGAATGGCTTCTGCTGTTAATTGCTCTGACTGGAACAAGACGCTGTGTTCTGTCATTTCCACCCCTTGGGAGTCACCCATTGCTTTGTTGCTCGATCTCACCCATTTCATTATCACATTTTTGTTCTTTTTTCCTCTTCCTTTTTGTAGAATGCTCTTGAGATCAAAGAACTCAAAAAGTACGGCCCCTTTGACCCATATATCAATGCCAAGGTGTGTACTTTGCTGTCAGCATTTCACTGCATCATTACTCCAAGCTGCACTCGCGTGCTTCCAGGTGCAATGTCATCCAGTTGCAATAATACCTGTTCAGTTTGCAGCTGCTTGGGGAGAAGTAAATTGCAACCATTTATTTACTCTGGGTTTCTTTCTTCAAAGCAGTTATAGAAACATAATTTAAGGGAAGCTTTTCCTTACTTTCCTGGGGGCTCCTTCATTGCTTAGCCTTGTAGGACTCACGGTGATGGTCAGTTTGCTTGATTTGGCTGGATGACTTCCCAAAGGTAATGTCATTTCGATTCAAACGCTTTAGGTATTGTTTCATGTGCTAATGTTGCTGATAAATGCAAAGAGAAGGATTATTTTTTTTTTTTCCTGCTTAAACATGGATGTATTTTCTGTGGGCTGTTTGGAGTGAATTTCATGCCTTTTCTCCTACAAAACGCATAGTGCTGTATATGTTTGAATGGACACTTAACTCTATTGGTGGTGGTGGGGAGAAGGGAAGGCAGTAACACTGATACCTCCCTTCCTGAGCCCTCTGTGTCCTGCTTATCGCTTCGGTCTCTTTTTTGGTGTTCAGTCTGTGTTGTCTGACCCTTCAGCCCTGGTCTTCTGTTCCTGTTCTCCTGCCTGTTTTGCCCCCTTTGTGCTTTTAGCTCTTAAACTACGAAGAGGCACGACGTCAGTTCTTACGATGCACTGAAGCTGAGCAATTGAGGAAGCAGATCAGAAAGTTCCTGGGGTCGCTTGTTCTGTCTGTCAGGTGGTGTTTTCTCAGGCACTCCACCATTTCTCATTTTTATTTACGATGAAGCAGCAGACACCAGTGATGGCATAATAGCTGCTGCTTTATCACAGGATGCTTCTGCTGTCAGCCTCCGTACCGTGCTTGCTTCCAGCCACCTATGTGGGACTCAGCCTTCCATGGCAGATCTATCTCAGTGTTCACTTGGGACTTTAACTCTGCTTGATCCGCAGTACCTTTAAAAACACATCCAAAATGCCTGAGCTTGCAAACCACTGGGAACGATGTTTGTTTTTGTAGCTGCTATTTCAGGAGATACTCTAGGTTATACCTCTCGGAGCACAAATATATCCACATGAAACTTGTCCTTATCTATGATTTGGACAAAAATCCAGCTGGGAATTTCACAGCAACAGATACCTTCGGTGGAAGCATATCCCAGTTGAGTTCAGCTGGTGGAAGGGGAGCTCTCCATATTACTGTCAGTAATACAGTGAAACCTTATACAATCAAAGCAAGATGTCTCCTCTTTCCAAACGTTTGGGATATTTAGAAGAGGGGAAAAGTGTTTGTATAAGGTTGCATTGCAGATTAAATTGTTACCCTGGTCAGGAAGAGGATGTTGGGATGAAGGAACCACCCAGTTGAGCAGAGCCCAAGTTGAAAAAGCCCAAGGAGGAATAAACTGCACAACCTACCTTTGTCTTTCTCAGTTGGCAGCAAATGATTTGTGCAGATTGGCTTTAAAGCACTATAAATCTAAATGGTGTGCTGAGAGAAGTGGAAGCTTACCATCTGGAGCCTGCAAACGAATCCGGGCAGCACGGCCACCTGCAGAGCTTGTTGGACAGATGGAGATGGTTTCTTCTGAAATGGTTTTGGCATTGGTGGGCACCTGTAGGAGCAAGGGAACCTGTTCATCCTGCTCTGCTGAGGGCAGAGCTGTGGGGCATGAGTGGAGGTCTTGCAATCCGATCTATTTCTTGATCTAACAGCTGTCAGCCCTTTCTATGGCAGGGGGGTTGGAACCTGGTGGTCCTTGAGGTCCCTTCCAACTCAAGCCATTCTGTGATTCTTTTCCCCACCCCCAGGCAGAATTGTGTCTACTAAACCATTCCTGCCTGGCATTCATCGGCAGCTCCTCCAAAAGCTCAGGGCAGCAGTGCCATGGCCTGCCTTGGTGTGAGTGTTCAAACCTTTGCAGGTTAGAAAGTCTTTAAAAAAAAATGCTTTTCTACTTATTTTAAGAAAGATGTGATTCATATTGGAGCCCTCCTACAGCAAGTTAGGAACAGGAGTGCAGATGCACTTGACTGAGCTGGAGGTGCTCTGCTGCAATGTGTGATGAGGAGCGTAAGGGCAATGGTATGTAGTATCTAATTACCAGGGCTTGAGAAATGTAATGGAACCCATATGAAAGTGGAGGCATTCCTGCTCCTGTTCCCATTCTGTGGTCTGTAGGCAGGCATCAGCCAAGGCCCAGCTTCTCACTCCTGGCTGCGATTAAGGGGGGGGGGGGTGCTTGGATTCCTGCAGGAATGCAGCCCCTGGGTCCTATTGAGCTCTTGGTTTTTTTCCTAAGAAGTTTTGAAATTCGAACCCACGTGCCTTCTGGCTGCTGGGTAGGAATTTTCTTCTTCCATCTCAGATAAATGCATACATCTGAGTGCTTGTGCTCGTTGTTAGGCTCCGCTTGGGGTTGGGGCGCGCTCCTTTGCCTGCAACAGTTCGGGTATTTTGGGCTCCTTGGAGCTCACCCAAAATGGGAGCAGCGCAGACTCATGCAATAGCAGGAGTTCCTGTGATGGGGAAGGACGTGCTGTAACGGTGCAAGGCATTTTAGGCATTTTACCACCTGGTGGCTGTGCTACAGGAGGACGGGCTGGGGATTTTGTCCAGGTTTCGTGGATGGGATTTCATCCAGGGCAGCAGAGCCCTGAGTTGTTTAGGGAGAATGAGACTCAATTGCAGCAAACTTCAACAATTGTGCTATCAGAGGAAGCTGTATGCCTGTTTTGGAGCTGCTAAGCAGACATTCAGGGTTGCAGCGTGCTTTAAAGCACCCTGTTCAGGTACGGTCTGGGTGGCAGGGGAGGGTGGGCAGTGCTGGCAGTGGAACAAGCCAGAGCTGTGCACCCCTATTTGGCTTTGTAGGCACACAGCTGCAGCTCCAGGAGGGCTGGGGCTGTCTCCTGTTTCCTCGAGCTGTGGGACATGCTGCTGGCCTCAGTCTGGCTGTGCCATGGGCTCAAACCATCCAGGTTCTCTTCTGTGCCCAACACAGATAACAGAATCTTCCATCCTTTTAGATGAACTCAAGACCAGCACTGTAGGAGCGTTAGGTGTGATCTCTGTAGCTCTCTATTCTCTCCCCTTCTCACTCTCTGTGTGTATTTTATGTGCAGACTTCTTTATTCTCCAGTAACTTCTGTCCACATGTATGTGCGTTCCTTCACCATGGCTGCCTCTGCCGCTCCAAGTATCGAGCCTGTTCTTTGTCTGTGACCTCCTGTGCTAACAGCGATGCCCTGCTTTGCTTACCTTCCAAACTATCTCTCTCTGCACGTGGCTGTGTCCTGCCTCCTTGCTTTGTGCTTTGATGCTGGTCGCAGCCCTTCCATGTCTCGCTTCTCACCTGCCTTCCCATGGCTGACAAATGATGCAAAGCGGAGTAAAACCGAGTGGGAGTTTGCATGCTGTGACTCCTGTAATCCCTGGAACGCTGTAATGCATCTGTAGGATTAAAGTGCAGCAAAGCAGGCTCTGCAGCATGCTTGTGAAATGGTGCAAAATATTGACCGTTCCTACCCTAAAACTGCATGGGAAACTCAAAGCTTGAGATGAACTTAATTTGAAAGAGGGGGGAAAAAAATTAATCCAGCACCTTAAATCAGGCAATATTTTGCACCTGGAAATGAAACATGGGGTTGCTCATCTCAGTACTTTGCTGACTGCAACCTGCCCAGCGCTGCATGCATTGGTTGGATGTGGCTTTCACGTGCTGCTCCAATGTTTCTTCCTTCCAGCTGACCTGAGACCTTCATGATGAGGGCTTGTTAGTGGAACAACCCAGTGGCACTGTTTGCTAACCTCCTAACTTGCCAACTGCACGCAGCTGCATGCACTCTTTCTCTAAAATGGCTGGCTTGCAAGCTTCAGAACTGCAAAGGCTGTTAGGATAAATAGGATCGAAACAATTGAAGTTTAAATCTGAAATGATGACAAGTGACAGCAGATAGAGTTCATGGTGCAGTTGGTGTGGCGTGTATTGCACGCAGTCTTTTATTTTGGTGGCACCCCAAAGGAAGGGATGCTGCCAGCTAATAACAGACTGCTTTCCCAAGGGCCAGAGGAGTTAATGGCTGTCCAGATACAGCACGACAATCCCTTAGCCTCAGCGTGGTCTCTTGCTTTGGGCCTCCATGCTCTGAAAACAGGCTACTCCACCTGGAGCAGCAATTCCCGCAGAGCAGACTGCTCACATCTGAGTGAAGCTCCGTTGTTCTGAAGGGTTTTGAAGCTTCCCTGGGCTGTCACTGGGTGGGTTGCTGGCTGAGCTCCTTGGGATGTCTGTGCCTGGTTCTGGCATGGTGAAAGCATTGCTCCAAAGCCCCAGTTCAAACTGGGCTCTTTGCTTCCTGACTGCTTTTTGTCTTGTTTTTGCATTTAAACTTCAATGGTTTGAGCGTGGCACGGCGCAGCTCCGCTCTCCCCATTCTGACACGTTGGCCTTTCTGATCCCCCCCTTCCCCCCAGAACAACGACAACGAGACGGCGCTGCACTGCGCCGCACAGTACGGCCACACCGAGGTGGTGAAGGTCCTCCTGGAGGAGCTCACCGACCCCACCATGCGCAACAACAAGTTTGAGACCCCCCTGGACCTGGCTGCTCTCTATGGGAGGCTGGAGGTTGTGAAGATGCTGCTGAACGCTCACCCCAATCTTTTAAGCTGCAACACAAAGAAACACACTCCCCTGCACTTGGCGGCGAGGAACGGGCACAAAACTGTAGTCCACGTCCTCCTGGATGCTGGCATGGATAGCAACTATCAGGTATCTGGGGTGGGGGTGTGCGAGGGGCTGCTCTGGCTGCTGGGAGGCGGAGGAGCCGTGTGGTTGTGCTGAGAAGGGCTCCTCACCATCCTCTGCAGGGATCCTGTATGGGATATGAGCATTGGCTTTGGGTTGCTCTAGGCTGCTTGTTCAGCTTGTTCCTCTGGGAGGCCGCTCAGAGGGATCCCGGTGCAGTGCATGCTTAGTGCTTGCTGGTTAGCTGGGTAAAGAGCCACAGATGCATAGTGAGGGAGGAAGAACGCTCCTCTGCCTGCACTGTTCTGCATTGCAAAACTGTGAGCTCTCAGTACAGTGGAGGCAAACCATTTCCTTTCCAGCACGTGACCTTCTTGTAAGCTTTAGACAGCTTTTTCTTGGTCTCTGTCTCTGAGCCTGCATCTCTTTGCAAAGAGGCAGCCTCCGTTTTCTACTCGGAATTCTCAGCATTGTAATAATGTTACTACTTTGTCCTCTTTGTATACGATGCAGTGTATTTATTGCTTCTGTAACCTTCTGAAATGTTCCTCCATCAGCACTCCCCCCATCTAGCTTCATGCTATTTTTCATTTAATTTGCAGACTGAAAAAGGCAGTGCTTTGCACGAAGCTGCTTTGTTTGGCAAGACAGATGTGGTACAAATATTGCTGGCTGCAGGTGAGAGAATGATCCCATTCTGAAACAATAACGTGGTGAGGAAACCCCTCTTTAGTGACAGCACTTCTCCAATCAGTTGCCAAAGTGCTGTTCCTCAGGGGGAGTTACAGGAGAGGTTATCCCATGGCGTTTGGCTTTAGGTTTGCTTCTACAGAGTTTTTTTAGCTCCGCCCAGTGATGAACACATGCAAGCTGTGACTTGATTCAAGGTGTAAATCTGTGCTTGTTTGAAACTGTTCCTGCTTTTGCCTTTTCTGTACCTACTGCTATAGGTATCGATGTGAACATAAAGGATAACAGAGGCCTGACAGCGCTGGATATCGTGAGGGAGCTTCCTTCTCAGAAAAGCCAACACATAGCAGCTCTCATTGAAGGTAAGCAGTGAGTGGGGGCAGGAGGGAAGAGTGCAAATTGTGCCTGTGCAAGTACAAGGTGAAGGTCTCGAGTGCTGGAAAGAGTTGAAAGCAAAGGAGCTACAAGTCAGTGAGGATCTTCAGGGTGTGGGAAGAAATGATGCTGCACTGCTCAGGTGGATGGTCTCTGGAGCAGGGATTGGCAGCAGGACTTCCAGGAGTGGATTTAAGGGAGATTAACTTCTTTGCTGGAAGAGCGAGGCATCACTTTTACAATTTCAATGGGCTTAATTGAGCTTTGTTTAACTCGCTTTATAAGTAAATTAAAATTAAGGGTAGTCTAAATCTGCTTGCAGAATGCAAAGTAATGGCTTTAGATATGGTTTTGGATTAACTCTGCTTTACGTGTCTGTAGGCAAATAGTCACCCACTGATCCCGTGTGCCGCTCCTCGCTTCATTGTGAAGCTTGAGCACGGATTTCTACAGATGAGATTTCCAGAAGAGAACCTCGGTTCCTTATGGTTTAGAATTGGCCCTTTGCATCTGCCCACATTAGGGAACAAAGTGTGGCATCTCAGCTCGACTCCTACCTTGTAATTACATTATCTCAATTTCCTGTCAGCTGTGGGGGGAAAGATCAGAAGCGTGTGCAACTGGTGTGTATTATTCTCAGCGTTTGAGAGCTCTACAGGTTCAAAGCTCTTTGTGGGCTTTTAATTAAGCTTTGTTTGTGAGGCTGGTCAGTGTCATCTCTGTACTGAAACTGAAGACATAGATGGGCTTTAAAACTGAGCCTCTTGCAGGTCAATGCTGTTAGTTTGCTCCTGTAAGTGAGCTGCCTGCGATGGTGCTGTCTGACTTCATTCATGTGAGCTTAGTATTTCTGACTTGGTCTGTGGTTTGGAGACCGCAGCTAGAACTGGCTTCTCTGCTGCTTAATGACCCCAGAAGACCAGACTGTGTCTGTTTAGTGCTGCAGCCTGTGCCCGGAGCACTAAGTCATTGCTCCCTCACATTATGTCCCTCCAGGAGCTTTGCAGCTTTCTGATTAAAGTGTCTGTAAAAGTTCAAAGGATCCTTCTTAACCTTGTGCATGTGATTAAAGAGGTTGACTGCTTCTATTTCAGGATCTGAGCTGTGAGTTTCAATAATGTCCTTTGGTTATTTTTTGGGGGGAGACTTAATGCTGGCAGTCGGTTTCCCATCTGCAAGGGAGAAAATCCCATCTGCTGGAGTGAAGATAAATCTAGATGGCCATAAACTGATCCTTGTTGTCGCCCCACCTCGTTGCAGATTACACAACTGGGAAGAAAAGTGCCAAAGCTGCAGAGAAGACGACACAAGCACCGCTGGCTCCAAGCACTGACCCTGCATGCTGGATCCCTCAGGGTAGGTTCCACACACCCCAGGGCTGCTGCCACTCCTCTTCCTGCCAACGCTGACCTTCAGAGGATGGAAGCTACCAAGGATGCCCTTCTTTCCTCTCTTCCTCTTGCAGGTGATGTGGAGAAAGCAGTGACAGAGCTGATCATAGACTTTGATGTGAACCCAGAAGATGAGAGCCCGTATGAAGCTCTGTACAATGCCACGTCCTGTCACTCCCTGGACAGCCTTGCCAGTGGGAGATCTTCAGACCGAGAGTCTGTGAACAAGGAAGTGGAAGCGGCTGGCCTTAAAGCAGCAGGAGTCAGGCCTGTATGTAGCTGTGTGCTCGTCTTAGTACAAGATACAGTGTGCTGTTTATTGAACTAGATCTTAGTGGGTTTTATCCATCTATGTACTGTTCTGTGTTGATAGCAGCTGATGTGAAATAAGCTCAGCTCTATCAGACAAGAGCGAGAAGGAGGGAGTTGCTTGAGGAGCTTTCTGGAGTTTGTCCCTAAACTTGCTCGAGCCTTTTGCAATGAGCAGTTTCTCTGCTCTGTTTCAATTAGCCATTAGATGGAGCTGTTGCAGGGCAGGAGCTGACCTGGAGATGTCTTTAGCTCTGCATCAAGACAAGACAGTGCAGCTCTAACTGCCTGCAGGCGACCTTGGGATATTTGAGGAATGCGGTGCAGCACTGCCTCCTTGATCTCCAGGGTTTTTCATTAAGAGATGCCTCTGGAATCACTTATTCCTGTTACTGTTTCATTAAGACACGAGTGAGTAGCAGCACAAGGAGTAGTCCCTTTCTACACATCATTATGAGTTCATTACTGATCTTATCCATGCAGTGCTCTGCCACAGAGATGCCAGTCTGGATCTGAATGAATTGGCTTAATTAATGAAACAAACCCGTGTCAACACCACCTCCCACCTCAGCATGGCTGATGCTCCTGTGGGTCTGAGCTGTTGTGCAGTTACTGCTCTGTAGGCGTGCATGATCAGCTGTGGTCCCTCCAGTGTGCTGCACTTGGTCCATCTACAGAAGGGGCTCTGCCCAGACTGGTGTCCTACTAGGGAGGAGGGAAGGCAGCACTGGGAGCTCTGTCCTGTTGGGATTCATCTAAGCTGCCCAGATTAATGTGAGGAGGTCCTCAGCACGCTGTGCTCCCATCAGTGTGGCTGTAGTGTCAGGAAGCAGAAGGGGACACGCTTTAACATGGTGATTGATGATGGTCTTCTGAACTGCAGAGAGAGCGGCCGCCCCCCCCTGCTAAACCTCCGCCCGATGAAGAGGAGGAGCAGCACACAGAGAAGATGGGCCATGGTGCTTCCTGTGAGGTACGTGAGGCTGCAGCTGGAGTGCTTTGCAGCAACGAGGCTTTAAGAAAAGCTCTAATCGTTTGGATTCGGGTAGAAGCAATTGTAATATTGCTTTCCTTGCAGATTGAGTTGGGGTGTGTTTTGGTTTTTTTTATTCCTGCACTGCTGCAATCACTTGCCATGGGAACTTCCTTTGTGTGGTTCTTCCAGGGCACCTCTGTCCTGACCTTCAGCCTTGCTTTCCTATTCTTGGCTGGGAACTCCCATAGGAAGAGATTTTTCTGAATCACGTTGGGATGTGGATCGTTGCCCACTTGTAATGATCCCACTGAAAACTTCTTCATCCTCTGGGCTTCAGTCTCAACTGTTAGTTCCTGCTTCCTCTGTGCTTCCAGCTGTGCAGGGGATGTGTGGGCTCGTGGGTTCCACTGACGTGAGCAGAGCTCAGGGCCTTGAATTCAGCCAAGATTCTGGCCCAGCATATGTTAAAGCTGTCTGCAGAGGTCAGTGTGTGGGAGCTGCTTTTTGATTAGAGCTCTCTTATTCCGTGTTCCTGCTCCTGGGCTTCCTATGGCTCATTTTTTATTCACTAGTCTATGGACCTCAGATGCGAGGGCTTTCTGGGAGCACTCAGTTATACCTCAGGGTGGGATGTGAAACCACAGATGTCGTGGTGACCTCTGTTGGCACCCAGGAAGGTCTTCAGTGCAAAAGCAAATCTTGAAGATTTCCATTTTCAAATGCAGTGAGATGCGTGTGAAACTAATGAAGTGTCTGCTGCCTTTGGCTGTTGGAGCAGACTCCAGTTCAGCAGATCTTTGCTTTGCATGTGTTGATGTCCTGAAGTCCCCACGAGGCATAAATGCAATCTGTTTTCTGAAGTATGTCAAGTCTACACAGGATAAAAGTAAATGCAATTTGCTGTAATTGGACTGACTTTATGTGGAGTGGAGCACCGACCAGTCCACAAACAGCAGAACTGGGATGTCAAATTGTGGATTCCACTGCTGCTGTTTGCCAGTGTCTGATAACCAGAGAGGAGAGCTGGCTGTTGGGTCACAGTACGACTGAAAGGCAGGACTTGTTTATGGCAGCAAACATGAGTGAGAGAAGCGTGCGTTGGCTGAGTTACTTTGCCATATTTAATTTCAAAACACCTGCTGTGTTGTCCTGTCGTTAAAGGCTTTGGAAATGCAGTCTGTTAAAGGAAGTCCTGCTGCCAATTCCTTGTGTGCAAAGTGACTCACTGGGGAAACCTTGATTTATTTCATTGATAAGAAGTGCACACAGTGCGTGTAGCTGCATGGCAGTGACCTGCCAGCTGTACCCAGGAGGCACTTTGGGTGCAATTCATTGGCTTAGGTTATTGTTCATTTGTTACGTGCTGTCTCTGGGTTGGGCAGGCACCAACAGGAATATGCTTAGGGATGGCTGTAAGCTTCTCAAAGCAGCATCCTGATCAGCCAACCCCAGAACGTGTTCTCACATTAGGGCCGGGGCACTTAGTCATCCAATGCTCTGGGGTTGGGCCAAACTCTGGTCTTAAAAGTAGTCCTTTGATTGCGTTGCCAGGATAGGGCTATCAGTCAAAGCAGATGTGCGTAAACAAGAAACTGAACTTCCATTGTGGAAAAACGTTAAGTATAAACAGGGAAAAGGGCTGACTGTTTGGAAGGCGCCGAGTGCCCTCTTTCCCTATCAGCAGAAACCTTCTGGGTTTGTGGCTGACAAAAAAGCTTCTGCCTTGTCAAATTCAACTTCAGTTTCATTTCTTTGCTGCTCATCTCCAGAAAGGAAGCGCAGGCAGAAGGCGCCGTGACCACTCAGCAGTTCTCTCTGCAGTGCTGGGGGGGGAGGAGAGAGAAATGAAATACCCTTTAAAAAGTCTTAACTTAAGACTGCATTTGAGGCTTTGGAAGGATGAGAAATGGAGACAGTGAAGTGTAATCAGGCCTTTGAATGCACACGCTGACATTTACAAAGCAAAAGCTGGGAAGTGCAGTGTGGCTGGGAAACTTCTTTCTGCAGATACATTCAGTGCATTAGAAGGAGGGCAGTGCAGCCATCATCGTCTGCAGGAGCCTTAACAGCACGCTAATGCCTGGCTCCAGGTCCAGGCTACAACTGTTCTGACAGGCTGCTGCTGTGCAGTATTTTTCCAAGATCTCTGGCAAGGCCCAATTCCTACTGTTACGCTCTGATGTTTTTTGTGCCACCATCTGGTCACAAGCCTTTCTTCCTTAATTTGCTCATTATGAGCTCTTTCACCTGAGAAGGAATTGGTGTGCCTGGCAGCTCATGTCAAAGCAGATAGAACAAATGCTTTCAGTTGGGCCTGACCTGCTTCCTCCCATTGGGAAGCTGATTTAAAAGCCAGCTGGGCTTACACAGGGATGCAGGACTTTGTGTCTTTCCAAGCCTCTCTGAAAGGCTTCCAGGTGTCCTCGCTAGGTCGCAGCCAGGCAGGTACCTATTTGCCTCTGAAGAAAAAGATGCTTCCTCCTAGGGGAAGAAATTGGAGGCAGCTTGTAGTCTGCTGTCTAGACAGGGGCAGTTCCAGGAGTCTGAGCAGTGCAGTTCCTTGGGGGCTGCTGTGTGCAAACCAATCCTTCCCTGTCCCGGCAGCAGGCAGGGATTGCTCACTCTCTGGCTCTGATTTGCTCCTGCTGCGGCTGCCCGAGTTGTTAGAGGCACACAGGGGCTGTGGGACGGGGCTGCAGCCAGCTCTGACCAGGAGATGGTGCTGGAAGGCAGCTGCCTGGAACCCCCTCTGCTGCTGGGATGGCACATGTGGCTCCCAAAGGGCACTGGGTGACCCGTGGGGTTGGGACCAACATGCACATGGCAGTGACTTCCCAGGGCAGCTCCATGCAGGTTCTGTGTCACAAACAAGCTCTTAGCAGAGGCTTTGGGGGATTTAAATGAGCACAATCACTGCTGAACATCCTCAGGTTCAACTCAGTTTATGCTGCGTTGCCTGAGGCCCTTTTAGTCCTGAGTACGTGGTACATCCTGGGGTTAGACATGTTAGATCTGATTTCCTAAAAGGTGGCAGGGATTTCTTTTATGTTGTGGTGTGGGGTTTTTTTTCCCCTCTAGCCATGTCCTAATAGGGCCAGTAGTGAAATAGTCAATGACGATGCAAATTCCAATAGCAACAGCAAGTCTGAGTTGGGCTGAACAGGAATAATGTGCTCAGCTCTTTTCTCACTCCCCGGGCTGTCTGCAGACTTTGCACAGTAAATCAGTTGGTCAGTGCTAGAAATCTGTCAGCAGCCTTAAATACAAGAAAATAAAAGGCTTTGGGGATTCTTTTTTTATTTTCTGAGAAAAAGAGAGAGGGTATGTTTTGGATAACAGCCCACTGTAAAGGTGTTGGCCCTGCCAATTCCTTGCTTAAACCATGGAACGAAGAGGCCTTGCAGGAATAAATAGCACTGCTTTGCTTATGCTGTTTTTCATTAGGCCGCTGTTGCACGAGGGAAGAGCAGAGGAAGCGGAGCTGAGGAAGAGGAGCACCCTTACGAGCTGCTGCTTACAGCAGAAACTAAAAAGCCAGTGGCAGTGGATAGAAAAACAAAAGGTAAGTGACCATCCCGAAATGCACTGAGCAAAAGTACAGAGGGCAGAGTACTTGGAACAATTAAATGCACTGGGGTGGAGTGTCTGGATTCTGCACTGCAATTGTTTTGTTTCCTGGTGATCTTCCCTTTTATAATGGAGAGATCTAAACATTCCTGTACAAAATGTACACAGAGGAAGAGCAAATCCGCTGTTCTGACAGCTGAGGGTTCGCAGGGACTTATGGTGGTAACTCAGAACGTAAATGAATGCTGTGCAGCGTTGTTATGAGTGAGATGAAGCAATACAAGCACTGAATGAGCCGTGCTCTCCATCCAGCTGAGACTGGAGACCTGCTGGTGTTGCATGTTTGTATCAGCAGATGATCAGCCCTCCTGTCCTGGCAATAAAAACAACACTGTCGTGTTTTAAAGCTAAATGGAGATGTAAGCTAACAAAGGGATGAAGCTAAACATGTACGGAGCAAGCTCTTCTCTCTTCTTCTGAGCAGGAATTTGGAAGGATTTAGTTTGGACTCTAAACCCGGAGCCCATCTCATTTTGAGGATCATGCAGACTCGGTCTGATGCCTCTCTCACCTCCCTGTAGGAGCTGCAGCTTTCTCAGTTCTGTTTCCCCTTGCAGCCCAATAGCGTTTGTTCCTTGAGTCCTGCTGCACTCTTGGCTTGTATGGGGTGGCACAAGAGGTCATTGTTTTCCCACCAGTGTCTGCCAAAGCCACTTGCTGCCCGAGGCAAAGTTCGGATGCTTTTCAGGTTGGCTCTCTGTGGTCTCAGCGAGGGAAAACAGTCCTTGGGCAACAGCCATTGAACCAGAATCTTTCAGGAGATCTTTCCAGTGTGCAGCTACTGCTGATTATTCACACACGAGCTGCCTCTTCTCCATTCTGTGGCTACCAAATGCAGCTTAATGTGAGCACAGATTCATGTAACTGTGTTTGTGAGGAGCCTAAAGCCCTTCCACTGTTGTGGGGGGAATCCAAGGAACACGGGAGAGCTTTCTCTTTTTCTAGGACTCGTTCACTTCCTTAAATACAAGGAAGTATTTACAACCAGTGTGGCAGGAAGGAGCCTTTGATGCAGGTGAGGAGCTGCTCCAAAGGAGCTTCTCCAATGTATTTCTCACCTTGTGTACTTCTGAAGCTCAGCAGGGCCATTTCCCATTGCTCTCCGTGTGGTGCTGAATGTCGAGATGATTGGGACCCTCTCATGCCTGTTCTCCAGAGGGTAGCAGCTGTTTTCCAAAGCGACTCAGAGCTCTCTGCAGCATGGCTACACGTGTGGCAGTGTCCATGCCCTGCAGGAGCTGCAGATCTTTGGCAGGACCCCACATCATCTTTCATCTGCTTCAGCTTTCATGACCCCAGTAGGAAATGAAGCGGCTGTTTAGTGGTTATCTCCATTTTTGTGTTTTTTCCCCCTCTTCTCTGTCGTTCCTCCCTGTATCCCCTCTCAGCAGCCACAGGTAGTTTCTTTCTGTGCAGAATGTTTCCTCGCTGCTCTGGATCAGCTTTGAAATCTGCAGCCTTACACAAAAGCAAATGTTCAGCTCTCGCAGTAGCTGGGGTCGGATGCTGGGAGGACATGGGGAAGCAGATGTAGCTGAGTCTGAAATGTGAGTATGTGCTGATGTGGGGAGAGAGGACGTTTGGGAAGTAATGGAGCCGTTTTGGCAGAAGTGAAGCAAGGGACTAAGGACCAAATCGAGGTGCTGGAGGATTTTTCCACCTCTGGATCAGAGGGGTCCTGGAGCATCAAAGGCAGCAGCTCAGCTCCAGGACAAAGAGCAGATTGAGGCATGGCTTGGAATTGCTCCTTGGCCCTCGATCTGAGAGGCTGCGCTTCTAGATGTTGCTTGGTGACTTCTGGAGGAGCTGCTGGTCGGAAGAGAAGGACTCTGATGTGCTGTTAGAAGGGCTCTTCAGGGCAGCTGCCAGGCAGAACTGCAAGCATGCTGTTTTTAATGGTGTCTTTCATATGTGATAGCTGCCTTTGTTCCCCTTGCTGCAAGTTGCCTTGCGTCCAGTGACCAGATGAATGTGGCATTATCTGCCCTGCTCTGGTTGCCTTTTGTGTGCGTTGCAGCGGTTTGCTGTCACATGCTGGAGCATTAGGAAAAGTTGGCTTCATGTTTCGGGCAGAGTATCAGAAGTGGTTTGAGCCAAGTGCTTTCCCATCTCCTTTGGTAAGGAAACTACGTGCAGTCTCACGCATGAAGTCAGGGCTGTCAGACCTTGTAACAGGACTTGAAAATAAGCCAAGAGTGGTGAACTGCGCGTGGACTGATTGGGAGGAGACTGTACAACTCCTGCTGCGTTTAGGGAGAGACTGATGGAGGATGAACGCAGAAAACACCTCTGAGTGTGGATGTGTGTCTTGCTTCTGAGGAGGGCCATCCGCCAGTGCTGTCAGCAGCCTCAGGTAGGACTGACTCGGGTCTTTCTGCTGGTTATCAGCAGTTGGTGCTTGTTGAGGTTCTGCTGGCTTGCTGCCATAGCAAACCTGGCTTCAGGTCCTCAGTTCAGCTTTCCTCCTGCTGGAGTTTTCCTCCGTGGTTCTGCTGGTTCAGCCAGGAGTGCCCTCTGTTCTCTAATCCATGGGTCTGAACTGACCCGATCACATGGGCATCCCTATGGGGAGTGTATGGGCACACAGGGCTGTTACAAACCAGGGTGGAAGGAATGGAAGCTTCTTGGTTTGCTGCAAGATGAATGGTAACGTGGGACCAAAGCCTGCCTGCTCTCCTTTGGTTCTGTCATCACTGGAGGACAGACCCTTTCTCCATGTCTTTGATCCTTCAAGCCTGCATTTCTGTTGTCACAATGTACTGAGAAGCTTCCATGCAGGGTAATGTCAGGACAGTGTTCCCTTCGCTTTCTTGAAGGGCGGTGGGGGAGGGAGTACACGTAGCCACAACTTTAGGTGGCTTTTGGAGGGTAAATTTTGTCTCAAACGACTGAGGTGATGAAGATGTATTTCTGAATTTCACATGCAGCACCTCGCTATGTAAACGAACCTTTGTGTTTCTATTTTACTGCAGTTGAAGGTTATTTTTGCACCTCTAAAGTAGTACTTTAAAGGCCAGCTTCCCTCTCAGTTGCAGCCTTTTATGCCACAGGAGCTGGATTTGCATTCTCACCACCTGACAAATTACATGATGTAGCACAGGGAGCCTTTTGTAGGTGAAGATTAGAGACTGGAATATGTCCTTGCTACATTCTAAGGTTGGGAAGCTTGAGCAGAGAGCGGCTGCAGTAACAGCTTGATTCTCCTAATCCAGGGGCATGAAACGAGCCCTCCTTGTGATCTGTAGGGAAACAAACTTGCTGGAGGCAATGTGGCTGCAGCTTGGTGTTAGGAGTTTGGGGAAGGGCTTCATATCTGGGATCATCAAGCTGCTGGCAGGGGAGCATGTAATTGAATCCTTCCTGGGAAGCAGACAGTCTGTGCCTGGAAATGCCCTCCAGTGCCTGTTGAAGCAAACCCCCCTGTGGGTGAATCCTGTGGCAGGAGCTGGCTGAAGGACTCGATCAGCTGTGCTTGGGTGTGAAACCAGCCAAGGGACATGAGCAGAAATCCCTGTTTAAGGACAACTCCCTTGACAAGTGCAATTGGATGGGGATGCCTTCGAAGGTAGATTTGCTCCCTTTGCTCCATCCCTTCCTTCCCTGGCAGCTCTCTTGTATTTCAGAGTCTGTCTCCATCATCTCCAGGATGAATGGGCGGCTGTGATTTCTGTGCAACAGGAGCCCCTTTGTGAGCTCTGGAGCACTTTGTTCTGGCAGCACCCGGCACGTGGCACAAACTTCTCCGAGCTGCCTGTCTGCATTCAGCAGGAACAGCAGCAGAGGTTACGCTGGGACACGGGAGAGGAGATCTCCAGGGAAGGGAGGAGAGGAGGGAGGGCTGTTGAATTGGTAAGTTCCCTTTCAGGGTCACACATCCACGTCCAGTCCCTCTTTCAGGATCTGTATCTTTCTTACACCAGTCTCTGCTATGTATACAGCATGTCCCATCTCTTCTGAGCTTTCTCTCCAGCATTACAAGCTCAGATCTCTGTGCACACCAAGCAAACACAGCCTGACCTTCAGTTCTTCAGGTGCTCCCGGCCCACACTGGGCACGGCGCGGGTAAGGCTTTGCATTGCCACCTGCCCTCAGTGGCTGCAGCCACAGAACATGTGGGACATGTACCCATGCAAGATGATCAACAACTACTTCACTGTCCTGGAATCCCAAACTCACAGGATCCAGAACAAAATGAGCCCCAGCCATCGCTTGACGCCGGCGAGCAGCGAGGTCTGCCAGCGTGCTGCCCTGCCTGTTAACCTCCGCTCCGGCTTTTGCTGCTCCTGACTCAGCTGCCAACCCAGCAAGCTGCATTTCTGTGCAGTAAACAGATGCCTGGGAGGGACTGGCTGGTGCTCACAGGGCATGTGAGACCCCGGGATCTGCATGGCGTGCGAGGATGAATGGCTGATTCAGGCCCTTCCTGCCTCATTTCTGGTGTGGGGATGCACCACAAAACCAGATGTGTTGGTGCTTGGAAATGACCTGGTCAAGCTTAGTGCAAAAAGGATACTGGGGGGAAGGAGCTTAATTTCACTATTGTTGTTAAAGATAAGCAAAATGGATTAGTTCACTTTGCCTCACTCAGTGAGATGAGCATTCCTTTGCCAGCAAACAGAGGAGTTCCCTCTTCGTGTCCAGATACGCTCCTTATATTTCAGAGCCACGTTATTGAGGTGCTTTGTTTGGTTGCTCTGTAGTTGTTCTCCATCCCAAGTGCTTGTGGCAGTAAATAGAAGTGGTTACATTCTGCAGACCACCACAGACAGGCAGTGGGATCCCAGGACCACGCGAGCTGCGTTTCCTTGCTTTTCTATCCTTTGCTTTTGCTTTTTATGTCTATCCTGGCTGAGGCGACCATGTGTGTGTTGCTGCACACGCTTGGCAATTGGGACCGGTGAATTATTGATGATTTACCTGATATTGGGGATGGTGGCACAGCAGTAACCCAGTAACAGTGCTGCATTGCTGGGACAGCCGCTCGTGCACGCAGCTTTGTGCATTAGCATTCAGTGCCGAGCGCTTTGCTTGCAGCAGAGAGCCTTTCTGACGAGGCTTTTTATTGCATAAACTGTTTATTTCTCTCCCCCTGAGTAAGGAGGGGAGGTTAAACTCGGAAACCACGAGGGAGGAAGACATTGTTTTTTTTGGGGAGCAGCTCTTGGAACTTGCAGGTTGATTGCAGTCCAGAAGCTTTTCCCACCCTGCAGCTGGTGCCAAGAGCAGGGAGCGCTGCTCTAAATAACACTTTGGCCTTTATGGAAATGTATCAGATGTTCCAGGAGCTCCGTCTCTGCTTCTCCTACCTCGCTTGCTCTCTCTGCAGGATATAGTTAGCACTTGTCTTAACCTTATATAGCAAGGCCTGATAGTTAGTGTTAACAGGAATAAAACAACACGGAGAGCTGCCAGATTGCATAAATCAGGCCAGTGTTTGGAATTTCATAAATGCCACGACTTTGGGTACAAGTTGAGTGCGCGGAACAATACGGAACTGTTCTCTCTTTATCTCTCCCTCCCTCGCTGAGGGAGGGCGGGAGGAGAGCTGCAATTTCGCGGCTTCTTCCATCTTTTTAACTTTTTTTTCCCCCCCTTCCTTTGCTTTCATCCCCCATTGAAGACCACAGGAGGAGCAGCGGTGGCCGCAGCCAGGACTGTGCAGACAGCCAGGACATCCAGGTTCCGGAGCAGTTCTCGGGGTTGCTTCACGGTTCTTCCCCCATCTGTGAAATAAGCGAGGACCCTTTCAGGCTCGTTCCCTCCGCGGAGAAAGGAGGCGTGGAAGCAGCGACTCACCCACCTGCTATGCAGCTGGAGGATGCTGATTTACCTGCCTCTGCATCAGCACCCACCGGCTCTCCAGACCAAAACCAGAAAGCGATCTACGCAACCGTCCAGCACACGCACAGCAACCGGGCGGATCCTGAGCCTGTAGGCACGCCCCACGTGCTGCAGCACCCCGGCGGTGCCGAGGACGAGGGGGACAGAGTTGGTGCTGTGGGCAGAGCCCACCCGGGGAGCAAACCCAAAGCCGAGCTCAAGCTCAGCCGCAGCTTGTCCAAGTCGGACTCTGACCTGCTGACCTGCTCCCCAACAGAGGACGATGCCATGGGGAGCCGCAGCGAATCGCTCTCCAACTGCAGCACTGGGAAGAAGAGGTTGGAGAAGTCGCCGTCCTTTGCTTCCGAGTGGGATGAGGTAAGGCTGAGCTTGCTGGAGGGCTGCAGTGCCGGGGGTGAAACTGCAGTGTGAGCTCCTCTCCGCTGCGTTGGCCCTCAGAGGGGTCCGGGGGGGTTTGTGTTATTTTTGCTAACTCAAACCTCATCCATAGGAAAATGCTGAGTTACAAGTGGTTAAACCTCTCTCTTGGCATTTAACGCCTCTGTTGGAGCAGGGAGAAGCAGAACTGTGAGGGGTTGGGGGCTTTTCAAAGGTTTTGTTGTTTTAAGTTACTTAAATGCAGGGCAAGCCAGATAAGTTTAGCGCTCTCAAAATGAGGGAGTATTGATAGCAGTGATCCTCGTGGGTTCGTGCTGACTCCCTCCCAGTTCTTCCCCTTTAGACTCCTAGAATGTAGAGCAGAGGTTTTGTGGGTCCCTGCTGCTGGAGGAGAGTTGTGTCCTGGGTTCACACAGCTGGAGAGCAGCGAGTAATTGAGCACTTCCATGGATGTAATAGCTCCTACTCCACATGGTTATTTCAGAGGCTTGTTAGAAGGCGCTTTATTGTAGTCCGGGAGGCCTGCGGATGGTTAAATATTTCATGCTCAGAAAGTTGGCCCTGGTGAACCACTCGGGCGAGATTAAGTGTCCCTCTGAAATCCAGCACCGCAGCATTACTGAAACATTCTTTGGAGATGATTCTGTGCTGGTGGAGCGGCGGCGCTGCACAAGAGATAAGCTCACATGAACCACTCTTTGTACACTGAAGGGAAATACGTGGCCCCGGCGTGTGCTGGGGGTCAGGGCTGTGTGTGCCGGGCTCGTGGCAGAGGGGAATGGCTGCCCCACGGGATGGCTGTGCCCCCTGCCCGCCCCTCATGTGCTTCAGCTGCCTCCCTGACCCCAACCCAGGGATCAAATCAGCTTTGGGGGGCGATGGGCACGAGTCGATCCTTCAGTTCCTGCGCTTTCTCCCTGATGTGTCTCCAAAGAAGGAGGTGTTTTGATTGCTGAGGCTTTGCTGTTAATTAGCTGGGTTGGGTGCAGCGCAGCTGTAACGGAAGGCATCCGAAAGGAGCAGGGAGCTTTCCCTGCGCTTTTTGTGTCTCACCAAAGTGTTTACAGCACATGTTGAAAGGGAAAGGAGCCTCTGGCTTTGCAGCGCTGCAGCCTTACTGGTAGCAGAGGTCAGAGCTCAGCATGCCTGCGCTTCCGCTGCTGGGGGGACGGAGCTCAAATCTGCTTCCCTGCTTGTAAACAAAAAGCGTCGCTTCCAAGCTGTGCTGCCCAACAAGCCCCAGGAGGGAAATGTGCTCTTCCTCCGCACCGCGTTGAGGTGAGGAAATGTAGAAAGAATGTGAAAAATTCCCATCTGTCTGCAGCAACGGGTCGGTGAGATGAGGTTTGTACCATCAGAACCCGATGGGTTTACGTGTTTTCCCACTTCCTGGGGTAATTCGAGCACCTCGTGCAGTTGCTGTGTAGCAGCTCCCTGCGGCTCCCCATCATCACAGTGATTCCACACCAGCCTCCCTCCTCTGTGCCTCAGTTTCCCCATCTGTGAGATGTGAATGTTGTGGTTCCCTCTGGAAAACCCCATGCACGATTTGTTGCCTTTAGCTCGCTTTGCTCCCTGTGGCTCTGTGCAGAAGCACACAGGGTCTCTCTCTGCCTCGTGGTGCACGTGCAGCTCTTGCATTGTGAGATGCTGTCAGCAGGAGGGGCACACTGTGCAGCAGTTTTTGTATGGCATGAAAGGGAGCTGCTGCTGGTTGGTTGGCTCACATGGCCAGGCTGCTTCCTGCTATAGGATATCATAAGGCTGCTATGGCTGGTGGTGAGGAATGCTGGGCTTTGCACCTGCAGGGAGTGTTTGGGGTTTTCATTGCAGTGATTTGTCTGTGCAGAATTGGGCTGATCCGGCCGGTCGTAATGACAACAATGAGACTTAAACACAAGCAGTGCTGGCGTTGCTCTGGGCCGTGGGTGAGTGAGATCTGCTCGGACAGAAGGGTCACAGCCCTGCAGCCGAGCGCTGCCAATGCCCTTTGTTGGAAGTGGGAGGTGGTGCAGCTTTGCCAGAAGGGTGGGCTGGGGAAGGAGTGATTCACTTGGCAGCACTCAGCCCCGCTCCCTGTTGAGCAGCTCCAAGGGCCTGGCCCAGCTCCGTGCCGCAGAGGAGAACACATCACGGCCCACAGATGCTGTAAGCAAGCAGAGATCAGCAAACCAAACAGGGATGTGTTGCCCAGGGAACAGAGGAGGGACCGAAGGAGGTGAGGATCAAAACTTGCTCCTTCTGCTGCCTGGGAAGTGAGGGCAGGGAGAGGAGCCGCGTGCACAGCAGAGCACTGCCCTGCAGAACTCATCAGAGGGCTGAAGTGATGGATTTGTTTGGTGTAAGTGGCTGATGAATATTGAGCAGCCGTGAGATGAGCGCACAGCCGGCATCACTCAGCATGAATTTTGCATAGGAGAATAAACTGTTTGTGTTCCTGAAGGAGCGGGGCTCAGCCCTGCTGCCAGCCTACTCTGTGCATCCATCCGGGCCTGTTTGCAGGTGCTGCTGCAGGTGAGCACATCTGGCAGGACTCGGGCCCAGATGGGCTGAGCTGCTTTCCCCCCTGAGCATCGTGAGGCTCCCTGGATGAAAGGCAGCGTATGAACCTCTGGTGGCTGTTTAATGAAGTCTGGGGGATGCACAACAGCCGTGCTGTGTTCCGGGCCCATACGGTCTGATGGTTTTCAGACAGGTTGAGGTGTTGAACGATTCCTTTTCTCCTACTGCAGTTCTGGATCCTCCTATTCCTCGAGCAGCTGAGCTTGGCCGTGCTGGAGGAGGAAGCCCAACCACGCTGCTGCTCATCAGCAAACTGCTCTGCTCCTTGGGGAAGCAGCTCCTGACAGTGAGAGCAATTAGAGCTGCTGCAGCAGCCCCAGGGGGCAGCGATGGCTGGAGAGGAGCTGGGCTGGGCTGTGCTGTGCTGTGCTGCCCACCCCCTGCCGTGCTGTCAGCTTCCTCAAAGCGATATTTCAGGTACCTGGGAGATGCGTCCCACATTGCGTTGCTTTTTGCAGGATGAGTGACAGCCACTGAACACACACAGCAGATCAACTGGGCTCTGTTTGTCCAGCACATCGGCTGAGCTGACCTGTGTGGCGCACAGTCAGCGCTGTGAGGATGGAGGTGGATGGGACTGGAGGGATCAGCGAGACAAATGGGTTGGAGTGAGATGCGCATCCCCACTGCTTTCTGATGTGGGTGTTGTAGAGCTGGGAAGCGCGATGGCAGAGGTTGTGCTGCAGTGGCTTGAAGTGCTTGAGCTCCGTTCAGCTCATCAGGACCGCTTGGCTGCTTAAGCACCCGGTGGAATTACTGCCTTAATTACACTCTTGGAGTTGAGGATCAGGAGTGTTTGCATGGAGATGTGGAACTCAGAGGAAAGCTCTCCATGCCAAACCCACCACTGCCTTAAAATACACTCCGAAGTTGAAATTCAGAGCTGCACGCTGATGTTGAAAGGAAATGCAAATCTCCCCCTTTGCCATTCAGGGGGAGAGCTGCTATTCAGTGCCTGGTGAAACTGCATCCTGTAAGAGCTCGGGGTTCCTTGTTCTGACAAGCTCTCAGCTCACCTGTTGGGCAGCAGCTCCTGCATGGCCAATGCTGTGGATCAGATACTGAGGTCTCAGGTAATGGCTGCAGTTGGGAAATCCCTATGTTAAGGCTGTCCTTGCTCCCACCAGCTGCAGCTTGCAAGCTGTCCTGCAGCATCCGAGGACGGTACTGGCTCCTTCCATCCCTGCTGTCAGCATAAAAGCCCCCATCCGCTGCCTCCCGCTGGCTCCGTGCTCCTGAGGGCTCCTTCCAGGTTTCCCTTTGCTCCTTTGTAACGTTTCGTGGTACTTTGGTGATGGGAAGTGATACACTCCGTGTTTTCATCCTGACTTCTGCTGCTCTAAACAAACGTGTCCTTCAGGATCTCAGTAGTCTTAACGGGCTGATTATTCTATTGTCTCCAGGTCCCAACGTTTCCTCTCACTTTTCCTGTACAAAGGCCCCAGCAATTCTTATCATCCTCAATGCTGGACGTTTCTTTTCCCTTTGCCCCCCTTGGCAGGATTTCTCCCACCCTCGTTACCTTTCTGACCAGTTGTGTTTCACAACTCAGGTTTGCTGTAAACCAGAAGTGTCCCGGGCCAAACCAAGCCCCCACAGCAGCCTTCTTGCTTGCACTTTTGGACTGTTTGCCTTTCTTTCTTTGCCTTTCTTAAGGTGAGTTCACAATAAGCAGCATGCAGCCAGCCCACTTCCCTGAGCAGTGTGTTGTCTCAGTGCCATCCCTTGGCGTGGGACATCCAACTTTGCTATGCCCTTAAATAAGAGACCATTGTGGGGCTCCATGTGCAGGGATGAAACAGCAGTTAGTTGGATCAGTCCTGTATTAACCAAAGACTTTAGTGGGGGGAAGTGCCTTGGCTCATCCATCCTTTGCATCAGCAGGAGAAGCAGCGGAGCAGGCAGGACCTAATTGCTCGTTAAGGCAGCACCTGTTGTATTGTCTCCCGGATGAATGTCTGCACACAGAGCTCTCTGCTGCCTGTGAGTGCCCTCGTTTTGAGCCTGGGACGTGTTGGCTTTGCAAAACACCTCCTGCCTTTCCCTGGGGTTTGGCTCCCGTGTTGTTATCTGTGCTGCTGTCGCACCCAGCCTCCATTACAGCGATGGTGCTGAGGGGTTCGGGCTGCGTTGCCTCGCTTTGCTGGGCTGCAAGCTGTGAGATGTGGCTGATGAATGGGAAGCAGCACATCAGATGCAGCAGACTTCGGCTGGTGTTGCTGCTGGGGAAGGCTCGGCGGGGGCTTTTCACCACGTGTCTGCTCAGCTTGAAACAAGAAACAGGAGGAGCTGGGCTGGAGTAATGACTGCTGTACCAGAAGCCTGGGAGATGGGCAAGTATCAGCTGAGAGATGCTGTAGCCTGAGGCAGGTGGTGGCAATGAGCAGGCATTCATTTCCAGGTGCTTGTAGGGGTTGAATTCAGCCCTTGGGTTGCCCTGCCCTGCTCAGGGTGCAGCTGCTGCTGGAAACACTGACTGCAGGCTGAGCTCCCCATCCAGCCCGACTGCTTGCAGCATCTCCCAGGAGATGATTTCACAAGTCAGCAATTAAAAAAGAAATTCCTAAATCCTGATGAAACTGCTTTTCCTCCCAGCAACCCCTGGACAGCCAGCTCTTGTTTACCAGCAAATCCCTGCAGCACTTGGTGGTGCCGATACCGAAGACAGCAGCCGCTTGTTCCTGTGCATCTTTATTTCATTACAGGCTTTGATCTGAATCACTCTATTGCTCCGTATTCGTGTTCCTTTGCTGTGAGCCCAGGGATGCTGCAGGACAGCACTTTGGTTGCTTGGTGCCCTGGTGTTAGCTCAGAACACTGGGTTTTTCCCAGGGTAAAAGCACCAGAAGTGCTCTCCTTTGTGCACTGAGGTGTGTTGGATTGTGGTAGGTTCCCTCTCGGAGCTGCTGTGGGCTCACAGTGTGGCTGTGGGGCTCTGCTGGGGTGGAGCAGTGCAGGGTTTGCCCATTCCCTGTTGGGGTGCTGGGGGGGAAGCTCTGCTCAGAGCCCATCTGGGGGAGCAGAGCTGCAGAGCTCCGAGCAGAAGCTGCTTTCCCAGATGCTGACATGCCCATCTGTGTTACTTCTCATCCCAGGACAACCTTGCTGTGTCCTTGGGAATCACTGATGCTGTATGCAGCGACCAGGCACAAAACTTGTGCTTTTATATCGACGGTGAATTGTAAGGGCTTTTCTGCTGTGGGTTTATTTAATACAGCCCCCCTTCCATAGTGTCAGTGCTGGGTGCATGGCATCATTTGTGCCCCTGTGCTGCAGCACTTTGTTTCCTTTCCTTGTAGGGTTTTTGCTTTGTGGCTCGTGGGCCAAAGGAACTTCATGGTGCAGATCCTGCTGCGCCCTCTGGATTAGGAGTAACACGTCTGGCTGTGTGGATTTGAGACACAAAGAGATGTTGTGGTTTTATTTCAGTGGATGCAAAAGGAGGAAAGGAAAAACACACAACCTGGATCCTTCAGTGGAAAGAAACAGGTTAAGCCAAAACAAATTGGAACTGGGCGTTCAGGCTAAAAACCCAAGTCTGAACTGCAGCACTATATTTAAACGCAGTATTTTTGTATTTAAATAATTAAGCACTGGGAAACAGCAGCCTGGGAATGCATTTGTGTGTGCTGTTTTCAGTTTCGGTGCTCCTGCAGCACCTGCAAGTCTTCAGCACGGAGCTGTCAGAGCCGGGGCTGTGTTTGGGAACCATTGAGCCCCCCCTGCAAGGAGAGCAGTCACTGCACCAGGGGAGCTTGGCTTGGCACCCACAGTTAAACTGTGCTTTGCACTCAGCTATGGAAACAACCACGAGCAAGGAAGGAAGCGGATCTGTCATGGTGTCGGCCCGTGGTGAGAGCGATGCTTCCAGCATCCACCACAGCCTGGGCTCAGCCCAGGACTAAAGCAGGCAGCATCAAAGCCCTCGGTCTGAGCTGGAGGTGAGGATTATTCTGCACCATCCCAGTAGTTGTCTGCAGTATTTCATGGCCTTTGTGTGCAGGTGGTACATAAGGGATGTGTGATTTCAAGGCTTTGCTGGGGAGCTGCTTGAAGGGGCAATAGCAGATGAAGCAGGTGGTTCTGGCTGCAATGTGTGCGCTGAGACCCTCTGGTTGGCCGTCTCAGTAATCTTCCTCCACAAACAGGGGCAGCAATCAATGCTTTTCAGTTACTCAGTGTTGTCTGCAGGCTCAAGCAATAGCTGCTGCATCCTCACGTGTCCTTTGAGCTTCATCCCAAGTCATGAGAACTGGAAAAGCTCTTCGGAGCTTATGGACAGGAGCAGAGCTGGTGGAGCGGAGGTGAATGCCACAAATGCCTCCAGTGGAGGAGAGGAGTCAGCAGGCAGGGTTGTAGCCAAAGGAAAACTCAGCAAAATCCCTTTATTTCCTCTTTATCAGTTCCAGTTTTGCTGACCCCACACTTAGAGTTGCTGCAAAGTCGCTGATTTATGGAAGGGCCTGAAGTTGAGCTGAGAAACGATTATTTTTTCCTGCAGTTCTCAAAGCTGCATTTCTGGGACTTCCTTATTTTATTCAGCCACAGCTGACCATAAATAGGCAGATGTGATGGGACGGTGACCAGCGGCATTTGGATCTGAAAAGGGGCTGGCAATGTGAGCGCTGCAAACCCAGCCGCCATGCACACGTTTCATGGTCACTTGTCCCTTAAGTGCCGCCTTTGTCTGCTTGGAATTGGGGTATTTTTGTTGCTTGCGTGACCTCATTCTTTCTTACTTCAGCCTCCGTCCCCAAACCTGAACTCAGAAAGACCAGAAAGAAAAAGTTGTGGAAGAGCTGAGGTTCGTTTTGTTGTCCTCTATCAGGCTGTGCATCAGCTGTGTGCTCAGCAGCCAGCCTTGCAGGAGCGCTTTGCTGGGAGGTTTCTGTTTGGGAATCTCCCTCTGGGGGCTCTTTGTGTTTTTATTTTCTGCCTGGTTATAGATTGGAGATGGAGGTCAGCGAGCAGCCCGGAGCCCCTCCGGGGTCCCATTGCTCTCTGGAAAACAGTGGGCTTTAATTGGTTCACGCTTTCAACTACTAACAATTCAGAGCTGCCGTACTGAGCTGTGAGTTATCGCATCTTCCATCTCAGCACCGTTAACCTGGTGGTTGTCACTGCTGGTTCCCCGCTGTCAGCTTTGGTTTCGGTCCAGTTCTAAGGGTACCGTTGCAGGCAGTGGTTTGTGCCGTGTTTTAATTGCGTGTGCTTTGCCTCCATCCCTTGTTTTGCACGGAGGTGGCTGGGATTGTCTCTTGCTCCCTCTCCTGGACAGCTGACGGATTTGCCCCCATGTCGCTTTTGCAAGCTTGGTCTCTTTTCAAGCTCTTCTAGGCAAGGCAGAGGCTGTGAGCTCCTGCAGGGAGAGCTGAGGGCTTTGGGGATCCCGTTCTGCTCATGAGGTTTGTGCTCCAGAGGGACGGGTTTCTTGCAGCTGGTGGTTTTCAGGCATGGGCAAGGTGCAGAAGGGAAGGCTCTGCAGCATCACAGCTTCTCTGCGTCCCTTCTGAGTCACCCACCCGTGAGAAGGGCAGTCCAGGCAGGGCGCTGTGCTCATGGGTACCTTAAGGACCTTCCCTGGATCGCTCTGGCTGCTGCGTTGTGGGCAAAACCCTGGGGCTGCCTTCCCACGTTCCCGAGGCTCTGTCAGTAACGCAGCGTGTGCTTCTTGTTTCATTTCCAGATTGAGAAAATCATGAGCTCCATCGGCGAAGGCATCGACTTCTCCCAGGAGCAGCAGAGGATCTCAGGTAGCGTACACAGCTCGTGTGTGTGTGTGTGTGTGTGTGTGTGTGTGTGTGTGTGTGTTCTTGCCCGGAGCACAGCCATGTGCTGGTTGCTCTGATGCCCCCATACTCCCACAGCCTGGTCACATCCCCACTGGTGTTCACTTGATGTGTATTAGGGAGATCAGATCTTCTGCACGTACAAAAGGATTCAGTTTGCAGCTGGGAGGTGGTGTAAGGGCTCCAGACAGTACCCAGGGGAGAGAAAGCTGCGCTGATAGCTGAGCTCCTCCAGTTACTGTTGTTCTCAGCAGAGCTGCTGTTGGACCGATTGCTTCCAGCTCTCTCCTGCCTCTCCAAACACGTTTGTCTCAAGTTTCTGCTCTTCTCTGGTGGACAACAGCAGAACTTCCTTTGAGCAGTTGCTCTGTAATGGAGCCGCTGTATGTTCGCCTGTTGGCTGCTCTCACATCCCCACGACAAGCTCGCCTTTGTTCCACATGCATAATGCAGCAGCAAGATGCTCATTTTTGTTACATAAGCGTGGATCCGTCCCTTCAGATGTGAGCAGAACTCCTGACAGCCCTCCGCACCCGCGTGTTGTTATTCCTTAAGGCTCACAAAATGCTTTAGTCCCTTGGATGGCTTTCTGTGCTTTGAGCTGTGTCAGTGTGACTGCAGTCAGCAGTTTCTGGTATCTGCAGCAGGGTTTTTGTATTTAAGAGTCCCAAATCTGTTGCGTGGATTAAGTTTTCAAGTCCCAAACCCAATGGAGGGGTCTGTTTCCCTTTTCTTCCTCAGTGTTCAGGCCAAACAAGAGGGGAAGGAGTGTTTAACCTTCCAATAATGCTGCCTGTGCCCAGGTGCCACCCAGACGTGACTCACAGCAAGGCACAATAGGTGGCTTTGACATCCACATCCCAGCTCAGTCGCAGCCTGACGTGGCGCTCAGCCACACACAGAGCAGCTCTGGGTGCTGCAGCCTGAGTGAGCTGCTCCAGGGAGCGGCTAAAATGAGCTGTCAGGGGGTCTGTCATCTGTACAGTGCATGGCGCAGCTTTGTGTTGGATTAGGAGATGGAAAATGTCCTGATTGCTGCCTCCTGGATGTCTCAAAACTCAGCACAGAGACAAGCAAAACCAGCCCCGTGATTAGGGAGAACGTGGGCTGTGGGGTGGGTTTCTCCCCCATTACAATGTACTCGCTGGAAGGTTTGAAGGCCGCTTTGCCAACTTTCCACCTGTGAAACTCCAGATGCTGTTGTTGCTTCCACACAGATACGACACGTCCCATCGTTTCTTGGTGCATCGCTTCCCTCTGTGCTGCCATGACCTTGAAGCACGCGGCTGCATTGGTTTTATTAGCGGTGCATGAGATGACGGGGCTGTGCCTTTTGTCTTTGCCGTTAGAAATTTCCTTGAGCCAAGGTGAGGGAGGGATCCCGGAGTCATTGAGTGCATTGATTTTCCTCAGAGCAGCGTCCTCCAGCAGCTGTTACAGCTCTGATCTCCGCAGTGCAGCAGCGGGAGAGGATCCTGGGTTAAAACACCTTTGTTTTCATGGCTGTTGCAGGTAGAGGAGGTTGTGGTGTGGGAATAGAGCTGCTCACCCCGAGTTGATGCAGAGCAGCTGCCAGATCCAAGTTGACTGAAAAAGTCTTCCTCCTGCAGTGACCTAATCGTGTGTCCTGGCTCTGTGTGCCATCCAGGAGCCTGCAGAGCTTCCACCTCCTTTCACCCAACCTTGGCAATGCTTTGATTCTTCTCCCCCCCAAGATGCAGCTGGTGATGGGTTTGTTCCTTCTGCTGCTGCAGGAGGAGCTGTGTGTCCTCAGCTATGGAGGGAGCGCTGGGCTTCAAAGGAGGACATAATTGCTTGGCTTTAATGGAGCCTTTGAAACGGGGCTGTTTGTAGTGAGGCACAATGAGCAGAGCTTGATTAAATGGACGCTGGTGAACTTTGCTGTCTGGGGACCGAGGGGGACTGAAAATCATGTACTGCTCAAGGGTTTCAGATGGCCCGAGCCTTGAAGATGTTGACGTAGGAAATGCTTTCCATTGGTGAGAGTGTTCCTATGGGACACCAACCACGTGGCACCGTGTGAGGAGCCAGGAGCTGCCCTGCCTGGGGCCACAGCCTCCTCCAGGTGCTCCTGGCTCTCGATCTGCCATGCTCACAGGTGTGGGCATTGCCAGGCTTTTCCAAGCCCAGCCTTGGTACTGCTATGCACTAAGCAGGGCTGCCTGCAGCAGAGGTGCTTCCCCTGTGCTTGATGAATGAATTCCTCTCTCTGCCTTTAGTCGGGAGCAAAGACAAAAGCAGAACTCGGCTTGTTTGCCTTCCTGCAGTGTGATGGAGGACACAGGAGAGCTGCACCACGAGGGACTCTGTCCTCCTGCATCTCTCACCTCCAAACTGCTCCGAGTGGGCAGCGTCTCCCCCTGATGAGATGCTAATACACATCTGCACATGCAGCTCACGCCTGCCGGAGTAAAGCTTATCTCCATCCATTTGTCACTTGGGCTTTTGCTTTGGTGAGGAGGGACCCCCATGCACCCGCAGCGGGGGGTTAACCCACACCTACCCTAAAGACTGATCGGGGCTTTGTGTTGCACAGGGCCAAAGGGCTTTGCAGGGTGCGATGCAGCGTGTGGGGTTTGGTCCAATCCGACAGCAGCCGCTCAGCACCCAGCGTGCTGCCAAGCCCCCTCCTCTCCCCACTGTGGGCTGTAGCTGTCACAGCGCGTCTGATTGATCGATATCATTAGTGAAGAGGTTTAACATGGAGGGGAGAGGAGGAGCTTTGCACCTCAGCAAAAGCTGCTGCTGCTGTGCAGGGTTGGCAGCAAAATGGACACCGGGCTCAGCAGCAGGCAGAGCCATGAGCTGCCTGCTCCTTGTGCTGCGTGTCCCCACGGGCTGAGCTCACGAGGCTGCCTTGCATGCAAATCTGCAGCCATGCTTTCCTTTCCATTGCAGTGAATGCAGAGATGCTCTGCCAGCCCCTTGCTGTGAGGTCGGAGAGCATCCTGGGCTGCACACAGCCCGGCCCTTCTGTTTTCTGGCATTGTTTCACTTTTGCTGCTCAGGAGTTTGCTAGGGCTGTTCTAATGGACCAGATCGCCTTGCAGGGAGCTTCCCAGCCGTGCTCTCATCTCCAAAACTGGATGGGTTTTGAGGACATTGGGGCTCCTGACTCTCATTTTGTGCCTGGGGTCACTGATTTGCCTGCAGAGGCTCAGTGCCTTGTTTGGCAGCTGCTGCTCAGTGTGAAGAAATATTGGCGGCCTGCATTTGGCTAATGGGTTTTAGTTCCAGTAAAGTTGGGTGCCAGCTGTATTTCTTGCATCTGATAGCACTAATGGCTTCATCTTTCTTGCCTTGTGCACTGACTGAGCTCGTAGCCCCCTCTGTAGGTTTAAGGGCTTCCAGCTCTCATCAGCCCCAGCTGTAGCAACGAATGCCTGCCTTGCTTCTTCTGCACATTGTCTGTGTGTGTGGGCAATGCTTCTGTCGTGGCCGGCTTGGATTGCAGCCCTTTATTCCTGGTGAAGTTTGGCTGGATGTCCTCAGACCACGCCGGGTTGTGCTGAGCTGCTGTGTGCACGCGGGTGATGCTGTCCATCGGGCTTATTCCTTCCTCCAGGAAACAGTGAGGTATAAAAGGGACCTCTCTGAGCCCGCCGTGCTTCTGTCCCGTTACTGTTTGCTTCGAGGTGTGTTTTGTCACCTGACCAACGCTGTCAGGAACCAAACTGCTCGCCTTGCTTTCTTCCTACAACTTCTACTTATTTCTAACCACGTTCTGCCCGCTGTTCCCCTCCCCAGCCCTCCCTGGGACCTTTTAAAGGCAGGATTCCCAAAATCTGGAGCGGGAGGAGAAGGAAGGAGCTGAGATGGCTGAGAACGAGCAGCTTATTTCAATCAGAAGTTGGGATCGGGCTCTCGCTGCGGGGCACGGAGGCTGGCAGTGATCTGCGCCGTGTCATCCTCGGAACATGCACATCTCATGGACCTTTCTGGCTCCAGTCGGATGTCCAAAGCATCTGTTCCCTTTCTCTTTGTACAGTTAACTCCTCCATTCCCCTCTCCAAACAGCCCCGTTCATTTTGCCTTCATTTGGAGTGGTTTCTAAACCAGAAAGCCTGAGCTTGGCACTACTGCAGACTTTTCTCCCGTAAGAGCAGAAATACGTTTTTGAGTGTACAAAAGGTGGAGTCAATAATATGTTTTTAAAGCAGATTCAGGAACTCAGGGAAGGAGCTGCTGTGGTTTCGTTCCCCCACACCAGAACCCCGACTGCCTCCACAAAGGCTGTAGCAGGCAGAGCCCTTTCCTCACCTCCCTCCCAATAAATTAATTCTCACGCAGCCACAAATCACTTGGAACCATCAGAGCAAACCCGTAACATCACTGCTTTGAAAACCCGAGCCGTGCAGTCCATCACTGAGCGAGCACTGAGCAGTCAGTCATTTCCACTGGAGGGTGATAAAGCCGCCGTCTCCCTCCCCTCTCCTGCGGCTTCTGCTGCGAAGGCGGCTTGCTGGATGAAAAAGCTGGGAGGGGTAAAAGAGGATGGAGAGAAGGGAGGGCCAGGCGATGCGAGAGCAGCAGGCAGGACGGCGAGCGTGGAGCTGGCTGCCTTCAGACAAAGCACTGCTGCAGCTCTGCAAGGACACGCCATCGCTGCCTGCGCGCCGGGAGGACCCGCGGGAGGGAAGGATGGAGAGCCGGGGCGAGCCGGAGCTTGGCACTGCAATTCCAGGTTTAGATGCTGCCCTTCTGCACAGGCTGCTTTAGGGTTGGAGGCAGCAGCCCTTTGTGATCTCTGCATCTCTCGTGCTGCAGTGTGTGCTGGCAGGGCTGGCCGGCTCTCCCGACCCCAGCTCGCCCGGAGCAGCTGGATTCCTTACCCTGAGCATCTCCAGGCAGCGCCGTGAGCTCCGCACCGTGCAGCCATTGCAGTGGGCGGGGGTGGAAGGACGGCTCGGAGGGTCGCACACAGCTGCAGGTGACCTGAAGCTTCAAAGAAAGCAAATTCAGTCTTGGTTGTTTTTTCTTTTCTTGCCCATCCTTTTCTTTGCACATACCCTTGGAGCACAGACGTGCTGCGCAGACTGAAGAAAATCCTGCTGGATGCATAGCAAATGCCCTGATGAAAAGGAGATCTCTGAACTTTTCTTGTCATCTCTTAAGCTTCTCCAGAGGAAAGTAGCGAGTCCCCCGGCTCCCTTCCCAGGGAAGAGAGGGAAGGAGAGCTTGTCTGTACGGCTACTGCAGGCTGCTAGGAGGATCCTCAATTACCAAAGGCTACCGGGAGCTGCTGAGGACTTGATCTTGGATCTTGGACTTGAGCTGCTGCAGGAGGAGCAGAGGGTGTGCTCGCTCTTGGTCTCATTTTGCTTGGCCGTGGCTTTTAAGCAAGGAACTGAAATGCCTCGTTCTCCAGAGCTGCTGCCCCTCTGAACTGGGGCTCACATGCAGCAGCCACGCTCAGCTGAAGAACGTGAAGGAAGGGCAAACAGCAGCATGCAGCAGGCAGCTGGCGGCACTGGGTGCGCTGCTTCCTCTGTCCTCCTGGCTGTCAGCCCACATGGAGGGGTAGTTGGGCTCTGCCAGCCCAGCCTGAGCAGCGTGCCCAGGTGCCATGCGTCCGGATAGGCAGTGACATGAGTGTGTTGGGACCCTCGGATTCATGCTCGGGGTCACTCGTTCCTCTGCTCCTCCTAACGCAGTAACGGAGAGAAAAAGCCCTTACCATGGTTTGCCTCTTTCAGGACTGCTTGGGGAAAAAAAGTATAAGCCCTTCTTATCTTCTGCTGCAGTTTGTGTGCTTTCTTTGTCTTGCATGTCTTCCTGCGGACAGCTGCTCTAGTCTGGCTTCTGCTGCTTTCCTGAACCTCCGCCGTGTGCGTTCTGTGTCTCAGCTGCATGAAGATGCATTTTCTCTCTAGCTGCTTTGTGCCCCCGATGCTCCTGGCCCTCCCTGCCGCCCCGCTGGGCAGCGCGGCGCACCCACGTGGAGCAGCGGAGCCACACGGCGCTGTGCGACCCTGAGCAGCACTCACAGTATTGCCCGGCGGGGAGCAGCAGGGCTGGAAGTTGGCTGCCCTCCTCCCATCCCTTCTGATGAACCAAGGAGAGCATCGGCGTCCCGTGGGGTTGGGCTGTGTGTGTTTGCCTGGCAAGGAAGTGCCCGAGCCCTGCAGGTGGTGCATGTGATGATGTCCTGCTGCCAGGACACTTTGCTCGGGCGCGGGGTTCCTTTCTGAGTGCTCGCTGGGATACGATTAGACCCGGAGCTTTTTGGATGTGCTGGAGGCTTGTTGTCCATGCTCTGTGCACACAGGAGGAATAGTCTGCCAGCCCATTGATTGTACTGAGTGTAACTGTTTGAGTTTCTTGATGGTAATGACTATGATGTGGCAATGCCATCTGTCTTCCTCAGAGTGCCGCTGCTACCGCCTTAACAGCTTCTCCCTTTTCAAGCGTCTGCCGATTCCTCTCTCGTCAGGTTCTCGGATGCTGGAGCAGAGTGTGGGGGAGTGGCTGGAGTCCATCGGCCTGCAGCAGTACGAGAGTAAGCTGCTTTTGAACGGCTTTGATGATGTCCGCTTCCTGGTAAGTGCTGGGCTGGGACCCGCGGGCCGATGGTGGGATGCTGGGCCCGACCCGCTTCAGGTCCTGCAGCCCAGCTGGGTGGGCTCGGGGCTGTGCAGAAGGTTGGAGTGAAGGAAGGTGTGAGGGTTGTTTTGGTTCGGGTGTTACGGGTTTGGGTTTTTCGGTGTCTTTCTGCTCTAAGTTTGATTCTGCCGCCTCCGATCCCTGCTACGTGATTTGCTGGAGGAGTGAGAACTGAGGTTTGTTGGTGTACAAAGAAAGCAGGTCGTGCTGTGGGTGGGAGGCCCCTTGCTGTTGGTATCCTTGCCCTGAGCTTGCCAGCAGGGCTGGATGAGCTGCCCCTCATCCCCAGGCACTGCTGAAACCTAACGACGAGCAGCCTCGTGTTTCACATGGCAGGGATTTCCAATAAGCGGCGTGCCGAAATGGGGCCGTGGTGCTGAGCTCAGAACGTGGAGTGGGACAGTGAGCTGGGAATGGGGAGCAGCAACTTCTGTGGGGCTCAAAGAAATGCCGTTGGGTTTTGCAAAAGGAATTGCTGAAGCTGGACGTGAGCCCGTGGATGGGCTGATGGCAGCTGTGTTGGGAAGGGAGGGGGGGCATCTCTGGCGCCGTGGGTGCACAGAGGCTGTCTGGGGGCTTTGGGGAGCAAAGTGGGTGAAGCAGGGCCAGCACTTTAGAGAATGCTCACGTGTGATTCATTAGTAGCTCCTGGCCCAATAAACATTTAAAAAGCCATTAAAGGAGCAGTTCATATTTTCCCCCTCTCAATAAAATTGCCCACATTTGACAGCTCTGCCAGCTCCCAGGGCTGCCCTCACTGTAGCTCAGTTTTGCTGCCTTCCCTCACTGCCCTCCTGTTTAAGGCAGCCAGCAGAGCTCAGTGTGTGGGGTTGAGTCTCAGGACGGGCTGTGTGTTATCCCTGTTCAGGCTGCATCTGCAGCTCTGCCTCCCACACCCAGGCTCGTGTAGAACAAAAGCAGTGGCAGCAAAATCCTTGACAAGATGCAAACTGCCTTCAATTTACTGAGAAGGGAAAAAAGTGAAGGAGCTTTGTGTGCATTAATCTGAGAGAAATGGCTGCTTTGGCTCGTCCAGCTGAAGGCGCTTTGTTCTGGATGTTTGCTAAAGCCTTCATAGTCTGGAAAAGCTGTGTTTGGGTTTTGCATCTGTTGCTTTTAATAGCAAACACGTTCTGGTCCCAATCTTCCCCGCAGTTCTGTCTGGAATACGTGGGTTGGTAACAAGGCAGCTCCGATGAGTCGGTTGGGATTCGTTGTGCTGTGCTGCTGGCTGGGGAGGACTGCGTGTCCTGTATGGAACTTTCTTTGCCTTGGGCCCTTCCTTAGCTGGAAAGAGAGAATGGAGCGGAGCCAGGCTCTGGGTAAGAAGCAGCATCTGAAAATTGGGTAGTTAAGTGCCTGCAGAGCGCCCTGCTGGAGCAGAGATGCTGGCAGATTTCAGAGGCTCAGGTTTTGGCATGCTCCTCTTTAGGGTCACCCAGCCCGCACTGCGTCGTGCAGCGCAACCCCTCCGACCGTGCTTTTTTCCTTTAATGAGAAACCTGGAGTCTTGCAGGCTGCTTAATTACAGCGCAGGATGTGAAGCGCCGTGTCCTGGAGCACAACCCTGCTCCAAAAGCTGGCTTTGCACGGGTGGACCAGGCGAGCAGGTGGGCACTGATGGATGGGGCCTGGCCGGATGGGCAGCCTGGTCTGGGGGGGCACCCAGCCCATGGCTGGGGTTGGGCTCTGGGGGCTGTGAGAGCCTTTTCAACCCAACCATCCCATGGCTCTGTGATCTTTAAGGTCCCTCCCAGCCCAACCATTCTGTGATAACCTGGCATCCAGATTGAGGATGGCACAGCGCTGTGTCCCAGCCCATCACTTCCATGTTGGAGCTGGGGGTAGCAGAGAGGTGTGGGATGAGGAGGAGTGCAGGGAGAGCCCTGGCCCCGTGCACCCCGCGCTGCGCTCAGCCTGCAGCCTGCACAAGGTGCAGCACTTGTCACAGCAAATACAATCTCAGTTCTGTCTTCAGAAAGTTTTCTTGATTCCAGTTGGCATTTCTGAGCCGAGGAGGATCGGAGCAGCTGAGAGGTCCTCACCGCTCTCTGCTGCAGGCATTTGTCCTTGGAGGACCCAGAGCTGGGCTCGGGGGGCCAGGAGCACATGGTGCTGGGGAGGTGATGTGTGAGCTGGGCATGGGGACCTTTGGCTGTTGGTAAAAACCAACCCACAAGAAAAACCTCCTCCCAACCCAGCAGTCCTTTGGGATTCGTGGCTGGAACCCCCCAGCTCAGGGGGCTGCTGGTGCTGCAGGTGAGAGCGGTGCTGACCCAAACCCTGGCTGGGAGGCAGGTGGCAGCGGCAGCTCCGCATGGAGGGCCTCAGCTTTGTCTGCAGGGCATGTTAAACACACACAGCCTGAGAACAAAGCTCAGCTGCTCTGCTGGCAAAGGTTAAAAGATCCCAGTGTGTTTGCATTTAATTGTCTATTTTAGTGGCAGATTATTATTTTTTTCTCATTGGAGATGAAATCCGGGTGGGTTTAAAGGACGCTCCTCCGAGCAGAGCTCGTGCACAATGGGCTGTAATGATGTATTCAGAGCTGCTATGCTTTGTCTATCCTTGTTAAGTACCCTGAGAATGCAGACTGGCACTGAGGGAATTTAATGTGACACATAAAAATAAGGAGCGCTGGAGGAAGCCGTGATTCGGAGTGTTTAACTGGCTTGAAGCCTCGCTGCATGGCAAGCAGTATTCCTCAGATCTGAGATGTCGGAGGTGGGAGAAGGCCGGTACCTCACCCTGGGCACTGGAGAGGGGCAGCCTGGAGAGGGCATGGGGCACGCTGGCACAGCAAGGGCGAATGGAGGCAGCCTCGTGCCCATTCTGTTCCATGGGGCTGGTGGCTACAGTGTGTTTGCAGCACTCTGCTGCTCCCCGGCCACCCGCTGCTTTAATTTGCTTCTGTCATTTGCTAAATAATTGTTTCTCTGCAGTCTGGCCTCTGAGGGCAGCACCATTGCTTCGGGCAGCTCTTAGCGCAGCGTTAATTCTATGGCCGTCCTGGCACTTATCTCAGCGGAGCAGCGGCTCTTTGGGGCAGAGCTCTGATGCTGCACTTAAAGCAGGTGGTACTGAGTGAGGTGGATGTGCTGAGCGGCTACAGACAGTGCAGTGTGGGGAGGAATTCCAAACACTTGCTGCCCTTTGGAGAGGATGGGTACATGTCCTGCTCAGTCTCTTCCTGGAGCCCTGGCCGCTCCACGTGCCCTTGCAGCAGGATGGTGCCCAACAGCTGATTTTAATGAGTTTCCTCTTATGAAACCAAAATGTGGAGCAGTGGAGCGCTGTCAGCTCAGCCCTGCTCCTGCTCCTCTCCTGGGAGCAGAGGGACGCAGTGCAGGGAGGGTCCGGGTGGGCCCCAGGGCGGTGCTGAGCTCGTTGGCTGCAGTGCTGCCAGCTGAGAGCTGTGGGGAGCTGAGCCCAGTGCAGGTATGGCGATGGGAGGGGGCGGTGAGGTGGGCTGCAGCAGCTGTGGTGTTTCTAAGGCGGGGAAAGGAGGAGAAACGTGACTTTCATGTGCTCTTCTGGAAAGAAATGGCATTTTCTCAGGGATCTGAGGGGCGGCTGCTGCCCTGAGTGTGGGCTCTGCTCCCATGGGCACCTTCCTGTCCCCGCAGGGCTGTAATGTCATGGAGGACCAGGACCTTCGGGACATTGGGATCGGAGACCCGCAGCACCGCCGGAAGCTCCTGCAGGCAGCTCGCTCACTGCCAAAGGTGAGCAGGGCTGGGTGCAGCCCAGCGTGGCTGGGAGGCAGGGAAGCAAAAGGCCAAGCATGGCGTTAGTTGCAGACACTGCCTGCGTTGGGATCCCTGCCTCCTGCGGCTTTAACCCCTCTCTGCCTTCTGCTTTTGTAGCTGAAGCCCCTGGGCTGTGATGGGAACAGCCAGCCATCCGTCCCCGCCTGGCTCGACTCGCTGGGGCTGCAGGATTACATCCAGTCCTTCCTCTCGAGCGGCTACAGCTCTATTGACACTGTGAAAAACCTCTGGGAGCTTGAAATAGTCAATGTGAGTGTTGCCTGCCTGTACCCACAGCACCGGTTCTGCCTGCATTCCCTGCAGGGAGCAGTGCTAAATGCAGGGAGTGGTGGGTCACCGTCCTGGAGGGGTTCAGGGCATGTGGAGATGTGGCACTGGTTAGTAGGGTTGGGTTGGGGTTGGACTTGGTGTACTTGGAGGTCTTTTCCAGCCTTAATGAGCCCATGATGCCCCAGGAACTGCAGGCCCTGTGTTCCACAACCCACCGTGCAGCTCCCGGCGCTGGCACAAGTTCTCTTTCTCAGCGTTGTCTCTCCCACAGGTGCTGAAGGTGAATCTGTTGGGCCATCGCAAGAGGATCATCGCCTCGCTGGCTGACCGGCCCTACGAGGAGCCCCCGGCAAAGCCACCCCGCTTCTCACAGCTGAGAGTGAGTCCGTGCAGTGTCCCTGGGGCTGGGGTTGGCTGAGAGGGGAGTGCTCAGAATCGCCATCCTTCCTATAAAGCTGCCATCTGGGAGCAGAAAGTGAGGATTCGTGTTGCTGCTGCTGCAGGCAGAGCCTGGGGCCAGGAGGGTACAACCCTGCAGCTTCACCCCACTGCTCCAACCACAAGAGCGCAGGTGGGAGGGAGGCAACTCCTCCCAAACATCCCCTTGAGATGATGGGACTGAAGGCAGAGTGGCGGTGGGGAGAGGAGCTCTTTGTGCAGCCTCAGCTGATTGATACACTGGCTGGAATAGAGAATAGGCCATTTGCAGCTCTTCCTGGTGCTGCAGCTGGTGCGTTCCAGCGCCCGGCTCTGGCTGGGGAGCGGAAGGACGTCAATGGCAAATTAAGCAAGTCCGCTGAATAGGGCTAATGCGTGCTGCAGCTGCGAGCTCCGTGTGCTGCCTGCTTGGCACGTCCAGGCAGTGAGCATTGCCTGCGGGAGCAGCCCGGCTGTCAGGCATCTGAGCTGAGCTCTCACTGGGCAGCCGGGTCCTCAGCTCCAGAAGGGGCAGCTCGGTGCATTGGAGCCCATTGCACTCAGAATGCCCTGCATGCTTGTTGCCCTCCTCAGACAGGGCAGGGCAAGGCAAACACCTGCCCCAAACGGTCCTGGAGCAAACAGGGGTGTCGAATGGGAAATAAATAAGGTGAGTGAGGGCGGTGAGCCTGAAGACTGCAGGGCAGGAGCTGACCCCGATAGCTCAGCTCGTTGTACCCTCTGTGTTGGGCGCTGGGAGGAGCAGCCGGCAGTGCCAGCTCCTGGTGTTCCTAGGGAGGAATAATCCCAGCCAGAAACCGAAGCACGGGGCTGGCAGAGCCGGAGGAGGAGCGCGGTGTGCACGGGGCTGTGGCAGCAGCTAACCAGGGCGGCTCTTGGTGTCTGCCTGTTCCAGTGCCAGGACTTGATGTCCCAGACGTCGTCACCTCTGAGCCAGAACGACTCCTGCACGGGCAGATCTGCCGATCTCCTGCTGCCCTCCGGGGACTCCGGGAAGAGGCAACACGAGCGTAGCAGCGAGCTGGCAACGTACTCCAAAGTTGAGCGCTACAAGGCACAGGTCAGTGGGTGCTGCTGTGCATCCTGTGGGCCCCTCTGCATGGCTCAGTGCATCACCCCCTAACTGAGCAGTTAGGATGAGGCTTCAAGAGCTGGGAGCTGGTGCCAGCAGGTTGCTTGTGCCTGGCTCACCTTGAAAGTGATGCCATGGGCAGTGCCACCTTCACCCTTCCCAGCCCCTGCAAACCTCAGTTGCATCAACCTGCAGAGCCCTGCTTGGATTCGTGCTGTACCCTGGCATGGACCCGCTGTGGCTTCACACCTGCATTCCTTCCCCTTCCAGGAGGACCGTCGGGAGTCGAAGCTGACCCTGCGCCCTCCCAGCCTGGCTGCTCCCTACGCACCGGTCCAAAACTGGCAGCACCAGCCAGAGAAGCTCATCTTTGAGTCCTGCGGGTATGAGGCCAATGTAAGTGGCTTTTGGCTTCTACAGGTGGGGAGGAGGCTCTGGGTGTTGCACATGGAGGTGTCACAGTCCTCCCTCCTCTGTGTGTGACTTGTCCCTCTGCAGCCACAGCTGTTGTGCTGCTTTGGGGTTGGAAAGTTTCCGGCCTGAAGCCTTAGGATATGAGTGCTAACAGATCCCCTCTTCCAAAACAGTACCTGGGCTCCATGCTGATCAAGGATCTCCGAGGTACAGAATCAACGCAGGATGCCTGTGCCAAGATGAGGGTATGGAGCCCATGGGACAGTCACAGCTGTGGTGGGTGACATAGGACAGAACGAGGGATGCTGGGGATGCTGCAGTTTCCCACACCCTGCAGACAGGGCAGCACAGGGAGCCACTTTAACCAGTGAGCTGATCCCTCACCAGCACTTTTCCCTATAGTTTGAATGTCTGTGCAGTGGGAGAACAGCTGATTTCACTGGGATAAAAGGTCTTACTTCAGGTCCCCATTCCTTTCTGTCTGCTTCCACTACAAGCAGATTTTCTTCCTCCTGGTTTAAGCCCCTGAAAGCCTGATGTTATAGGGCCTGAGGATCATTGCTGGCCACCAGCAGGACTGGGGGTGGTGAGGAAAGGAGCACTGATTCACAGCTGTTCACCTGAATGTTCTTGTTTCTGAAGAAATCCACAGAGCATATGAAGAAGATCCCGACCATAATACTGTCCATCACATACAAGGGAGTGAAGTTCATCGATGCCTCTAACAAGGTGAGCTCAAAGTGCCTCAAAACTGGTGTCTGGAGGGACACGGCCTGCAGTGCCACCTGCCTGAATTCCTGTCTGACTCCTACAGAATGTCATTGCTGAGCATGAGATCCGTAACATCTCCTGTGCTGCCCAGGACCCTGAGGATCTCTGCACGTTCGCTTACATCACCAAGGACCTGCAGACCAGCCACCACTACTGCCATGTCTTCAGCACGGTGGATGTGGTGAGTGGGATGGGGCTGCAGTTGAGGGTGTTGGGGCTGCAGTGAGAGGTCTCTCTTGGCCATTTCTGCCCTAGAAATTCCTTGAGGAGTTTTGGCTCAAAATGCATTTACCTTGCAGCTCTGTTGACAAAGAGAATATTTCTCTGGCTTCATTACTGCAATTTCTAGTGCTGAATAAACCAGGGCAGGAGATTTTCCCTCTCGGGGAATATTCTGTGAACAAAACCCTGATATGCTCTCAATTATGAGCAGTGTAATAGGCTGATTTAACAGCCTTTTAATTCACTGAGAGTGTGACAGCATTGCTCGCTTTTATTCCTGGGCACAATCAGCTTTGCAAAACATTTGGGCTCTTTCTCCTTACAATGCCAGACGGGTTGGAGCAGCCTGTAGGTGGTCTCAGCTGTGGTGCACGTGGGCTCTGTGTGATGCGAGGTGGCTCCTGTGCACTAACAGCTCTGTGTTCCTGCGTTCTCTCTGAAGAACCTGACGTACGAGATCATCCTCACCCTGGGGCAGGCGTTCGAGGTTGCCTACCAGCTGGCCCTCCAGGCCCAGAGAGCGAAGCCTGTGGGTGCTGCAGCAGGAGAAACGATCGAAACAAAATCTTCCAAACCGGTGCCTAAACCACGAGCTGGCATGAGGAAATCCGCAGTACGTACATGCGAGCCGGGTGCTGCGAGCTGGGCTTTCTGCTGGGCACAGCTTGCTTAAAGCTTCATGGTGCAGAAGTCCCCATGGCCTGTACCATCAGGCCCATGGCTCCGCTTGCTTGTGTGGGCTTGCTGCATGCCTGTGGGGTAGGGCAGGCTGAGGGGATGTAGTTGGGGGGTTGGGTGCTCTGCTGGATCCAGCTCTGCTTTCATGTGCAAAGATCAGCGGTAACCTGCAGTTTGCAGCATGGTAGTGCCCCCGTAGCCAAACCGAGCCTAGCTTAGAGCTGCTGAGAAGCAGGGACTGCTGCATAAGCCATTGCTTTCCTTTAATGTTTCCTTTTGTCTGTGTTCTGCTTGCTCCCCCCGCTCAGGTGCCGCTCCCTCCCGACACCCGCTGTTGTTACTGTCACACCTGTACAACTCACCGCCCCTCCTACCTGCCGCTGCAGTCTGTTAGTCCTGGAGCTAAGGTCTTTACCCTTCTTCCTGCCATCTTCCATCACCAACCGACCTGGGCTGCTGCCCCGGCTGCCACCGCTCCCCACACCTCCCACCATGGCCCCATGTCCTCGCTGCTGCCTTCCCCCAGCTCATCCCAGGGCTCAAATTAACCCCAGGGACACACTGCCCCCAGCTGCTGCTAACACAGAGCAGGAGCTCCCAGCTAACTGTGCTGTCTCTGCAGTGCTGAATTTTTCATGCTTGGTTGTGAAATGAGGTGAAGCTGTTGCTAATGCTAATGGGGGCTTGCAGGCCTAGCTCAGGAAGTCATCCCAGGGTGCTGGGCTGAGAGTGATGTGCTTAGAAATGTTTCAGCTGTGAAGGACTCAAACACCTCCGCAGTGAGAGCCGCAGCCCTGCACACACGCATGGTTTGGGGATGGGCATCCGCAGCCTCTCTGTGCTCTGTATTCCCATTTGCTCTGCCCCAGCCTCGGGCTCCCGCAGACACACGTAAGCTAATGCTCTCTTCTCTCCTTCGTTTCCAGCTGGAGCCCCCTGAAGTGGACCAAGATTCCCAGTCTCACGCCAGTGTCTCGTGGGTCGTGGACCCCAAACAGGATTCCAAGCGGACCCTCAGCACTAAGTATGAGACCACTATCTTCTAAAGCAAACAAACCCCGTGTCCACCTATAGTCTAACCGTGCCTTTGCGATCTGATCTGTCTGCTGTTCTAAACTCCCTCTTCCTCCAGCTGCTCGCACTGAGCCCCGCGTAGGCACTACGTCAAAGGCAGCAGCACTTAAGAGACTGTAGACTTAAACGGCTTTTGTACCTGATCACTGCTGAACACTGTGAATTCTCCTTACTCGGAAACAAGGGTAACACGCTGTTAGATCCCTGTGAGGTGGGAGGTGCAGAGGGGTGCAGGCTGGGGGCATCCGAGACGCGGAGCCAGGAAGCCGCCCACCGTTTTCACGTCTTTCCCCTCGCTCTGGCACTGTGACTCCCTGGGGTGACGTGGCACTTCCCCAGGCCTTTTCTTCTATTTCACCTTCTTATCCTCGGACTGATGGAGACCTTCTTGTCTCTGCGGTGCACGCTCTCCTTCCTCCTAGCTCCATTACTTCCTGACTGAGCCACGGCTGTACACTGTTCCAGTGAAGTCACCCCTCTCCTCACTGTCACTTGAATCGACACTAACCACTGTGATGCTGTCTGCAAATAACACCTTCACTAGATTTGCTCATGGGACCCTGCCCACAGCCTCTCTCCTCAAATCATGGAGCAGAACAGCTGCTCTGCTGGAGGCACAGCCTTGGGCTGGGTGCCACTTTCCCACTGTGAGCTCGGGCCCTTCCTGGGGACGCCAGTGCTCTGCAGGAGCTGTATGGCTGCGTGCATTTCCGTCCCTTGTAAGGCTTACCCCCATAGCCCTTCTGTTCTTGCTCACCAGACCACTGTGAGCTATGGGTGTAGCAGGTCGTAAAGAGGTTGAGCACTGAAAGGCATATGCTGCTGGCCCCATGCTGGAAGGAGCAGTGGTTGAACCATGCTTCACAATCACCGGTTGCCATCAGAAGTGAACGGTCAGAAGAGCAACCCTGAGTTGCTGACACCTGTTACTTGGGCTCGCTTGTTCTCACTCCTAAGCTCCACTGCAGCCTTTGGGCTTCTGTTCCCCAGTCCTGTGGTGAAATCAGATGTTTCAACATCTTTATTGAGCTCTTCCTCAGGAATGGGTTTGATCTTTCAAATCCTTCATGGCTTAATGGCATTGGGTGGCAAACTGACTTCAAAACAAGGGCTAGGCTGGTAGGAATCCAAATGAGAGGACTCAAGGGATTGCCTTAAAGCAAGGGAAGTAAAGCCCAGCTGTGTATGTGCAATTCACGTGTCAGGAAGCTCTTAACATAGAGCCAGCGGTCACACTGCCATGCCCAGAATGCTGCAGTGTCTGCAGAGCTCAGTGTCTTCCCAAGCTGTGAGAGTGCCCTGAGGCATTTATATCCTTTGGAGAGGAGCTGAGTTCGTGATAGCAATGGTAGTTCGGCATTTACTGTGCAGCTGCCCAGACGTATGCCTGCTCTTTGAGGGTCTGAGCTCTGCACTCCCCCTGCTTTCAGCTGGGATCCGTCTGTTCCTCCTGACACCGGCTCACTGGTGCATGTGCCTTTCTGAGGGTGACTCTACCCCAGCCGGGGTGGCAGGCAGCCCTGCCTAACTGCAAAGCTTCCTCTGCGTCCATAACCCTCACGGTTGTCTCATCTCCTGGCTGCACGCCCCGTCTGTCCCGGCACTTGTGTTTGTATGACTCGGAAATCATTCATTCCATTATCTTCCTTTCTGTTTGCCTCTGAAAAGCTGAGCTCCGGGCAGCTGTCTCCTACCACGGAAATGTAGTAACGGGGCAGAGACCTAAGAAGCAGCGGCCTGCTGACACGAAGACCATCTCCATCTGGCACTGGTGTCTGCCTCTGAGGGTGTGCATGGCTGCTCAGTGAGGGCTCCCAAAGCAGAGGGGGAAAGGGATCCCAGCCACCAGCTGAGAAAAGCAGCTCTCCATTTCTAGCAAAGGAAAGTTGAGACTTCCGAGGCCGAGCGATGTCACGTTTTCTAGTGTGAGACAAACTGCTTTCAACACGTTTCTTTTTTACACGCGAAATGATACAGAGCAGATCCAGTTCACGGTCTAAATGTAGCACTGCAGTGGGGTTTTTTTTTGGTGAGGGGAAAGAAATGATTTACTGAGGATCTGCGCAGTCCAGCAAGGAGTACAATAGAAAGTCTTACCGGTGGGAGCGGTGTGTGCAGCCCTTACGGTACTTCAGTTTGCTTCAGTTCTGGGTGAACAGCGGAGAAACGCCCAGTTCTTGGAGATCCTTTCCTCCGGTGTGGGAAGCCTTGCAGGGTAAGTCTGCGTCCTTCCTTTGCAAAGCCACGCTTTTATCGCCAATGGAAATCACTTAAGGAAAAGTCTGCGAAGGATCTCTCACCTCAGAGTGGCTGCGGCCAAGCATTTACTGATGGTACAAAGCTTGCTTCCCTACAGAGAACTGTTGCATTGCAATACTTGACATTTCTATGGCAAGGACACAACTTCTTCCCACTCACGCACTGAATACCTGGAGAGGAGCCCCTTCTCCAGCCTCTCGTGCACCTGTCTCGTTTTTAATGCAGTTATGCCCTGAAGGGTTGGGTGGTGTTTTTATTTTTTAAGCTTATTCAATTGTGACTTAGCACTTTTGTTTTTTAATACTAGCTCATTATTTAATCAGTGCAACCATTTCGGAAGACGAACAGAAGAGGAGTTACGTTTTGGGCATTCCATTGGCACAGTCCATACCCCGGGAGAAATCATATCGACCCGCTGTGGCCTGGCCCCCAGGCGCTGCCATCTCGGAGCTGTGCTGCCTGCTTGCTTTCTCTTTAAATCCCTTTGGGATTTAACACTAGTTTTGGCTGCGGCCGATGTGTTTTCGCAGCTCTGTTCCCCTGGAGGGAGGGGCTGTAAGGAGGGTTGTGATTTTTAGTTCTTCCAAGGCAAAAAATGTAGCACAGCACGTTTGTTAGGATCTCCACAGTTGTGGTGGTGGTTGGGGATGTGGTGCCCTGCTGCTTTACCAGAACAATATGCCCTAATAATGTCTGTTTAACTCCTGTTGCTGCTGTATGTCAGGACTTCATAGGTCTCCCTAGCCAGTAGGACTAGGAGAGAAGTGAACCATAATCCCGAGGGCACAGACCTGTACATGGTGAGGAGGGGGAAGTGGAGATTATTATTATTATTATTTTTTACATCGATGGATTTAGGAAACCTAACATTCCTTGTTATGCGTATGTTGCAATTCATACTGGTGTAAGTGTAAATATTTGGTGTGTTGGCAACAAGTCTTTTTGGAGAGATTGCAAATTGAACCTCTGCTTGGGAGGAGGGACACCCTTCTGTTCTGACACGAGCTTTGCGAAGGTTGGCTTGGAGGTGAAGTGGTGATGAAGACTCCAATCTTCAGGGGACTGGACCTTGTGACCCTGGTGGTTCTTTCCAGTCCTGTGTGTAATTCCATGGTTGTCTTTAGTGATCCAGCAGTTCTTTAGCCAGATACTCTTTTCTCACTCCCTAGACAGCGGTTGTTTTGGCAGCGCATCTTCCCCTTTTGTTTCAGTGGGGTTTTTTTGAGGTACTTGCATGCTGGAGGCTGATCCTGGGCCGTGCTGGTCGCCAGCTCCTGGTGCTTTGTTAGCCCATCCCTTACACAGTATTTTGGCCCTTCCTCCCCGCAGGGTTTCACGGTGTCTAGAGGGAAGTGCTGTGTGTTGCTGGTGCTGCTTGGAACCTCAATGCACTTCACTGCCCTCTGCCTGCCTGGGGAGAGGCTGCCCTGGGTTTTGTTCCACAGACTGGCAGTTGGGCATGGCAGGAGTCCGGCCTGAGAACTCGAGAGATCAACTGTGTTTGTCTGTTCTTCAGTAGAGGAGGGGATGGATTTTTTTACTTTCCAAATCGAAGCTGCTTTATCCTTAATTTTGTATTGACAAAAATAGAAAAAAAAAAAAAGCAAAAAAGCTCCTTGTAGCTGTTTGAACTTGCTTTGGGATTTTCCTTTATAGGAGAAACAAGTGATGCAGTTTGGGTGGGATCCGTGCCTGTTTCCCTCCTGGGGGTAGACAGGGCACCGTACAGGACGTGCCTCCACTGAAAGGCGAGGTGCTGTCACAGCGCTGCTGTGGGACACAGACCAGATGCCAAATAGAACTTCCAAACAACTCGTTCTGTGTGCAGCTGATGTGGCTTTAATTGCTTTAATGCTCCTTCCACCCCACTTCAGAAGCTTCTAGCAGCAGAACTTCCTCTGGCTTTCTTCTGCTTGCATCATTTCCATGCAATCAGGTCTTTATTTTGGAGCGAGCGCAGTGTTTGCAGCGCCGTCTTGTTGCAACAAGTCTCCCTTTTAGGTTCCTATTGGCATCACCTGCTGCATTTTAAGTTTATTTTTCAAAAGGAAGTACGTGTGCTGCCCTTACAAAGTAGGTCTTGCTCAGACACTTTTCTCACCCGTGGAAGAATAACCTGAGATTCCCTAACAGGGCAGAGTTCAGTTTGCAATGTAGACATTTTTGCTAATTGTGATGTATGACAGTGGGACTGATTTGTAATACAAATGTTATTTAATCTGTCTGTATTTTGATACTTGAATTCCCTTTTATTTCCTGTATATACAATTGTTAATCTGTTCGAATTTGTCTGAATTTTCAACATCTTGTGGTACCAAACATAACCGATCTGTGCAACAACATAGACTGACCTCACGACAACAAGGCGAGATTGTAAATATTCCTGGGCTTCCAGCAGTCGTTTTGTTGTTCTCATAATTGTACAACTTAGAACAGACTGAATTAATAAACAGACTTAGACACGTTTGCCCTGTCGTTACTGTGACCTGTTACACAGCAGCCCTCCTGTTCACCTGCATCACAGCAGGGCTCTTCTTTGCCTGAGCAGAGCAGCACAAGCAGGTAAGAGGAAGGGGTGAGGGTGGGCAGCGCGGCGAGCTTGAATGATTGCAGTCCGGCACTGCACAGATGTTGTTTTGCTTTGTAAAGCTAAGGAACAAGACAACATCAACAATGTGGAAGCACTGCACGGAGATGATTCGCTGGCACTGTGAAAGCAAAGTGCAGGATGCTGTTCTGTTGGGAGCAGGCCTGGTGTCGTTCTTTGGCAGCAGAATGCAGGGTAAGTGCCATCGTAACGTGTGTGGCACGCTGGATGCAGAATGCTGCCTGCTCTTTTTGCAGCTAATCGTACTGATCCTGAATACAAAATTCTTTTCAGACTAATTTATGTGTGAAAACACATCTGTGTGTTCTTTACCTGCAGCACGATGGTCTCCAGCCACCCTGTCCAAGGGAAAAGCTGATTTTAACCCCGTTTAATGTACACCTGTGAGGGCTGTTCCACTGAGGGTGGACTGTCAGGGCCCTGGTTTAGCAGTGATCAACACTCAAACCAATGCTCTGCAGCACAGCAGCCATGGGTTCGTGTGACAGCAGTAACAGTTTGGGCAGCCATTGTATATAGGATTTACCAGCAAAGATTTTTGGCATACCAAGAAGTAGGACGTTTTCACTATATAAAATTAGAGCAAGAAATCCAGGCATTTAAAGACAGGTGAAAGTTCAGGGTTTTGTGTCAAATAAAATCAGGCTGATGTGAAATAGTGAATACGCTGGGGGCTGCTAAATTTATACCATATGTTCCATGTAATAATTCAGTAAGTCGGGTTTTCAAGCTAACGCTGAAATATATTGAGCAGCTTTAACGATCTTCAATACCGTGTGGCTTTATCAAATCCAAACCGCGTCTCTGGGCCGTGACTTCCATTTCAGCAGAGCAGGCTGCAGACCCACCGCAGCATTAACACCTTGAATTAGGGAAAAAGGAAAAAAAAAACTGAAATTTCCTTGCAGTTTTATAACCTCCCGTTTCCTTTCCTGCTTAATAGTGGCAGTTTTTGGGGGGAGACACGGCAGGAAAGCCGGCTGGCCCTGGAGCTTCTATCGCCCCATCGGTGAGTATCGCCATCGCGTTCTGTGGTACCGCGGGTTGGACGCGGCGCTCAGGGCCGTGATGTAGCGGAGGGCGGCTGACACCTACTGACCGCTTGGGGCGGCACCTCCCCGCTCGCAGAGCCGCCCGGGGGCTCCGGGCCTGTCGCAGCGCCGTATCCGGGCCGGCTCCTCGCCGCTCTCCCGTAGCCCCGCAGCCTGCTGGCCACCATCGGCCATGGAGGAGCTGCCATCCGAGCGGCGCAGCCCGCCCTCACCTGACGGAGCGGCCGTTGGGACTGCGGCGCTTGCCGCCCTCTTCCCGCCTCACTTCAAACGGGGCCGAACCACCGCGCTGCGGGATGGGGGGTTCCACGCCGTGCTGCCAATGTATTCTTAACCCGCTCGGAGTCCGTCCGCGGGTCATCGCCCGCAGCCGGCACCAGAAGGAGCGAAACGCTCCGTGAGACCAAGCTGGGTGACATCGCTCAGCGGTTGCATCCTCGTTCACCGAGTCCCGCTATCCGGGCACCCCTCCGCGCTGCGCCGATGGGCCGCCCCGCAGCCCCGGGTCCCGCTGCGCGAAGGGGCTCTACCATCAGACAGGCGGGGGGGCGGAGGGGAACGCGTGCTCCGTTGAGGCCTTACGGGCTGCAGCCGAACAAAAGGCCGCGGCCTGCTCCCATTGCCGGCTCCCATCGCCCTGTGAGGAATGGTAGGAATTCCTCCACCATCCGCAGCCTGGGCTGGTTGTTTTTAGACCAAAAGCTGTGGGTTAGTGGCTGTCAGCTGGCAGGGTATTAACCTTAGGCCTGTCAGAGTGAGTAGCGTGAGGAAGCCACCCGTGCGGTGTGGGGAGGCTCCAGGCAGGGCTGCAGGAGCTGCACTGTGCTTCCATCCAACTGCTCTCAGTTGCTCTTAGTCAGTTTCCTTTCTGACCTGCCCAGACTGTGTGACCACGTCCCATGTGTGACCACGTCCCGTTCTCCATCCTCCACCATGGCTGGGATTAAACCTTCAGTGGGGTTTAATTCTGCAATGAGGCTCCCTGTGCTCTAACAAAGAGTTTTGCCTTTCTTCTCTCTTCCAGCTCCCTCCTATTTCCCAGGCATCTGATCACCCTCCCCTGCTGACACCTGCGCTGCTGAGGGCTGGAGCTGGGAGGTCTCAGAGCACTCAGGTCTGTGGGATGGGAGGTCCAGGGGACCCATGGGGGGACAGGCACAAGAACCAGCGTGTTTGGGAGCCGGGGGCCTCGATCCACCCCTTGTAAAACAGCTCTGTCCACCACCTCTGAAAGGTTTAGGAGTGCTGGGTGTTACGGCTGGAGAAGAGCAGAGGATGAAAGGCACAGCACTGGCACACCATATGGGGACAGACAACCTAATTACCACACGTAATTAGTTACAGCTTCACAGCTGGGCTGTACGAAGCTGCAGCTGCAATGGGAAATAGCCTGTGCGTGTCTTAAAGGGGTTGGAGCTTCCACCATTGCCGTGGGTTTGCAGCAGGCTGAGGGTACAATTAATGCAGCTCAGCTGATGAGTTGTAACCCATTTAGCTTGTGTAAACATCTCCATGCCAGGAGGGGCTAGCCATAACCTGAACCCGTGGCAGTCCCTCTGTGCATGTGCAGCACAGGGCTGTGTTAAAGCAACCTCCTTAAACCAGCTGATTTCCTCAGGCTCCCATGGAGCTGTAAAATTATCCCATCAAAAAGCAATAAGGGGAAAGTGCTCGGCTTGGGCAATGCTGCAGTGACATCAGATAGCGACCAGCCCTTGGCTTGGGGCTGGATGCTGCCAAGAAACAAGCTGGGAAAACCCCAGTGTGCAGACAGCCCTTTTCTCTTGTTCAAAGATAGAGCAAGATAGATAGACCCTTGCACGTGCAGGTTCAGTGACACAGTGGGCTCATCCCAAGGAGTTGCTACAGACATGCTGGGGGTCAAGGAGGCTTTGGGGGTCGTTGCTTTGCTCCGAGCACCAGGAATGGGCTGGCAGGAAGGATTGTGAGAAATAAAACCAGTGAGGTTTTTGATGGGGCCAGTCTGGTCCAAATCCTGTCTGGGAATTCCCCGCAGTTCTCCCTGTTTGGCTTCATGTGATCCCACTTCTGCCTCTTTCTGACCTTCAGTTTCATGCGAAGAAGCTGAGATGCTGTTTACGTCAGAAAATAAAGCAGTGCAGCTCACTGATAACTTCAGTTTGCTCTCATCTCCCCATTTCAGAACACGGTCCAGGTCTATAAGGATCCTGGCAACCCCTGTGGAGAGCAAAGGGCTCCGAGTGCCATCCCTGCACATCCCAGCACTCCGCACAGGAGCACCTTGTGCTTTTGCTTTGCTGGGTGCAGCAAGGTGGCAGCGGGAGGGAAGGGCCCTCTGGTTCAAACAGAAATACCTTTGGCCGCAGCCAATGGAAAGGGGAAATGGATTTTGTGTTGAAAAGTTGGCGTTGTTTTTTCAAGTCTGACGAATGTGAAAGTCCCCATTTAAAGGAGGCGAACCTGCAGTGAAGTCGGTCACTGTTTACACACCCACGCGCCGACTGGGGCGGCCGAAAGCAAACTTCCTGGTGTATCCTGCTCCAAATCACCTGGGAGCGGAGCTCATTGAGCAGGGTTGTTTCTGTGCTGGATGTTGGTGTGAATATGTGGGCAGGCAGCTGGATCCTGAGGAGCTCATAGCTCCCCTGCGAGCCAATGAAGTGTTACTGTCTGTCTTATCCGGGTGAGAAGATGGAGGTGCTGGGCTGCACAGTTCTGGTTTTGCTGTAGAGATTGCCATTGCTGCTGGTTGCAGTTTGGGAGCCGGTTGGGTTGGCGGCTTTCCTCTGCTGCTTTGGCATGGATGTGGAAGGTGTGTACGTGCCCGCGGTGCGCTACATGTTTCACCAATGACTAGAGCAGCTATTAATTCCCTCCTCCTAAACCAGAGCGTGACCATCTCCACGAGACACCCCATGCATGCGGGTTGTTGCCGCCTCAATCTGGGCGCACGTGTCCGGGCGGTGGGATCTGGCCACCTTCAGCAAACCATTGCTCACCCAGCCCAGCCTCCTGTGGCCAGTGCCTGATGTCAGCGCGTTGCGAGCCGATCCGTCATCGTGTACTCAGAGGACAGGTCAGCACTGGGTAAACTGAGGCTTGGAGGGCTTCACTTTGTGGTCATAAAGTCAGCCTGGTGCCAAAAGGCGCTCGCCGCGCTCCTTTGCCCTGTTGGATCCTTGTTCAAGAAGGAGCTGTGGCGCTGGGGGACATGGCTTAGTGAGCATGGTGGGGATGGGTAGATGGTTGGGCTTGGTGATCTTCTCCAGCCTTAAGGATTCTCTGCTCCTGTACATGGTTTGGGGTGTTTTTGGCAAAGCACCGGTTCGCTGCAGTGCCGCTGGCTGGGCGCCTTTGGATAATCTTTGTATTTGCTGACTTGACTCAATTCTTGTTTGGTGGAGAGCTCGGCTCCGGCAATGCCGCGGTGTGGGGAGGCCCGAACCACACACAGCGTTGGGGCAGGGATTCCAATCCAAAAAGAAAAAAAAAAAAAGTTCAAAGGTGTTTTGGCTGAATGCGGTTTATCTAAATTGCTTCGTGTTAGTTAATCTGGATTAACGCAAATGCTCTCGGAGTGGTTGGCTGGGGAAAGGCTTGTGAAGCAATCCCAGCAACGATGGGCTTCTCCAAAAAGTGAAAAGGGAGGGAATTAACTCCGGGTTTCCCCGGGGCCGTGTGAGCCCCTCTCTGGGCTGGCGTGATTCCGGAGGGAACTCCAAGGTAAATGGGAGGTCAAGCCCAGATTTGGACGTGGTGGTGGGTGCGAGCGTGACCGAGGGAGCCATGTGATGGGGCCGACGTCCTACAGAAGCAGCTGATCTCCCTGTCCTCTCCTCTCCCAAGGGCTGGGATTAGGAGAGATTTTACAGCTGAGTGGTCAGCCGTGCGTTAAGATGCGGTTTGCAAAGGCTCAGCCTCTTGTCTGAAGGACTTTATAGGGTTCTGTGGCCATTTTGTGCATCAGCAAGACCGCTCACACCACCTGGGGAACCTGTCCTTGGGATGGATGGATGGAAACTTCCCTCCTTGAGAAACACCCCAGGGGGAAAACAGGCACTTGGAGAGAACTCCAAGCTGTGTGCTGCAATGGGGAAAGCACAGCACTCCAATGGAGCTGCCAGGGAAGCTGTATGCAGGTCCCAGGCCTGGGGACTCCCTCCTCCCCCGGCCCCAATGCAAACAGCAGATTAACAATTTATTTGACGTGTTGCGGCTGGTTCGTTTCTTCACCCGCTCCCCTGATCAGAGGGAATAAATGTTGCAGTGTGCAATAATGTTCATTTCAGGTGAGGGTAAATATAGAAAGGAAAACCTGCTGAGAGCAAGGCATTTATTTCTGCATTTGGAAGCCTCTGCTCATAAACAGTCAGTCATGCACATTTGGAAAATCCCAGCGTGGTTTTCTTGGCCATCCTAGAAGAACGTTTACTTTCCTGTAGGTTAAGAAGTTCGTTTTAAATTAAAAAATAATAATAATAATAATAATGGCATCTCACTTCCAGCTGCCCTCGGGTGTTTAGGGCTTGTTGACACACTAAGGCCGCTCTGTTCTCCAGTGCAGGATCACAGGGGGGGATCCTGCAGGGCTTTCCCAGCTGGGGGAAGTTTGGTCTCTGATTTCCTCTCATCCCTTTGCTCGTGTGGGGTACAAGGGGGGATGACATGGGGTTTGTTCAGCCCTGGGCGGTGTATCACTGCTGAGAGCACCTTTGGTGCTGCAAGGTGAGGATGCAGATCGGTACTCAGGGTGATGTCAAGAGCCCTGGGGCACAATTGAGGGTCCATATTGAGGCAGGGGGATGGGCCCACTGTGCTGCCTGCACACTGGACCAGGAAACCTCAGAGAGTTCTCAGGAGAGTGTGCCAAAGATAACAGTGCAGGGTGCGGGAGAAACACCCCAAACAGCATCACAGGAGGTGGCTAAGGAAGGTGGGGACGCCCCATCTTGTCCCATACCCTGGGCTCTGTGCTCCCCAGCATCAGCACCGAGGAGCAATGTGGGCAGTGGGAAGTCTTGGTTTGGCTCAGAGCCCGGCTGCTGGCACCGGAGAGCTGTTTCAAAGCGCTGCAGCCCGGCTCTGAAGTCCTCTGCAGGCACTAAGGGTCCCTCCGTGTTTTCCGACAGGCTTTGGATTTGGCTCGGGTTCACTTTGGTTTCCGAAGGCAAGAGGCAGTTAAGTCTCTTGGAAGAATGAATTAATTAGCAAATGCCTTTGGTCAGGTCAGTGCCCTCCAGTCGTGTTCTTCACCCCTTCAAGCAATGCCTCTGCACCTAGGTAAGCCTCTCTGGATGGCTGGTGTCACCGGCTGTATTTTAAGAGCTGTACATACATCACTGCAGGGGAACACTGCTTTAAAAAGAAAGGAAAATAAAAAGGAAAGACGCCCCCCCAGAGCACACTGTTGACTCCAATGATGGTGGCATTTGTGTCAGCGACAAAATATTGACGTGGTTGGCTCGGGGCTGGCTGGGGCTTCTGGAAATAAACTGATGCCTTGTTAAAGTGTATATGGAAATGCAAGTGGGAAAATGACTGACATCTTACACGGCTCGGGCAAATAAAATCGCTGCTTTACTACGGCGTGAAAAAACTCAGGAATTAATGGGTCTCCTTCTGCTCGGGGGCGTTGGATTTATCCTCGGCTCAGAATCATAAACTATTTTAAGGAGAGAAGTGCTGCTTTTAAACGCACTCATCTGGGTCCTGGAGTGAGAGCGGTGTCACTGGTGCCGAGTTAACCCTCGCCCTCCTGCGGTGTGCTCTGAGCAGCGAGCTCTGCTCTTGGCAGATGGGGCTCTCAATGGACGCCCGGACCTCTCAGCGCCTGATAAATCCCATCAGTTTGGATTTGAGGGTCATTAAATGGGATGTGTTCTAGCAGCTCGTGGCAGAGATGCATTTCAGGCCTCAGTTCAGCAGAATGTGAACTCTGAGCTGGATTTTACCTGGTAGGATGTAAATGTGTTTAAAATAAAACACCTGCTCCAAAACTGCTGGGGATGAGCTCGAAGCAGATGCAGCGTGTTGCTGAATCGCTCTGGGGTAACGAAAGGCAGCTGCTGGCTGCAGGAGCTGAAAGGTCTGTTGTTGGGTATCTTCCATGGGAAATGTGATTAACAGCTCTTTAAGGGGCGATCTGTCACTTTCTGCTCAGTGATGGTCTGTAGGTGATACGCTGGGGGTTCAGGTTGGATATTAAGAGAGATTTCTCCTTGGAAAGAGCGGCCAGCATTGACATGGAGGTGCTGTGGTCCCCATCCCCAGAGGGGGTTCAAAACCACGGAGATGTGGCACTGAGGGACGTGGTTAGAGGGCACGGAGGGGATGAACCAATGGTTGGTGACCTTCGTGGTCTTTTCCAACCTTAATGATTCGATGATTCATGGAAAAGCAGGACAAGGTAAAAGCTGTAGGGAGCTGCTGGTGCGTGGGGCACGATCCACCAGCAGCAGCTACACCGGTGTAATTACAGCCCCTGCACGCTGTAGTGTGATTTCCCAGTAATTATTCTGGAATAAAAGCCTGCCTATTTCTGTAAGAGCTTATGTCACTTAGCAAGCTGTTATAAATTCAGCTGGAAAAAGGGACCCTTATTCTGGGATAAGTGTGGTTAGTGGTTAGCTGGGAACGGGGCTATTCCTGGCGCTGCCATCGACCTTCCTGGTGACGCCGCCGCGTTCGTCACCTCACCTCCGCGTGTGTCAGCCTCTCCTGCTGCAAAGGGGGGAATGACAAACAAGGACGTCGTTTTGGGAAGGTCTACGACACTGGAAAAAAGGCATCACGGGGGGGGGGCAGGCAGGCAGTTAGCAGGACCTGGTGCTTCTTGTCCCCTTGGAGGCCCCGTGACGAAATGGTGGGTTGGGGAAAGGAGCGCCGTGCCCGGGAGCTCGCAATGAGGACGAGCCGAGCTGTCAGCTCCTTGCTGGGAATGCGCTGTTTTCCTTGCTGTTCTTAAAAATAGTCCATTCTGTTCCCAGTCAGACTCACACCCCTCGCTGGGGCAGTGGAACATCACAACAGCTGCTTCCTGGGGGCACCACCAGCACCCTTCAGTGCAGGGCAATGGCAGGGCTGTGCCTTTGGTCCTCCCGGGCTCTCTGTACTTTAAGCACTGTGGCTTAACCCCTCGGCCTCTTCTTCCTCCGGTGCCCCTACCCAGCTATTGATTCAATAGCTGCTTCTGCGAGCCCCGAGGTCCTTTATGGGAGCTTTGTGTTCACTATTACTTTGCAGCAGTCTCTTGCACAGCCTCAGAAATCCCTTCTGGCTCCATCATCATGCAAATATGCACAGGCAGTGCTGAAGATGTGGCTCATTTATAGAGCACGACATTACATTCATGCTAAGACTGATTTCAGACTGATAGCGTGGGGGGGGAATCATAAACCAGACTTGGCTTTGGAGAAACCAGTGCTGCCCACGGAGCACCAACGGGTGGATGCAAGGAGACAAAGGGAGCATCCATGGGCACCTTCCCACAGCCTCCATCTCTGCATGGGCTTTGGAGCGGGATCCAAGCTCCCAACAGTCATGAGACAACAAGGCAAGAGGGGAAAATGACTTTTATAGCCCATTAGTGCTCCTCAGAGCCACGCAGCCCCACTTGCAATAAAAGTGGTGGAAAAGGAGGTGCCAGGCAGCTCCCCTGCCCCACAGCCTCTTCCTGTGGTTTGGTGACCCCCTGGGTGCCATGAGGAGCTGGTGAGGGCCGGTCCTGTCCCCAGCCTGGAGCTCCTCATCAGGATGTGCATGGGAAGGTTCCAAGTGCAAATGTGTGTTTGCTAATGGGAACTGAATTGCCTCTTGCCCCGAAGGCTTGCAGCTTGAGGAAAACAACGCAGGGTCTAAGAATGACCTCATATTGCCTCCCAGGGAATGTTTTGCCAGATGAAGGGGGGAGAGGCAGCATCAAGACAGCACAATGTATGTATCTCTCTCCCTGTGTAAACATCCCCGTAGCTGCAGAAATCTCTTAAAACCCAGAATGAGAGCAGAGCAGCTGCTTTGATCTGTGGATGTGGTTGTTATTTTCTAAGTGCGGATCCTTTCTTTTTTTAATTTTGCCTCAAATTAAAAAAATGCCTGTTGTGATCTTTTTGCTTTTATTTCTTGGCTGGCGACCCGAGCAGGGTGCAGTAAATTTTCATTACTCCCCATGTAACCATTTCAGCATGGTCGACGATTCCACGCCGGCTCTTCAGTGCCGCAGCACAATGGACCCGAATCTTCTGGCCCTACGTGAAGCCAAAGCAAAATGGGTTTTGCCCAGAAGTGCTCCACGGGGAGCGGAGGCGGCGGGGAGGAGAGCCCTGCCATCCCTCCCATGCGACCCTGCGGATCTCTGGCAAAGTTTGGGAAGAAATCCAGACTTTTTAGGGAGTTTCTCAACTCCGCCCCAACCCCATTGGATGAGCCACGCGTGGGGCTCAACCCCTTCGCTCCCCATGGTTCCTTCAGAGCAAGACCCACTCCCAGCACGATGCACTGGTTTAACTGGGAGCGCTTGGCCGGTGCCAGCCCAGCTGAGCCACTCTGAGCCCGTCCTTCCCCCCGTGCTGTCACGTGGCCGCCCGGTGTTTTGGCGTTTTGCTTACATACGATACTGTGTATTTAGGGCTGGTTTATGGGTGTTTATACTAATGCGTAAACCTGTAATTTAGAAGCCCGGTTATAAATCAACATAGCTGGAGCTCTTGTCCCTCGTGCCTTGAGATCGGTCTCCAGATTTAGAAGGCAGGTTAGAAGAAAAAAAAGGAAAAAAAAAAAGGAAAAGAGAAAAAGGAGTGTTTCGTTTTCCTCTGGGTATGATGATAAAAGATGATGGGTGGGATGCGGGCACCTGGAACGGAGGAACAGGGAGTTTCCAGTTTCTGCTCGTGCATCGCGATCCCCTCCCGTTGCATCCCAACAGTGACAGCTCTGTGTTCCTATTTCTCTATATGATGCTTTTTCCTACAGCTTTAATAATCATTGCTGCTTCTTCACCCCTTCCCAGGCAGTGCTGTGAGGCTGAGGGTCCATCACTGCTTGGATTCGGCACAGCGAGTTGTTGGGCCCATCCCGTAGGTGAAGCGCTGCCCTGCTGTGTTTCTTGTTCACCTCTGTGCATCTGTCCTGCACCTGACCATGGTCCCCTCACCGCTCTGTAGGGGTCAGCTCCTCTGTGGGTTTAGGACTGGACACTTTGCATGGAGACCCTGCTGGTGGCAGCACCTGGAGGGTGCACGATGGCACCGCTGGAGCGTTCCCTTGGCTGCTGCCTTTGCCTGTGCAGACCTTCTCCCTGCACCTCCTCCCGGCAGGCCCTGTACACTGTGATGGCAGCCCAAGGGTTATGCATTTTTTGTTTCTGTAAGGAAAGCACAAATAGAACCGGGGACTCTTCAGCGCCTTCCTGCTCTGCTCAGCACCCTCTCCTTTTCACTGCAGGATGGCAGCCGGCGCTTTAGCTTAGCTGTGCATTCTCTGTAGTTTTCAGACCCGTTTCTTTTATCTTTGGGATCTGCCGGGACAAAAGGGGACACATGAGGCCGTGAGAGCAGAGTGGTGGGGTCCCTGCCTCAGCTCCCCACTGCACCCCTAGGAGCTGATGCCAGGGTAGGGGATGCAGGCAGGGCTGTGGGGTCCTACGTGCAGGGCCAGGCTGTGAGAAGCTCCTGCATGCAACCAAAAAAGCCCCGAATATCTCAGAAAAGCACATTTTTCTCCCTGTGTTTCCCTCCCCCTTATCCCCAGTCCTCCCTCCCCATCTCTCATAGAACTCTCCCACCGGCCCAACCATTCCCGCAGCCGCTGAGCCCCCGTGCCGCAGGTCGCGGCATCTGCAAACTCCTTTTATTGTGTGCTTGGGTTTTTTTTCTTCCTTTCTTTTTCCCCTCTTTTTTCCCCCTCTACTTTGATTTCTTCTTCCCCTTTTCTTTCCCTCCCGCAGCAGATGCCTCCCCCTCTCCCCACCACCACCACCCTGAGCCCTTCAGGCCGAGGGGCTGCGAGGCGCGGGGTGGGTCTGGGGGTTGCAGGGGGCTTTGCATTGATGCATTGATCACCCATGGTCTGCGCCTGACCTCCCTGCTCCCAGGGAAGCAGTCTCCATGGCTACTGGCCCTGCTCCTCCAGAGCAGACTGTAAATTCCTGCAGGCAGAGCCCAGCCTGGGGGTGCGAGGGGGGAGCCGGGAAGGAGTAGCTAAAGCCAAATAGAAAGAAAGAAAGGCTGGGAGAAAAAGGGCGTTGCTTGGATGGGGCTCTCCTTTCCACTCCCCTTTCTCAGGTCCCCAGCACCAGTGCAAGGCGCCTGCTTCCCCCCTTCATCGCCGCCGCCGCCGCCGCCGCTGCTGCTGCTCTCTTGCAGAACTGGAATTGGCTGGGATTATTTAGCAAAAAGAAGAAGAAGGAGAAGAAGGAGAAGGGATCAGAGCAGCCGCCAGGGAGAGGGCGATAGAGTCCACTTTCTTCCAACTGCCCTGGGTCTCCTTCCCTCACTCTCTCCTCTTTAGCAACACCAAAAGCCCCACACTGAACCCAGAGCAGCTTTTTCCATCATTTCGGTTCCCTTCCCTCCTTCTGTCTCACACACGGCAAGAGGAGAGCCCCTTCCTTCTCTTGCCTTCCCTTTGCATGCTCAGCCTCTTGTTTCCTTTAAAGCACGAGAAATCCCCCTTCTTGCCCCCGCTCCTGCAGGCAGGCGGGGATTGCAATGGGAGCGTTGCAGATTGCTGGATTGTGCATGCTTGCCCTTCTGCTCCACTCTGGAATCACGCTGGCAAATAAAGCCAGTCAAGGTAAGAGAAATCTTCCCGTATCTGTTTGATGTGTGTGCAGGCAGCCGGACCTCCTGGTTGCATGTGGGCTTTACACGCAGCCTGGAGAAACGGGCAGCGGTAACAACTTAGTTGAGGTGATTTTAAGCGCTGCCTGCAGATATCCCACTGCTGCCTTTAATTGTTGTCTTGCTGTGAACTCTTGAATGATCTGCATTTAGGGTTTGGGTTTTTTTGTTGCATGCGTTTGGACTCTGTATCTCCGGGCAGGGGGTGCAGAGGCAGGAAATCAGAGCGCACCCATCACTGCGCTGCTCAAAGGAGTTTGGAAGCTCTCCTGTCTGGGGCTTCGTCTGTGTGCAGTGGGGTAATGCCATGTGGGCGAGTGTGATCCGGGGATGGGGAAGGAGCAGCAGGGCTGGAAGGTGGGAGCGCCGTGTCGGTGTGCCTTCCACCCACACTCACTGCACTCCAAGGGCTGTGATACCCCGAGCAGGGCAATGTGCTGCCGAGAGCTTCATGGATGGGAGCTGGAAAACCTTCCTGTGTTCCTGTCCCTGCGAATGAGGGGTGCATCCCATCGCTATCAACTTCAGGCTTCTCCCCTGCTTTAGCCAGACTTTCCCCTTCTCCCAGCACACACGTAGCTTTATGTATGGGCTATCTATATCTTAGGCTTTTCTATAGCACCTCTATATTTAGCATGGATTTTTCTCTGCGCACACCAGCACACACAGCCCTATGTGCGCGATCCCACCGGATCGAAGGGGCTTTTTTCCCCCTCGTTCACCACAGTCCTGTTAAGGTCTGTTGTTTGCACTGCGTTTTGTTTTGTTTGTCCCATCCACGCAGGATTTATCAAAGCCAGCTCTGGCTCCCGCTATTGTAGTAGCTGCATGTCTGTGCATAGGGTGAGATGAAATAGCGTGTGAATGAAATATGGGAGCGCAGCGTATAATTAAAGACCTCGTGCAGGCAATAGGAAGAGCCAAGCTGAGCCCTGTCACTGACGAAGTTAGGAGGAATTTCAAGGCTATTGTCTTATCTGCCTTCAGTGTTCTAAAACAATGGGAGACTTCTCGGTCTGGACAAGCACGGGGGGATTTTCCAGGGCAAAGGTTTGCTGAGAAGGCGTCCAGCTCCACGTAAAGCTTCACGTTTTAGGCTCAGAAAGGAATGCTTCGTTTCCCACCCACCCCCACCCCCCCTCCCCAAATTATCTTTCGTGTATGCATTGCTTTCCTTTCTTATCATAATATTTATTTATTAAGGCCTTTCGGTTTCCAGTTCCATTTAAGCCTGAGCCAGAATTGCATTAAAATAGCAAAGTAAAATTCCATCGTGCAGAGACTTGACAGATCCCTTCAGGGAAGGAGCCGGGTGGAGAGGGGGTGGAGAGAGGTGAGCTAAATCCTCACCGCCCGCTTCGCACCCGGGGCAGCGAAGGCTCCTCCATATCGAACCGGTCCCAGCTCTGGGCTGAGCTGAGCTGAGCAGGGCTGGAGGAACCCTTGGACCCCAGTGGGGCTCAGGAGGCAGCGGGAGGAGGCTGAGGGACACGTGGGCTCGGGGTGCTTGGGGATGTCCCCCAACTCCAATTGGCTTTCTCCGTGCTCCAAGGTTGAGCTTGAGCAGCAAGCCACGTGCCTAGGGTGTGCTGGGGGAGGATGGGTCTGAAAGCTGATGGTGCCCAAGGGTGCTGCTCATCACCATGATAGCTCACATGGTGCTTTCCCCATGCAGCTGTGTGGTATCACTCACACGTGCCTGTATCAGCTGTCCCACGCAGGGTGGGTTGGTTCTTCTGCAGGACGGTGCAGTGTGAGCAGGGCTCCTTCACAGCATCATGTTACCTGGTAAAGCTGGGAGGGAGGGGGCTTCACCTACAGGCACAAGGGCACATCCTTATCCTGTTGCCTCTCTGGCAGCATCCCATCAACGAAGACATCCCGCAGAGGCTGCAGCCTCTTCCACAGCTGTGGCACCTCCTGCACGAGGGGCTCAGTTCCCTTTGGCGGGGATGCACCTGCAGAGCCCACGCTGCTGGGGGTGTATAATTTTATAAGGAGCACAAAGTTTCCCAACGGCAGCATGGAGATGCTGTTGGATTCCCCTCCCATCTCCTCTGGACCTCCTCCCCCTTGGCCTCCGCTTTCCTCCCTCTGCTGCATTCACAGTGTGCGACTGTTGTGCCTGTCCCCTCCGCCCCTCTGAAATATGAAATGTAAAACTGTAAACATTTCAACATACAGCAGTTCAAAGGAGATCTTTGACTGAGGGCGTCTGACATGCCCGTACTTAGATTAAAAAGGGGAGGGGGGCGGGAAGGAGGGAAGAAGAGTTTTTTTGTAACTGCCAACGGGAGTATAAATATTCAGACACCTCCAGTCTTCCAGTGCAGAGATGTATGGCTGTCTCCGAGCGGCTCGGGAGTTTTATTTTCTTTCTTTTATTTTTATATAGATTTTTTCCTTTGCAGTCGGTCGCACTGGAGTAATCCATTTAGGAAAAAAGTATGCATGAATAACCTTAACCTTCACTTCCAGCATTATAAGTCCCCCGAGAGGCTTCGGGAGAAGCCTGGGATGGCAAATAAAGTTTGCTCTGTCTCTCGGCTGCGATTCGGAGAGGCTGCTTCCCACTGTGATTGTTGCTCCCCAAACACAAAACAAATGTGCTCCTGAAGGCGAGCCTTGCTCAGCCGATAAGCAGGAGAAGCAACAGGAGCAATCCCCAAAGGAGCCACCCAAGTGCAGGTGGATGGGAAGAGCAATTCAACCCCTCTCTGCAGCCCATGCCTGTGCTTTTTCCTCCCTTTCCGTGCTCCTCCAGCATCGTTGCCCCCATAGCACAGCACACACAACCCACAGTTGCATCTCCCATCCCCACCCCCATGTGTGTGCCGTGTGCCCATCCCATCCCCGAGCACCTGAGTTAGGATTCCCAGTTCAGATGATGCATCTTTGGCCAACGTGCCCACACTGCCCTCCCCATCCCACCAACAAATGATTAATAAAGTGCCCCGCGGTGTCTGAGGTGGTTATTAATACCCCGGTAAAAAAGAGCTACTGAAGTTGTAACTCTTTAATTTGGCATTAAGGCCGAGTGGAAACTCTGTGCCTCTGCCAACAGCTACACACGTGTCTCTATACAGACAGGCTGCCTATAGAAAAACAAAGAATCAAACCAATTTGAGAGGAAACGCTGAAGCGCTGAGAGAGGAGAGAAAAAGGTTTTGTTTGTTTCGGGGTTCCCGGTGGGTTTTTGCCACCTTAGCTCAGCTCCGTTGACTCGGTCTGTCTGCCTACAGATGAAAGCATCTTGACTATTATTATTTCTAATGAGGAAGCACGGGGAGAGCCCAGCATGGGCTATGAGGGCACATGGAGGCCATTGGTGTGGATGCCCTGGGGCACCCAGCGCCATTCCCTCTCTGAGCACTCCGTCCCCATGGGTGCAATGCGGTGCCGTCCCCTGGGAGCACTCGAAATGGCAGTGGCATTGCAACTGTCTGCCTTCTTTGGCTGCCTTTGAAATGGAGAATAAAGCTGCAGCTGGAGCGGAACGGGGCCCAACGGCAAGCACTGGAAAATCCCACCCACAACGGGATAAAAAACATCACGCCGGGTGCTGCCACCTCATCCAGGGCTGTGCCTTGGGCTGAGCCCCAGCGTTGTGCTGCTGACCACAAGAGCATGGTCTGGGGTTGGGGCGAGTGTGCACAATTAGTGCTCTCATTAGTGATACTTAGCCCCAAAAGTGTGGCTGCGTCCAGAGGTGGAGCTGGGTGCCCTTGGGTACATCTCTGGATGGGCTGTTGCATCTTTGTTGCAGTTCTGCCTTGTGCAAAACCCCTCAGTTTGGGGGATTTAGGGCACAGGGCTCCCACTGGAGCTGGAAAAAGGGCAGCTTGGATTGTTGAAGGGGCTGACCCCAAATCCCAGCCTGGGGCTGGCACCTGAGCTCCCAGATCTGGAGACATGGGGCAGACCCATGGCTGAAGAAACTTAGTTGTCCAAGAAACCTTGAGATGTGGTACTGAGTGCCATGGTTTACTGGGGTAATATTGCTGGTAGGTGGACAGTTGGACTAAGGGATCTCGGACATATTGTCCAACCTTGGAGATTCTGTAATTCTGTACTAACATGAGGGTTCAATGGTTTCAAACTAAAGGAGGGGAGCTTTGGGTTGATATGTGGAAAAGGTTTTTTATGGTAGTGGTGGTGCTCTACTGGAACAGGCTGCCCAGAGAGGTGTTGGATGTCCCCATCCATGGAGACGTCCGTGGTCAGACTGGGCAGGGAAGAGTTGAGTTGTGGGTGCCCTGTATCATGGCAGAGAAGTTGGACTGGGTGAAGCTGGAAAGGGTTGAGGATCCCTTTCAACTCAACAGTTCTACTATTCCATGAGCCCCAGTGAGGGCTTTGTGGCAGCGGATGGAGTTGGCACATTGGCATTGCTTGCTCTTGGATCTCCCATTGCTTGGAAATCGCATCCCTGCTGGAAGCACCTGCAGCAATGCCATGGGCATTGAAATCTCCTGCAGGAGAGCATGGGTGTCCTGACAGCAAAGCCGCTCCATGGGAAACTCTCCTTGCACTGACAAGGACATAAAAATAGGGTTTTCCAGAAGGCTTTTTTTTTGCTTGCTCACTTTTTTTCCTCCATCGTTTCTTAAAGATGCTCTTTCTTAGGAGCCAGGATTCCGGTGCTCTGAAGGCGGGATCCCTGCCAGCACAGGGATGGCTCCTGGAGCAGCCAGGAGGGTATTTATTCACGCTTCCCACACACACGCACTTTTTTATCCTTTCTTTCCCTCGTTTTCTAATCCTGTAACCTTTCAGAACGTCTCCAGCTTTGGAAAAATGACAGAGTGGCAAATGTGTCATGTTTTCTTTTGTCCTTGTGCTGCTGTGTAACCTTTCCAAAGTTAGAGGAGTTTTCAAGTTACAGAATGGAAAAAAAGAAGGCCATAAAAGAGAGGAAAAAAAACCCCAAACCCCCATCCATGTGTGAGAGGGAAAGGCACGGCATTGTTTGCAGCATCACAACACGCATTGTTCGTCGTGCTGACTTTGAGGGCAGAGAAGGGGGAAAATAGTTAGAAAGGATAACTCTAAAAAAGTGCGATTTCTGGCAAAACGCTGGGAAACTTTCAGCTCTGTGGTGTGCAGTGGATGCTTCGTGTTTGGGGAGAGAATGGCAACGGGAGGTTTTGCTCATCCTCTGTTGAGCAAAGTGGAAGCACGACCTCTGTATGCATGAGAGATGCTGGAGGAGCTGCACCCAGATCTGTGCCCCTGAAGCTCAGAGATCCGCCATGTTTTGAACCTCACCTGGTGCCACTTAAGGCCATTACCTGTTGTAATTTGATGAGCCCCACATAGGGCGGATCTGGGAGCTGCAGAGCACCAGCCCCTGTCCTGCCATCTGTACACCTTGATGTTGGTGAGTGTGAGTGGCTCCAGCTATAGGGACTGATGAGTTGGGCTTTGAACGCGATTCAGCGTTGGCTTTGGTTTCTATTGAGTCTATCAAATGGGCAATATTGGACCTCCCAAATGTGTCCCTTTGCTTTGAGAGCTGTGTGCACCAGGAGTGCTGAGGTGGGCAACTGGAGTGTACGTGGTGCCCAGTGGTGCATCCTGTGACAGCAATCACCATCCCACCTTGCCGTGGCTGGGAGGTGACAGCGGGGATGGATGCAGCGAGGCTCTCTTTGAGGTCAGCATTGGGTACAGTGTGGGGTCTTCACCCTGTGGTAGCCCCAAGGCTGTCAATGTAGGTTGCAGAGCGGGTGCATGTCCCCACACCACCCCACATCCCCACCGCCGTGGTGGGTCAGCCCCCAGCCCGTGATTAATGGCCCAAGGGAGGCGGTGGTGGCCGTGGGCCATGGCTAATGTCAAACAACAAATATGAATGCGTGCTGTAAATATTTATACAGTGCACAGGCACGTGCTGCCTCCCTGGTGCAAGGATGACTCACAGCTCCATGCAATAAAGCCCCATGGTGGCCGGACAGTGCTCAGCCCTTTGCTCCTGCAGCCACAGCCTCCATGCCAGCATTCCTCTGGGGCTGCTCAGACTTTTGGTGTCTGAGCATTGCTTCCATCAGCTGTATGAGATGATCACTGACTCCCAGGGCAGCTTTGGTGAGAGGGGGGTGCACAGCTATTGCTGTTCTGGAGCACACCCATCACAGGTTGCACTGGGGCTGGGTGCAGTGATAAGGAGTAAAGCAGCAGGATTCTTCCCTTCCTCTTCCCTGCTCTGTGTTGTGATACTTGAAAACTTGCATGGCTGCTGCAGCTCTGTCTACTCCTTGCTCCCATCACCTCCCCTCTCATTGCAGATGTGGATGAGTGTGTGGAGGGCACCGACAGCTGTCACATTGATGCCATCTGCCAGAACACACCCAAGTCCTATAAGTGCATCTGCAAGTCTGGCTACACCGGGGATGGGAAGCACTGTAAAGGTAAGGATGTGCTGCTGGAGCCCCTCCAATGAGCAGAGGAACTGGGCTGGAGAAAACTTCCTGAGTCAGGAGCTGAGATAGCAGCAGACATGCTGCCCTCAGGTAGTCCCAAATGATTCCTGGGCTTCTGAGAGGACTTTCCTCCAGGACAAACAGTCAGTGGAGCCCTGCTATGCACTGAGCCTTGAAGTGCCTCTGTGTGGAGCAGGTGAAGCCTTCCCATGCAATGCCCTTTGGGTGCAGAGCAGGGGAGCAGCCTTTGGCTGGGTTTGCCAGACATGCAGCAAGAGGGATGGCTGAACACAGAGCTAATTATTACTCAAGGGTGCAGGTGGGGCTCTGCTCCCTCGTGGGGCTCAGAGCAGCAGTGCAGGGATGCAGTGGGAGCTGGTGAGCAGCAACAGGGACCCCAGGGTGGCACGTGAGCTGGGGGACACAGCCATGCCGTGCTCCATGCAGCTCCTTGCCCTCCTTTCTCTGCAGACGTGGATGAGTGTGAGCGGGAGGACAACGCAGGCTGCGTCCACGAGTGTGTCAACATCCCTGGGAACTACCGCTGCACCTGTTACGATGGCTTCCGCCTGGCACACGACGGCCACAACTGCCTGGGTGAGTGCTGGGCTGGCTCAGGGATGGCTTTGTGGGAGGGTTTGATGTGCCAAGGTTTGCTGCTGGCTGAGGTTGTTGGACCTGGCAGCGTGAGGTCCTCAGCATCTTTGCTTTTGCCAAGAAACCAAGGTAATAGCAGCATGCAAAGAGCTCAAACCCCACAGGTTTGAGAGTGTGCAAGCACCAACAGCTGGCGTGTGAATGTGAAGCTAGCATGCAGATAAAGCAGGCACAGCCCTGTTTAGTCTCTCTGTCCTTGCAGGGGGCCAGGACCCCCATGCACTTTGCTTGGCTCTATGCCGCAAACCTCATCCTTGCACCTGCCACAGTCCCACTGATTTGCCTTGCCCTGAGGAGTGGCAGCTGAAGGCTTTCAGCCTCCCTTCCAGGCTGTTCTGTTGCTGGTGCTGAAAGCAGATAATCTGCAAGTTGCACTCTTCAGATGTGGTGTCTGGGAGAGCTGCTGACAGCGGAGGCACGGGAGATGTCTCGTGCAGCAGCAGCTCTCCAGGGGTGGGAATGGCATTGCTTCCCATTGCACAGTGGGGAAGCTGTGGGTGCTGGGACAAAACTGGATGGGGGTCATCCGTATATTGGGGTAAGGTGGGACTGGAGGCCTTCCCCACTGCTGGGTTTGGGGCTGACAGATGGAAGCGGCGCGTGCTGCTGTGCTGCCAGAGGCAGGACCAGCCTGCAGGGCTCTCCTGGGCGCTCGTGCTTGAGGTCAGCCCTGCACCTGCCAAAATAGATGAGTTAAGAGCAAATACGGCGGAGATGTGAGCGGGCGAAAGGACTGGGTAAATAATCCCGAGGCCAAGACAAACCCAGCATCTGCCTACAGAGAGCTGCTCATCCTTCCACTGCCCCGAGCTCCATCCGGCTGCAGCATGGAGCAGCCGCACTGCCCGCACCCCAACACCCGCTTCCTTCCGCAGCGCCCACGAGGGCACCCGGCCGCCCACCTCCCCCACCCCGGGCTGCAGTGCTATTTTCTAATTAGTGTCCGCAGTGGGGTCATTAATGAGCTCATCACTAGAGGGAGGAGGGGGAAGGGATTCCGGACACATACGCTTCGCATTAACTGCCATCACCAGGAACTTTGCAGCCTCCTCGGTGAAGAGGGAGATTTACACAGCTGGATGGAGCGCAGGCGGCCGGCCCTGCCTTCCCCTCCCTGGGGAGGATGAGCCCAAGGAGAAGAAAGGGAAGCTGGGCTCGGCGAGCCGCAGACGTCATGTGTTTACAGAGTGGGCTGGGAGGGGAGCAGCGGGCACAGGGCAGCCCCGGATCCCTGCAGCCCTTCACAGCTCATCCCAATGAAGCATCTCAGCCACACTGCTTTGCTTTCAGGACAGCACGACTTTACCCTTTGGAGACCTGGGGAGTTTTCCCCACCCTCATCCACCCTGACCATAGGCATGCTTTTCCCATCCACCCCCATCTGGCTGGAAGGCAGAAACAAAGCAGAGCGAGGGTCCTGTCCAGGCATTGCAATGCCCAAATGGAGAGGAGGACCCAGGAGCTCTGTGCTCTGTGCACAGAACAACCCTCAGGCATTGGGAGCTTCCCAGGGAGAGCTTCAGGAGAGGTCCAGCTCTTGCCAGGCACTGATGGGCCATTGCTGGGTTGGGGTGTGCTGAGCATCCCCTCCGTGGGCGACCTTTTGAACCAGGACAGGAATTCAAGCCCTCATCCTGACACGGGGCCTTCTGGCTTCTGCCTGCCTCCATTACATTTAATAAAATAGGTATTAGAGCAGCGGAGTCTCGTTTCAGCCCTTGGTTTGGAACAGCTGCCTCCTCATTTTTGTGCAGACCTTGACGGAGAAGTCGCAAGACTTTAAGCCCTTGTTATAAACAGGGGATTTGTGGAGAGTTACTGGCATCTGCAGGACATTGCTTGGCTGGGACAAGCCGTGGGGGGAGCTGGAAGCCCTCTGCCATTGCGTGGGATGTCCTGGTTTGTCCTCCAGTGGCCTCAGGCAGTGCCACCACTTGGTGACTGCTTGCAGCCAGGACTAAGCCCCGCTCTGAGCATCCCTGGGCTGCAGCAGCACAGTGCAGTGCTTGGGGTGTATTCATCCCAAAAGCAAGGAGTTTGGTCAGGCTGTGAGCCCCTGTGTGGGCTGTGAGCCCCTCCATGCTCTGTCCCTGTGCTGCTCTTGCAGTTTTTCCAGCATCTGCTGCTGGCAGGGCTCAGCTTTCGCCCAAGCACTGGGATGCTTGAGTCTGCAGAGGTTTTCTTTGGCTCAGGGCTCCCAGACAGGACAGGGACACAGCGATGTGGGGCTGTGGCACTGATCCTGCAGCACTCAGGCTGAGGGATTCATCTCTGCCTCCTTCCCAAGCTGGGATGCTGCAGGGGATTTGAGTCTATTTAGAAGTAATTGTCCCTGCTCTGGGCTAGGGTTCCCCATAATGAAGTCCAGGTGCTTCCCCACCAGCAGCAGACAGAGGGGCACAGCCTGCCCAGGGATCTGGGACAAGGAGAACCCCTTTCTCTGTGGGTTGGTATTCCCATCTGCAAAATGGAGCCACTGTGTTTTTTGCTCCCGGAGAAGCTGTGTGGCCTCTGAAATCCACCCCTGGATGTGCCTTGGCTTCATCCCCTGCAGCACTCAGCATCGCCCTTTCTTCTAGCTGGGGGACCAAGGATGCAAAGCAGAAGCTGTTTGCTGCACATTCCTGTCCCGCTCCGCTCAGTGCTGCAGAACCGCTCTCACCTCCATCTCCTTCCCTTTGCAGACCTGGATGAGTGCTCAGAGGGCAACGGTGGCTGCCAGCAGACCTGCGTCAACATGATGGGCAGCTATGAGTGCTTCTGCCGGGAGGGTTTCTTCCTCAGTGACAACCAGCACACGTGCATCCAGCGCCCCGAAGGTCAGTGCCTGCCTCCCTCTAAGGGTCTGACCCCACTTTGGGTCTGTAGGGTAAGCCCGGGTATGTCGCTCAGGTCTGGGCACAAGGAGCAGTGTCACTTTTTGCTTTGGTGGTGACCGTGGGGCGGTTGTTGCAGGAGTGCTTGGTGAGCTCCCATGCTCAGCCCTGCACTGTACATCTCTGGTGCTGCTTCCTGACCCCCCCCAGGCACTGGGAGCTTTGTGAATTTAAAAGCAAACTTGGCACGAGCGCACTGTGAGAGGACACTGCAGGGCTAATAAACATCCCCAAGCAAAACCCTTGCAGGCCCCTTAATCAAGCTCAATAATACCAAACGGAGGAGGCTAATCCCATGACCAGAGCCTTTTATTAAACAAAAGGTACCCGCAGCTCCCCGCGTTGCTCTGTGAGACGCATCCTTTCCTGCCAGGTCTTGCGCAGCACCGATCCTTCTGTCTCAATATCAGCTCTAAATTGCTGCCGTCTGGAGCGATCTCTTCGCCAAAATATGAGGAAATGAGAGAGGTTTCTTTTTTTGTTACTGGTTTTTGGGTTTTGTTTTTGTTTTGTTTTTTGCATCTCTGCTGATTTTTATCTCTGCCACTTGGCGAAGCTGCTGCTTGAGTTTTGCTTTCCTCCTTCCCAGCTGTGCCGATCCCTTGCTCTCCCCAGGGTATCTCGCCCAGGCTGGGATGGCTCAGTGGCATTTCTGTGTCCCCATCCCACATGTGTTCCTGGCAGGGATGAGGTTGGTGCCGCCGTGGGTGGCCCCGCTGCAGGCAGGGACACAGGTGCTGCCTTTTGGAGCCCATTTTTGTGCTGAGCATCTGCAGAGCATCATCAGCGTGGGGAGGGCCTTGTGGGCTCTGCACCCCAGGGTCAGCTTTGTGGATGATGCCTGTGTGCTCCCTTCACTTTGGGTTTCAGAGTGAAGAGAAGGGGTGAGAGGGTGGGAGCTGATCCCTGGGTTGTGAGCCCAGAACAGGAGTGCTTTGGGACTGGGTGTTACTCACTCTGACTTTACTCCTGTCTCGGGCACTGCCAGGGCTGAAGCGTTCAGCATTAAAGAGCTAAATCTCACTCTTAGGGCTGCTTCCTTCCTTCTGGGGTCCTTGCCAGCACTGCATCTCCCTTCTCCTTCCCTCTCTCCTTTCCCTCTGCTCTTTATTTTGTGCTCTCTTCCTTCCTTTATCTCCCTCCTCGTTGTGAGCAGATGCAGAGCAGTGAAACACTGCGGGCTGGGATCCCTGGCACAGAGAGCCATCGGTTTTGATAAGATCCAAAAGGAAACCTTCCCTTTGTAGCAAAAACCAGCTGCCTCAAACCCCCATCCCTGCACTCCCATCGTGCTGCTGGGCACAGAGGGTGGAGAGGAGCCGGTGAGCAAACCTTGGTGCTGGCGACCTTCTGGAGCTTTTCTTTGCTTCCTTCTCTCCTTTAGAAGGAATGAACTGCATGAACAAGAACCACGGCTGTGCCCACATCTGCCGAGAGACCCCCAAGGGGGGCATCGCCTGCGAGTGCCGCCCGGGCTTTGAGCTCACCAAGAACCAACGTGACTGCAAATGTAAGGAGTGCGTAAGGGATAGTGAGCCCAGTTTCTCTCTGCAGCTTTGTCCTGATGGCACAGACCCACCCCAGCCCTAATTCCACCACGAGCAGCCTGAACTGGCACTGTGGGTGCAGCACCCTCTATCCATGTCACACCAGCTTTGTTTTCCCACGAGGAAGATGAGCAGAGAAAATGTGATTGGCACAGTGCAGGAATCCTTTCCCCGGGGCACACGGTGCTCTCAGCCTGTGTGATCTCCTGCCAGCATCTTGCTGGCACTGCCAGGCTATTAAATATATATTTCTGTCTTTATGCAATTGTTTTTATTTTGCTCCTTGCTCGCCGTCTGGCAGCAAACAGGTAAAACTGCTGATGAGACACAGTTTTAATCCTATGGGGCTGGTTTTCCTCCAAGTTGAAGGCAAAGCACGCCCTGGGAGGGCTGGCAGGGGTGCACCTGAGTCATCCTGGAGCCCATGGAGGTCTCATTGTGCCCTCGTCACCACCCTGGTGCTCATTGGGTCCCCTTCCACCAGGTTTACTGGTGGCACTTAGCAAATGTGCCCAAAAAGCCCACCCACATAACCACACAGGAGTTTGCATCTGCCAAGATCCTGTTGGGAAAACCAAAGGCTTTTTGAAATCATCTAAGAAGGAGGAACACGTCTTAGGACCTGGCTGAGGTTCCTCGGTGCCACCCAGCTTGGGAGGAGGGGGGACACAGGGAGGAGAGGGGTTGTGGGTTGTATCCCCCATGGTGACCCCTGTGCTTTGTCCCTCTCAGTGACCTGCAACTACGGGAACGGTGGCTGCCAGCACACGTGTGATGACACGGACCAGGGCCCCAAGTGTGGCTGCCACGTCAAGTTCTTGCTGCACTCTGATGGCGTCACCTGCATAGGTAGGTGGAGAGACCCCACAAGGGATCTGGGGGATCTGTGCTGGGGCTCAGGGCTGCTCGCTCTGTCCTTGAATGATGTGCCTTTGTGTGAAGGAGTTCTTTGGGGATGCTGGTGCAGCTCGATGTGGGATGCTGCGAGCATCCATAGGCTTGGTGCCATGTCACCATCCATAGAGCAAAGTGATGCATCGAGAGTGCCTGTCTTTTGGGATGCTCTGGGTGGATGGGGTCCCCACCTGCCTTCGTGCTGCAGGAGGGAAAGGGACACTGATGGCCCTCACAGCAGCGATTGTCACCATCCCCGTGGTGATGTCCCCACCACCTCCATCCAACAGCAGCTGGGAGGGAGCTGGAGGGGATTGATTTGGGTGCCCCATTGATAGGATGTGCCCCATCCTAAATTGACATCCTGGGGTCTCAGCTCAGAAACAACTGTTGTGTAGAAGAAAAAACAATAACCAGCAACCTCGAGAGCCCAACCAACCCCAAAACTGTCCTTTTCCTGTATGTGTTCTCAAACTGGGAAACATCAAATAGAGATAGAAGTTTTACTGGTTTCAGATGCTTGCGCTGCCTGACAGCTGATTTGATTTAAGCAAATGTTACGTTTGGGGAGTGAAGTCCACAAATTGCTCCAGACATTTCAGTTCTTATTGCAAAATAATTGGGAGAAAAAAGAAAAGGGGGGAGTTTGAGAGCGACTGGAGGCAGCAGCCAGCTTTGGGCTGCTCTGTGCTCCCCAAGCATGTTTGATGGAGGGTCTCAGTGTGGAGCCCCATGTGCTGCAGGTAAGAGAGGGGCATCTCTGTGCTTCAGCAATCCCACCTCCTCCTGAGAGCCTTGACCAAAAACGTGCCCTTTCCGCCCCAATCTGTGTACAGCATCTCTCAGGGTGGCACTTCCTATGAGTTCTGTTGTATCCTTGCAGGCTCTTCTCCCCACTCCCATCTTCCTGAGGGAGATGAAGCACTGACTGCAGGTTTTTGGGGGCAGCTCTGCCCCCCCTGACCCTGTGCCTCCATTCACATGGTTCTGCAGGGGCAGCCCCATGCTGTACCATAACACCTGGGGAGTGAAGGGGGGGGGGAGGTCCCAAGCCCCCCAGCCTCAATGGGAACGTTGCAAGGTTGTGTTCCAGGGGCAGATTTATGGCCGGGGTGGGGGCTGAGGTACCTGCTCGGATATTTATAACTGCCCACGTTTGTTTTATGGCCAGGGCTCAGCAAACAGCCCCGCTCCCCCCCACGACCCCAGTACTCCCACCGCCACCCCCCTCCCTTCTCTCCTTCTCCATTTCCTCTGAAATATTTCATCATTTCAAGGGGAATAAAGTTTCCAGCGTGGGGGAACGCAAACTCTCCCCGGGCTGCGGGCTTTGAAATTGTACGCGGTGCTTTTGATGGGTTGCCGGGGCCGTCCCCTGGTCCAGGTTCCCTTCAGATCACACCACGCGGCAGGAAGCGCGAGCAGCCCCTCGGAGTGACGGTTTCATGAGGCCACGGCCGGTGTTTTTCATTTTTCCGCTTTTTATTGCCGCTTTTAAAAACGAGGATAATGAAGAACATGCCTGGGAGCAGAGCGGGGCCAGCCCTAATGGCTCCCAACGCGTCTGCAGTGTCGGGGCGGGGGGGGGAGGGATGGGGATGGGAGCTGCGGGGGGAGGCTGCTGACCTCGGATATTTATGTTGATGCTCTAAAAGCGGCCTTTAAAATATAACAAATGCGCAACAAATCGCCCTCCGGATTACAGCCTGGGTCGGGTCGGCCCCGGGGTGCGGTGCCCACAGGGAGGTGCAGCTTTGGCTGTTGTGATTTTCAGCTTTCGGGGAGATTTTGTGGGGTGAAACTGATGCTGGAGGTGCATCTCCCATCCTTTTGGTGTCTGGGGGCGCAGAGCCTGGAGCAGGAGCCGCGGATGGGCAGGAAATGTGATTAAGTGGAGAAGGAAACAAATCCGGCTCCAGTTTTATGGCAGATTTCCTGAGCTGTGTTTGGGGCGATTTGTGCCCGGCTGGGTTGCGGTGCGGTGCCAGGGAGAGGATCAGAGCTGGGAAAAGCAAAGCTCGTGGGGCAGGAGGGCTTTTTGGGGAGGGGGGGACGCAGGGCTCAGGCACACGAGGTGGGTGGCCAAGGGTTCACTGTGCTGCTCTGATGGTGAAGGAGGAACGTCCCCTCTTGGTGCTGCAGAGCCTTGGGGTCCCGTTTCTTGCTGGCAAACCGCTGCCCTTGGGTTGGGTACCCATGGGGCAGGCTGGGCTTTCTCCTCCTTTTTCCCTTTTCTCCTCCCTCCCCCTGCACGGACCCGGCGTTGTGTCTCACCCAACAGGGATGCAGTCATCCCCAAATGGCTTCGCATGCCCCAAGCGTCCCCATCCCCACATGCTTTGCTCCAGCCCAGCTGCAGGGCTCCATCCCTGCACAGGAGGCACCGGGCTGCTTCATCCCCCCCACAACACCCAGCATAAGGCAGGACAGCTCTCAGCTCCGTGCCATGGCTCCCCAGGACGTTCCCCAGATGGTCCTTTGGATGCAGCCTGAGCTGACTGAGGTTGGGCCCAGTCCCTCCTCGCTGCCCCTACCCCAGTGAGCGCTCGTTTTTGCCCTGCTGACAGCAAGGCACCGTTCCTTGGGACTAACGGGCTCTGCACTAATGCTCTTTGTTGCTCGCTTTCTTCCGCGCCTGCCCTGCTGCTTGAGCAAAGCTCCGAACCGGTGGGGATGGCAGAGTCTGGGGGTGATGCAGACAGGGTGATGGACAGCAGGACCCAGACCTTGGGTTTGGATCCTTCTGGGAGGTGGGGGACCATTTCCACCAAGCTCGAGAGGCAGCAGAGTGGAAATGGTTGTGGTGTGACACCAAGCGAGCTTCCTTGCTGGACACTGTTTCTAAATCACTTTTTTATAATGTCAAACAGGGGAGAGACACTTCCAGCAACACGTTATCCTTGAGACGTTTTCTAATGGTAAATATGTTTGTTCTCTCTTTCTCTGTGAAGGGGTCTCGCCTCGAGGTGCTCACTGGGGGGGTGAGCTTTGGACTAACTGCATGCCCGCTTTGCACAGCTGCGCTGCTAGCACTAACCGGCACCGCTGCTGCTTGCACGCTGCGCCAGCAAACCTTGGGCTGCAACCAGCTCTGCTTTTGGGGATGCACAGAGCAGCAAACCCCTCCCTGGCTGTGCTTGCATGATGCTGGGCACTCGCCTTGCTTGGGTCGGGGGTGATGGTTTCCTTGTGCCCATCGCTGCAGCTGTGTCTGAGGTGGCAGCGTTGGGTGGGAGCAGTGCTTCAGAACCACCCCAATGCTCTGCTCCATCCTGCTGGGATCAGAGCCATTGCTTGCAGTGCAGCAGTTACAAGAGGTGTTTGCAAGAGTTGTGCTGCAAGACCAGGGCACCAGGCATCGCTCAGACTGTGCAGAGCTTTGTCCCCTCCTCTCTTCCCTTCCCCATCAAGTGACTGCTGGCAGCACCTGCAGTGACCTCTCCTCCTCCTAGGAGCCCCCCCCCCCCTCCTAGGCAGCACCAGGGGACCTTCAGTTCTGTGCTGAGCACACCGGGCTCTGTTCAGCCCATGGTTCTCCCCAGAAGGCTGTGGGGCTGATGTTCCTTTGCTGCCTCCCAGGATGTAGAGACAAACCCAGAGCAGTGTGGGCAGTGGGAGCACAGGGGGGCACAAATGGGGCGCGTTTGGACCCGGTGGCAGTCGGTGACAATGGAGGGCTCTGCAGGGGCATTGTTGTGGCACAGTGAGGTTAGGATGGAGCGTGTGTGTGTGTGTGTGTGTGCTGGGGAGAAGGGAGCTGTGTTCCTGTTGCCCCTGAAGTGGGGTTCAATCTGAGCAGTGACACCATTAACCTGCTCCTCTGGGCTCCCCCTGACCGAGCTGCTGCAACAGAGCTGAGTTAAATTCTTAATGCAGGCTCCATGAATTCCCCTTCCCTTTGGTGCAGCGTTGTCTGCCCTGTGCTCTGTGCTGGTCTGGGGCTGCAGGGTTCATATCTGCAGAAATCCATCCCTCGCCGTTACGTTTTGTAATTGTGCTGGCTATTAATTGCATGAAATGGTCCCTTTGTTCTCCTATTACGGGACATCATAAAAATAGCAGCAGCAAGACGAGCACAGAACGATCCCAGCTCCGTCGCCCTGCAGCAAATGGTTGCACGGTTCCGTCATTGGGCCCCATGCAAAGAGCAGCAGAACCTGGGATTTGCTCTTTCCAAGGAATTTCTTCAAGGCATGTTCATGTCGGGTTCCTTGAAGCCTCATTTACCCCTTGCCCGGCCCTCCGAAGGGAAAGGCTTTATTACCCTCTGTGAACAACTTCATGCACTTCAAACCATTGTTCTGGCGGTTAGGGCCCAAATTGAAGATTGATCTCACAGGGAAGCTGTCAAGCTGAAAACGCTTCGTTTCAATTAGTGCCCCTTCTGCTCTGAGCAGCAACAGCTGACTTTGATCATGCTGGAAGAATTAGCCTTTTTTTTAAGGGACTTTTTTTTTTCCACTGATGCTGCTGGCTTGTCTGTGTGTGTGTCTGTGTGTCTGAGTGTGTGTTCCAATTTGACAGTGTCTCCCAAATTAGCCTGGGCAGCCAGATGGGCCAACGTGCCCATTGGTGACACATGAGGACAGCCTGGCAGTGTGTGTGTGGGGCAAGGAGAGCACTGTGGGGCGGGTGGGTGCAACTGATGTGGGGTGAGGGCTGTGCACCCGAGTGCATCTTGCATACCTGAATGCTGACAGCGCCGTGTGTCCCCCACCGCCTGCAGCCCTGCTCTCATGGAGGCTCCTGAAGAGTCCAGAAGTGTTTTGTCCTTTGTTTTGTGGTGGCAAACCCCTCCTTCCACAGCACTGCTCCGTCCATCCCTGCATGGAGCTCCGTGTGCTGCCCTGGGACAGACAGGTGGGGCTGTCCCTGCTCCTGTGTCCCACCGCAGGGACAGAAACCACTTCTAAAGTGCAGGATGCTGGAAGGGCTGTACAGGGCAGCAGGAAACCTGGATGTCACGTGTGCTCACTTTTCACCTTTGGAACCCACCAGGTCCCCTCTCTGTGCTTGAGGGCCTGTGTTAACCAGGAGACTTTAAATCCCAGCGGTGTTTCAGTGGGGCAGGGATCGTGGCCCCCAGCTCCTCACTGCTGTTCTCCTTCCCTCTCCCTGCAGAGACCTGTGCTGTGAACAACGGGGGCTGTGACAGCAAGTGTCACGACGCGGCCACCGGTGTGCACTGCAGCTGCCCCATGGGCTTCATGCTACAGCCCGACAGGAAGACCTGCAAAGGTAGGAGTGCCCTCTGACCACCACTGGTGCCTGTAGGAAAGGCTCAGGTGTAGCCAATGAGATTTGCTCGGGTTTGTGTTTGCATCCACGGGTGGAGCTGGAGGGCCACCTCCATGTGTGCATCCTGTGCTGATGCAGCACACCCGGGCTAGGTTTGCAGAGCTTCCCAGCTGCCTCCTGAGACGGGACAATCCCCAGCTCTCTGCCTTCTTTTTTTTGGCATCAGAACACATCAGCACCGTGTGTGTCCATGCAGGGGATGCGGGGAGCACTGTGACCCAAGGGCATGACTGGGCAGTGCCTGCACTGCATCATTCATCAGCTTCAGCAACTTGACCCTGCTTGAAAGCAGAAGGCTCTGCAGCCTCCTGCCCACCTGCTGGCTGCTCCCAGGAGCCCCCTCCCCTCGTTATTTCCTCAGGGCTGCCCCTCTGATATAACAGTTTCCAGGAAAGAGCAATAACCCGCAGCCATATCCCCGTGTCTGGGGGTTTTATTGCCGCTGCGAGGCAGTTTTACAGCCGGTAACAAAGGGGTGGGGAGATGGGCAGACGGCCGCCTCTTCCTGCTGCCCTTCCATTTCACAGGTCCTTTCCAAGTAGTAAATTGTGCAGATAGCTGGAAAAGGGAAAATATATATATATATATAAAAGCAGAGCTGGGAGGGTTGGGGACGAGCAGCACAGCACGCGTGTCCCTGTCCTCCCCCTCCCCAGACATCGACGAGTGCCGGCTCAACAACGGCGGCTGCGACCACATCTGCAGGAACACGGTGGGCAGCTTCGAGTGCAGCTGCAAGAAGGGCTACAAACTGCTCATCAACGAGAGGAACTGCCAAGGTGAGGGCACTGCGGGGATGCGGCTGTCACTTCTCCTTGCCTTCTGTCCCCAGCTGAGCCCTCAGCCTGTACCACAAGGAGGAGAAACGTGCCAACACTCACCTCCCCACCTCACCTTTTTACCCCCCCCAGATATCGATGAGTGCTCCTTCGACCGGACCTGCGACCATCTCTGCATCAACACCCCTGGGAGTTTCCAGTGCCTCTGCAACAAGGGCTACACGCTCTATGGGCTCACCCATTGTGGAGGTAGGGCTGGCTGGGGGCTGGCAGTGGGGCCCCACTAGGTTTGGGTCTTGGGGAGCACTCAGGGCACCCAGAGAAATGGGGCAGCCCCATGGTTGTCCCCAAGGGCCGGGTGGCAATGTCCCATGTCCCCGCCATGCACCCCACACTGGGGCCGTGCAGGGAGAGCTCACAGCCAGACGTTGGTGTCTGCAACTTCAAACGCAGCTGCAGGAACAATTTGTGACTTGTCTGCAGGGAGAGAGGGAGAGAAATCCCCGCCGTTGTTGGCAGTGAGATGGGATGGGGTGGAAAGGGGAACATCAAAAGAGGTTGATTTAAGTTTCTCGAGGCGGGGGCGTGCAGTGCCCTGGGATGCAGATGAAACACACCATGCAGGGGGGTGCAGGAGTGTGTTGTGGCAGTGGGGGGGTGACCTTACTCGTGCCACACGTGCCCCATTGCTCCCGGAGCAGCATGCTCCAACCCAGCCCCCCCTGGGATGCAAGAACCCTGCTGGCGTGTGTGTTTTGTGCCATTTATCTGTCCAAAATCACATCCCCGAGATGGTTCAGCATTGAAGCCGGGGGTCCCGCTGCCCCCCACCTCACCCTCTGTTCCCATAGATGTTGATGAATGCAGCATCAACCGCGGGGGCTGCAAATTTGGCTGCATCAACACACCTGGCAGCTATCAGTGTACCTGTCCTGCCGGCTGCAAGCTGCACTGGAACAAAAAGGACTGCATAGGTATGTCCAGTCCAGACCTGCTCCAGCACAACCCGGGGGTGCCATGGCACCAACCATCATCAGGGGATGCAGGGAGCAAAGTGGGGGTGGGTGAAGATGGGATGGGATGGATGTTGTCCTGCTCCCCCTGCCCTGGCACATCACATTGCATCTTTGGCCATGCCTAGGGCTGGCTGTGGGCTTTTGCACTGGAGATGCCCCTAAAGAAACAGTTTTCATGGCCATGGCCCCTTTCATTGGGGACAGATAGAGCCAAGGGCAGCTCTGACCCCCAGATTCAGAAATCCCAGCAGTCACAGCACAAGGGGGCAGGGAGCAGGTTAAGATGCTGCTCCAGTAGCCCTGTGCCACACTCTTCTCCCAGCTGGGTGGGTAAGGGGGTCCCACCGTCATCTCTGCTCTGTGCCAGCCACGGGTGTCCCCACTTGTCCCCACCAGCTGGTGCATGTCCCTCAGAGCTGGTGAAATGCCTGTCAGGTTCGGTGCCACCGCGGGCCACTCTCAGCTGCAACAAGACGGGCAAGAAGGACAGCTGCGCCCTCACCTGCGCCTCCAAGGCTCGTTTCCAGCCAGGTACGGGGGGGTCAGGAGGGTCTCCATCCCCTGCATGGTGCGAAGCAGGGGCAGAAGAGCTGCAGTGCCCTCAGGGTGCAAAGAAGTGTTGTTTTTGCTGGGGTGGGTTTGTGCAGCACAGGGTGAGTGCGGTGCTGGGTGCTGCACCCTGGGGTCTCTGCACAGCTGCTCCTGGGGGATGGGGTGTCTGCATTGGGGGCTCAGCAGCATACCAACACCTGCACCTCCTTCCCACAGAGTCTGACAGCAGCTACACGGTGAGCTGCGGGACGCCGGTGCTGCGGCAGGGCAGCCAGCACAGAGCAGCCAACAGCAGCCAGCAGTGCCTCGGTAAGGGGCTGTGGGCACCCATCCCCCGACCCCACACCATCCCCCACCCACGGGTTGAGCACCCACCTTTTCTTTTAGAGACTGTCGCTGCCCCAATCAAGCAGAAGGCTTCCTTCAAGATCAAGGACGCCAAGTGCCACCTGCACCCGCGGGCTAAGGGCAAGCAGGATGAGGCGGGGAAGGCTGGGGCGCAAGGTGAGCAGCAGTGGGGGGACGCTCATCCCACCCCACAGGGACGGGTGCCGATTGTCACCCTGCATGCAGGCGGTGCTGCACCCTGCTCCGACTGCCAGGTAGCCTTTGTCAACCTCAAGTGTGACTCGTCCAAGAAGGGGAAGGGCCGCCGGGCTCGAAACTCCTCCGGCAAGGAGGTGACGCGCATCACGCTGGAGTTCGAGGCGGAGATCAAGCCGGAGGAGACCACAGGTGGGCTGGGTTGGAATCCTGCGGTGTCCCCATGCAGCAAGGAGTGCTGGGATGGTCCTCATCCTGTGCTGGCTGAGCATCCAGCAGAGCCCACAGCAGCACTCTGCGTGATGGAGAGGATCCTGTCGGGTTTCTTCCTTCTCTTATCGCTGTTCTCTCTGTCTCCCCGCCACGTCCCCAGCCAGCTGCAACCTGCTCTGCCTGAGACAGAAGGTGGAGAAAAAGCTCAAATCGGCCATCAAAGCCCTGAAGAAATCCATCAACCAGGAGCGGTTCCTGCTGCGCTTCGCTGGGATGGAGTACGAGGTGGCCAGGAAGCTGAGCGTGGCCCCGGAGCGGCAGGAGAGCTGCGGGCCGGGCCAGCAACGCCTGGGCACCAAGTGTGGTAAGGGAGCAGTGCAGGGTGCTGGGATGGGAACCGATGTGTGCCCCCAAATCGGGGACAGCCCCCTGGCACGTCACTGACCTCCAGCCCTGGCTCTCAGTTAGCTGCTCGCAGGGAACCTATTACCACGGGCAGATGGAGCAGTGTGTCCCCTGCCCCTCTGGCACCTACCAGGAGAAGGAAGGGCAGCTCTCCTGTGACCTGTGTCCCCGCAGCGATGCGTTCGGCCCCGTGGGAGCCACCAACATCACCGGCTGCACAGGTAGGGGGGTGTGGAGGGGCTCGGGGTGGGGACATACACACACCAACCCCGATGCTCTGCTGTCAGTCCCCATCCAGAAGAGGCAAAAGCTCTGAGCGCCTCCGGGAATCGCCCGTGTGGCCGCAGGAACAGCATTTAGAAGGACCCCCACCCCCTTTGTTCAGCTGGAGGGGCAGGGAGCCGAGCACAGGGCACTCTGTGGGCTGCGTCCCAGCAATGGCTGTGCCCACAGGTCAGTGCCCCCCTGGGCAGCACTCCGCCGACGGCTTCAAGCCCTGCCAGCCGTGCCCACGTGGCTCCTACCAGCCCGAGGTGGGCCGGGCACTCTGCTTCCCCTGCGGCGGCGGGCTGACCACGCGGCACGAGGGAGCCGTCTCCTTCCAGGACTGTGACACCAAAGGTACGTGACACCAGCTGGCACAGGGCAGGAGGGACCCACTGGGGCTGTGCCGGTGGTGACGGAGCTGTTTGCTCTCTGTTCCCCCAGTCCAGTGCTCACCCGGGCATTACTACAACACCAGCGTCCACCGCTGCATCCGCTGCGCCGTGGGCACCTACCAGCCTGACTTCAGGCAGAACTACTGCATCGCCTGTCCCGGCAACACCACCACCGACTTTGATGGCTCCACCTCCGTGTCCCAGTGCAAAAGTAGGTGGGCAGTGGGTGTGATGTGGTGTGAGTGGGGCTCCTTCCCCAGACCCACCCCCAGGACCCTCAAAATAGCACATTCAGTCATTGCTGAGCTTCGGGTGGGTGGGTGTGCATGGAGTGGTGCTGCTAAAGAGCTCACCCATACCACGCTGTAAAGCTCTGCAGTCCCAGTACCTTTGATACCAGTTTCCAGTCCCTCTGTCCCTCTCCTGCCTTACAGATCGCCAGTGTGGAGGTGAGCTGGGCGAGTACACGGGTTACATTGAGTCCCCCAACTACCCGGGGAATTACCCTGCCAACGTGGAGTGCACGTGGAACATCAACCCACCGCCCAAGAGGAAGATCCTCATTGTGGTGCCAGAGATCTTCCTGCCCTCTGAGGATGAGTGCGGGGACGTCTTGGTGATGCGGAAAAACTGTAGGTAACAGAGCGTGGTGCGGTGCTCATGGGAGGAGCTGGGGAAGGACAGAGCAGAGCTGATGAATGCCAAGGGAGAACGGCAGGTCTCTGCATGGCAGTGGGGTGGGTTTATGCAATGGGAAGGTTGTTGGAGGGCTGTCAGCATCACGTTGCTGCTTTGCAGGGATGTGCATGGAATGAGGGCTGTTTGCAAGCTTTTCAGCAGTTCTTGGGGTTCAAAACCTTGGAAAGAAGGAATTGCTGCCATTCCAAGGAGGGAATGTCACTGTCCCTGCTATTAAACAGGGATGGGGGGGTCAGCCTCACTGCCCACAGACAAGCCCCATCCCTGGCATCCCCTTTAAGCCTTCCATCACTCAGTCCCTCGCTGTTCCCCCACAGCCTCCCCATCCTCCATCACCACCTACGAGACCTGCCAGACCTATGAGAGACCCATCGCCTTCACCGCCCGCTCTCGCAAACTCTGGATCAACTTCAAAACCAGCGAGGCCAACAGCGCCCGGGGCTTCCAGATCCCCTACGTCACCTATGATGGTAAGCATGGGGCGGCAGCATCCCAGCCTGGCACTGCCTGCTCTGCTCCCCAGGTTGCATCTCCCATGCATTGGGGATTGGGACTTTGGCTTTGGGGTGGCGTGCCCTGAGCTGCTTTCTTGCTTGGCTGTTGCAGAGGACTACGAGCAGCTGGTGGAGGACATCGTGCGGGATGGCAGGCTGTACGCCTCCGAAAACCACCAGGAGATCCTCAAGGTGAGCACTGCCCCCCATCACCTCCATTGATGGCACTGCTGGGGTGAGCACGGTGTATCGCTCGGGTTTGGAGCTGTGCTGGGGGCGTTGTGGGGCTGGTATCAGCTGTGCGCTGTGCCCAGGGTTGGGGCTGACGTCAGCTTTGCTTCCCCCCCAGGACAAGAAGCTGATCAAAGCGTTCTTCGACGTGCTGGCACACCCCCAGAACTACTTCAAGTACACGGAGAAGCACAAGGAGATGCTGCCCCGCTCCTTCATCAAGCTGCTCCGTTCCAAAGTCTCCAGCTTCCTGCGGCCCTACAAATAGCGCCCTGACACCCCGGGCCGCCCGGCCATCGAGGAAAGCCTCTCCTCCCTCACTTCTTATTTCAGTTTTCCTCCTTCCTCCTGCTCGGCTCCGGCAGGACCGCCGCCTCCCACCCCGCAGACAGCTCCGGGCTCACCCTGATCTCACCCAGCGATGCCATTCCTCTCTTCTGCAGCAGCTTCTCCACCCCGTCCATTTCCTTCCCACCTCTGTGCCAGCTCTGTTCCATCCCTCGATGCCATCCAGGCACCCACAGCCCTCACAGGGTTCATCTCCTGCCCCATCCCAGGGCAGCACCGGAGGTAACGGTGCATTTTGTGCAGCGCAAGGAGCTTGACTATCAGCACAGCTTTGCAGAGGAGCCCAGGGAGGGGGATAGAAAACAAAGCAAACCGTAATGCCTACTTCATTAAAAACAACCACGGTAAGGAAAAGAGAAAGGACAGAACGGGACGGCATGGTACTGGTGCCCATCCTGCTGGAGAGCCGTGCTGGCACCTGGCGCTGGAGGAAGGCACGGAGAGCAACGTTTGGCTGCATATGGGAGAGATGGAGCAAGCAAGGAGGATTCAGCTGGGCGCATTCTTCCCCCCCCCCTCCCCACGGACATCTGTGCCAAGGAAGCAGACTTCCTTACGAGCTCTGCCAAAGAGTAACTCGACAGAAAGCAAGCTTTGTGAAGAGCAGGAGTCAACGTTTGTGCACTAGGATATCCTCCTTTCTACCTTTTGTCATATGTATTAAGTGCAATCATTTGAGTCTTCTTTATATTATTTAGAGGGAAGTTTTTTTGGGGGGTTTTGTTGTTTTTTTTTCTACTAGAAACTACAATATTTATACCTGCCTGAGAAATGAGAATGTGTGTCACAAAAAGACCCAAAACAACAAACCCAGCCCATCCCTGGGTTGCTGGTGACCAATGCAATGGTGTTTTCTGGCCTCGGAACCTTTTCTGCTGCGTGTTTTCCCAGTAGCAACCCGCTCTGGTGGAAGGTTGTACTTCTCCTCTGTGGGAAAACGGGGCTTGGCCACAACGGGGTGAGTTTTTGCTGGGTTTCAAGGCACTTCTGTCCACTCGCAGTGGATCCATCACCTTTACTGGGGCTGGCCGTGATGCTGGGCAGGCTCGATGCTGTGCGTGGTCTCATCTCCAAGGATCGTGCTGCTCTGTCCCACTGCTCCCACCATGGCAGAGAACAACTATTTATTGCTCCACGCATCCCCTTGTTGGTCCAGGCAGAGCCCTGGGTCGGTCCAGGCTCCCTTCAAGCTGCGCTGCTCGCTCACCCCGACAACTTCTGGGCTCTGCCAGGAGCAGCGGGACGGGCTGCACTGCGCCAGTAAAGCAGAGCTGAGGTTTGTCCCCAAGACGTGTGGGCTTGGAAAAGGCTGCACTGATTCATCGCAGCTGTGGGCTTCTCCCTCCTGCCGCCCGACTGGAAGCAGCTGGGGGCTGCTGAGCTGTTTGTCGCTGGGTTTGGTGGCTGAGAGCAGCTGCTTTGATGCACAAAAGCCGTTGTAGGGATTCGGAGGGTTGTTTTTTTTCTTGTTGTTGTTGTGTTTTTAATGGCTCTGGGGCAGACACAGCAGAGCAATGACCGCCAAAAGGGGCTTTCGTATTGAGAAGAAAAAGAAAAAGGCAGCCCAGCAATGCGTGCTGTGGGGGCCCGGTGTGACGCAGAGCTTTCATTCTTTGCGATTGAATCTGGGAGCTGCTGCTGCTGCTCTGAGCCTGTGAGGGTGGATCCAGGAACCGTGGGGTGTCCCGAGTGTCATCCATCCCCAGCGGGGCACCTCTGCTCCCCCAGGGCAGCGCTGCGAGGCGAGCTGGGCTGCACGTCCTGCAAAGGGCTGAGAGCTGGTGGCACAAACCCCAGTTCCACCAACAAACCAACCCCCAGAAAAGCCCACGGGGCAGCAGAAAGAAGCAGCCCTTTCTGTACAGCAGCCCTTTCTGTACAGCAGCCCTTTCTTTACCCCCATCGGATGAGTCAGAAAAGGTGTGAAGGGCTGCAAACCACCTCCCTGGGGATGTATTGAATGTTTCAGGGAACATCAAACTAAAGGTTGTTGTGTGGGTTTTGTTTTCTTAGGGGGGTTCTTTTTTCCATGTTGGGATATTTATATCTGCCTTTTGCAGCAGGCCCTGACTGACCATCTCCAGCAAAGCAACTGATGAGGAAGGTGTAGCTCATGAAGTTATTTGCACTTGATTAAAGAAGAAAAAAAGTATCTGAACTTTGTCAAAGGAAATGTTTGCATTTTGTATTGTCTTTTTTTTTAATGATTAAATGGAATTTCTTGGTGTTGTGTTGATCTTTCAGAAGCTGGCTCTGCTGCTTGCTTTAAAAGGTCCCTAACAGCGGGATCCAGAGCTGTTCTCATTGTTCTGTTCCTCAGACCGAGCTCTTTCTGAGGGCACAGAGCTTTTCTTCTCGCTTAAATCCTACCCGCTTCCATTAAATCCTACCCGCTTCTATCCATAGGCTCTGCAGCCATCACACAATGCATTTATTTATATACGTTAATTGGATGCAACAGGTCTCATTTTTAGCTCAGAACGTTGAGTTGAACAGGAACTACTTCACACTCCTCTGCAGAGCGAAGCAGAGTCAATGAGGAACCCCTCGCTGAGCTGGAACACCCCACCTGTTACCCCCAGCACCCTCCAAATCCTCACCTACCCGGGTCATCCTTCTTGCCCTTTTTGAAGACTGGGGTGACATTGGCCATCCTCCAGTCTTAAATGTCTTGGGACATCTAAGTCTTCATGAGCTGCTGCTGTGCAGCCCCTGGGATTCCAGCTATTGGTCACTGCAAGGGCAGAACCCTATGAAAAACATGAGTGCCCCATTAGCCCAGAGCCTGAGAGCTGGCAGGAGGTAAGGAGCCCCTCTGAGGGAGAACTGGGGATCCCTGGGGCTGTAACGTGGCTGCTGTGGGAAGGAGCTGCTTTGGGCATCGAGTCCTCCTTAGTTTTGAGGTAACCACCCCAATTTTGCTTGTGCTGGCTGTTAAGTGGTTCCCCCCCCCCTCTGAATGCAGGGCAACAAGCTCGTCTTTTACACATGGCATCAGCTTGTGTAAATGCAAATTGAAGGCTGGTTTCCCCTGAATTCACCTCAATTTAACACCATTCTAAACCTTTCTCTCTGCAAGGAAGCAGTTCTTCAGGAAGCCTTGCCCAATCAGCTCTGGAGGAACGCAAGCACACAGCTGTAAGATGTCCTAAAAGTTTATTGCCACTCAGTTAGTACAGACGCTGGGGCTTCCCCATGGTGCTCTTGATATACAAAGCACGCACGTTCTGCCAGTTCTTCTTCAGCAGGGACACCAGGAAGTTGATGGCCAGGTGGATGTTGTAGACAAGTTCATCCTCCGTCATCTTCACGTGACCAACAGCCACCGCCAGACAGAGCACCTGGGGACAAGGACAGTGTGGTTACCAATGCATCAGCTGACAAAACAACCCCAGCACCGAGGGATCAAAGCAGCCCACAGTCTGACACTGCACCCAACTCCTCCAGCCTTCCCACTGAAGGGCTTCCCCAGAGCTCACTGTGTCTGCCATGTGGCCCTCATGAATGTGGCAGCACCTGGATGCAGTTTGGTAACAGCTGGCACAGGTCTGGCTCCCTCAGAGTGCAAAGGTGGCTCCACTGAAGGCAACAAGCAGCCACCTCCTGAAGCTGGGAGGGACGTGCAACGTGCTGCTCTGAGCTGGTAAGGAAGCAGGAGCAGAGCTCTCATCTAACTAATCCCATGCCTGACTCACCAGGCAGCACAGACTATTAGCTCCAAACTTCACTGCTACACACGGCGCCAGCTTCACTTTTTGTTCTGGCACCAGCCAGCAGCCCTTTCTTTCTGCACACAACATGCACGGAGGCCAAGCCTCTGCTTGCCAGCCTCGCAGAGGAGCTTGTAAGTCAATGTTCCCTACAGGCTGAAGACAAAAGGATTTATGAGCAAGCTGACAAGAGAAGCGTCAGGACGTCATTAGCCCTGTTACTTAAAATGCTGGAGCATTTGCAAACTATTGCATTTATTGTGTCCTTCCAGCTGTGCCTTCGGGCTTGGATCAGCTGGAGTCTGAGGATGCACCTCAGCGAACAGAGCTGCTAATTCTGAATAATACCCAGGAGTCGCATTGAAACGACCACTGTCCCAAGATTAAAACGCCTGAGCAGGGTTATTTTGGTTCTAGGGAGCTGCCCTGACAGCAGGCAGACACCCACAGAGCTGCTGCAAAGTTCACTTGCACAGTCAAGTCCCAACCTCAGCTCTGCCAAAGCACGGCAGCACAAACCCACTGGGCCATGCCTGGCTGCAGGGCTGCACCCTGCACATGTCACCCACTTACTGCAAGTGTTAATTACAACCAATTGTGCTCAGCGCTCCAACATCACCATCATCTCCTAATCACTTTTCAAAGCTCTTCTAACCACAGATCAATTGTTCTTTCCCAGTTAGCAGCTGAATGCTCTGCTAATTGTGTCCCTCTGCTGGATGCTCCTCACCAGGAGCTGCTGGAAGATGCTGGGGGGACACCTACAGACCAGACCAGAGATCGCAGCCACAACCCAGCGAGCACCAGCCACCATCCAGGTAAGCAGCTGCCAACAGTCCTGAGCTCTTTACCTTCTTCATCTGAAACTTGATGGTAGATTTGACCTCATCAACCTTGGCCACCAGGTTCTCATTGTGAGTGAGGAGAGAAGGGAATTTGCCGGCTTTGTTCAGACCTGGACCCAGGATTCGAGGAATCTGCTTGATCAAGGACTCTGAAGCCAGGAAGGCGTCGTACTTCTTAGCTGGGAGAAGAAAAGCAGGTAAGGAAGTGCTCGGCTCTAACCCAGAGCTTGAAACCAACACCTCAGGTGAGACCACACTGCTGCATTTCCCCCATCACATCATTTTCATGCTCCCAAAGCCCTGCCTTTCTCCTCACACTCCATTATAAGCCATTTTTCTCACACCAGCTGAACCTGCCAGGACTCAGAGACAGCAATGACATCCTGACAGCAATCCCATTAACTTTACATGGAGGACTTCCCTGAAATGTATGGCGTTTCTCAAGCCACATTACGGATGCTCAGAGCTCTACCACGATGATCTAGAGGTAAAACTCACTCTTACTTGGCTTTGCTGCACTCCGTCACCCCACTCACCCAGTTTCTTCACCAGCTTCTTGTTTTTGTTGAGCTTCTTCAGAGCCTCTATGTCCATGTGAGGGATTTCGACCGCCTTGGCCTCGTCGCAGTGCTGCTGGTCCCCCAGGAGGCAGACAGAGAACTTGGGCCGTGGGGTCGACTTCAGCCTGCAGACAGAGCCCCAGGTAAGCAGTGTGCCCTGGATGCCACCCAGCTCAGCGGGACCCACCATGCGCAGATACCTTACAGCAGCACCTCACATCTTCCTCCACGCGCAGAACCTGCCCATAGGGCAGGGCGGTGGGGGCAGCACCCCGCACCTCCCCTCACGTTTTAAGACCCAGGGTGGGGGTCCGTCCAGCCGCACCCGCTCGGGGGTGACGGGCTGAACTACCCGTGGCGTTCAGCAGCACGGCCCGCAGCGGGGAGCTGCCCTGGGCTGAAGGCCGCGGGCTGAAGGCCGGGTGCGAGCAGGAGGAAGCCGAACCTGACGGTGCCGGAGAAGCGCTTGTCTTTCTGCGGGTCGTAGTTCTTCAGGCTGATCTGCAGCTCCACCGTCTCCACAAACCTGAGGGAACAGCTCCGGGTCAGGCCCCGTGCGGGGCGCGACGCCTCAGCCGGGCACGGGGCGGGACTCGTACTTGCGCTTCTTGGTCTTGCTGCCCTGCAGCACCTCCTTCACCGCCTCGTACAGCGTGTCGCGGGACACCTTGCTGCTGCGGGGGGAAGAGGGGACGGGCTCAGGCGCGGGCCCAGCGCAGGCTGCGAGGCGGGGACCGGGCCCGAGCGGGGACCGGGCCCGAGCCCCATCCCGGCCCCCAGCCCCATCCGCGCCCTCCCCCACCACCGACCGACCCCCTTCCCCATCACCGGACCCGCTGACCCAACCCCTGCCGAGCGGCCGGGCGGCGGATGGCGGCGGATGAGGCAGGCAGGCAAGTAGGCCGCTGCGCTCACCTCATGGCGGCGGCGGCTCAGGCGGAGAGGACGAGGCGGGGCGAGCCGCCAGCTATAAGTACGGCCGAGATCTCGCGAGCTTTCGCTGCGCGGCCCGGCGCCATGTTGGGAGTGGCGCGGTGCGGTGGCGCCATGTTGGGAGTGGCGCAGCGTGGCGGTGAGGGCAGGAAGTGGCGGAGGGAGCAGGGAAACATGGCGTGCACAAACCCGGAAGCTCTACAGCTCACTTCCGGATCGGGGCCCCGGAACCTGGATATTTCCCTAAGGGTGGCTGAGGTCCGGCGGCGCGTTGTGTCGCTATGCGCGTTCCGGGGACTCGCTGTGCGGCAGGCGGCGGACTCGGGTTCGTAGTGTCCGCTCAGGTCGGAGGAAGAGAAGGGACAAGGGACGGGGTCGCTCCTCCTCCGTCCCGGCCCGTGGCAGCGCTGGGCTCCGCGATGAGCCGCGCCGGGCGGCCAGGCCGCGTTCTGCCCCAAGGAGGTGGGTACGGAGCGGCCGCTGTGGGCTCGGAGTGCTTTAAAGCGGGAGAACTGAACGGGCTGTTCCTCCTATTGAAGGCTCGTAGCGCGGAGGAGCCGCACGTTGAGCGGAGCGAGGGCCGTGATGGAGAACATGGGCCTGCGGGCTGCGACCGTTAGCGACGGGACGGCAACCTCCGTCCTGCGGGCTGATAAAGGTAACGCAGTGTGCGCTGCGAGCTCTAGGAGCCTCTTATCGACACCGTGATGCTGCAGATATGGCGTGCAGTCCTTCATAGGGCTTGTACGGGATGCGTGTGACTGCCTCAGATTAGCACAGGAGACTGTGCAGGAATCAGATGTTGAGAAGAGGCCTGTGGGCTCACGTCCGAGCTCTGTGCTAAAGCAGGTTCCCTGCAGTGGGTTGCACAGGGAAGGACTCGGGCAGATCTTGAACATCCTCAGAGATGGCGGCTCTGCAGCCCGTCCTGCTGCTCCGTCACCCTCCCAGGGAGGAATTTCTTCTGCATGTTTTTTTCCTTACTGTGTCCCAGTTTCTGCCCGTTGCCCCTCGTGCTGCTGCTGAGAGGGGCCTGGCCCTGCCCGTTTGGCTTCTGCACTTCAGAGCTTCGCAAACACTGAGGTCATCTTCAACCTCTCAGTCATCTCCAGGTTGAAGAGTTCTCTCAGCCTTTTCCTCACATAGGAGGCTGTAAAGTAGAATAATACAAAGATGGCAATAGATATTCCAAAGGTTATTCATAGGAAAAAACTCACCCATATGGAAGCCTTCAGTCTGCTGGGAAACACCGAGGCAATCTCTAAGAGATGCTGTCTTGGTGGGGGTCAGCCCTTAAATGAGGTCCAGAGGAGGTAGAGTCAAGCTCCACCCCTTCTGGGAGCACAGCTACATCACTCTCACCTGTGCTCCCACAGCTGACCCAACACTTGCCTCAGCTGATTAATCAGAGCTTCAGGCTGTGATTACCAGTTTCCCATCCAGAGATGCATCCATAAATATAACGTCTCTGCTTCAGTAATAAAGCTTTGGAGACAGGAGAGCTGTTGCAGTAGGAAATGGAGGTTCTGGTCAGACTGGGGGATTGGAGTTCCCTGTATGGAACTCATACAAGGCAGATTGTTTGACCTCACTGAAGTGCAGAGCATTCGGTTCCCCATAAAGCTTTTCTCACTCAAAAGGGTGCTGAGTTCAGTGTTGGTTAAAATGCAATATCAGTGCCAAACCTGTCCTTATTCTGATCCTTTTTTCATCACCTGCTGTTCCCAACTGACTTTCCTCCAGCAGAAGTATAATTGCTTTCTTCTTTAAAGCCAAAACACTTAGCACACTTTGTTCTTTCTGCTTCAAACAAGTGACTGTAAACAAGTGATAACTGAGATTCTTTACCTTTTACCCTCCTGTCTAGGAAAGGGAGGATCCAGCTCTCCTGGGAAGATAAGTGCTTCTATGGCTGTTTGAGGGAAAGCATGATAAGTAGCAACATTCACGTGGCAGTTCTGCCTTCTGCATGGCTATAGTCCTTGAGAAGGTGCAACAGAGGAAGGGGACAGCTCATTAGAGCAGTGTGGACTTCGAGGGCAGTGCTAATAGCGTTGTTTTTAACTGTTTCAGATGAAAAGATAATTGAAGAGCAAGTCCCTGAAACAGAAGATGAAAACACAGTGTACATCCATCCAGTGATAGTTCAGAAAGGTGAGAGCCACACATTCGCCTTCCTTAGAAGAAGGATGCTGGTGTGACTGAAACCATCTGTGTCTTGGCAGTTGTGCTGTAGCTTTGAGCCCATCTGAGATGGGGTTTTCTCATCCAGTGTTTTGAGTCTGAATGAAGAAGGACAAAGAACGTGTGGTTTCCTGCAGAGTTCTCAGCAATTTGACAAGAAGCTAAATTTGCTGGTGCAGAAAGCAAAGCCTGTTGCACGTTTCACCTGTGGACTTTTTTCTTCTCCCCTTCTTTCAGATTTTGTAGCATTTGAAGATGGACAGCCAGTCGTTTCGGAAGACAGAGGTGTGGCCTACATACCTAAAGGTAAAGAATATTCCCCATTCTTTCCTTGGCAGCTGGAGTAAAAGCTGCTGAAGCACTGCAGATTTCCATGGCTGGATGTAGCCTGGGGAGGTGGAGTGGTTTCCACTCAGCTGCTTTTCTGCGTTTGATTTTGTCTGTTTCTCTTGCAGAAGGTTTTGATTCCAGCACTTCAGAGATCATCCAGATAGAGGATGATTCCACCACCACCATCCATTGTCCTGCCATTGTGCTCTGTGACAGCCCCATCCTGGAAGTGCAGGCAGAAACCGAGCAAGAGAGAGCCTATGCCTTTGATGTCAGGACCATTAATGCATTAAAGCAGTATGTTAACGAGGTGAGGATGCAATTGTTTCCTTAATGACCTTCCAGCAGCACTGAGGGACTGTGTGCTAGTCTACATTTGACCTGGAGTTTAAGTTGTCTCCTTTAATTGTGTTTGTAGAAACACACTGTTGTGGGGACAACTGATGGACTGCGTATGTATGGCAAGGACAGAAATGATCTGAATGGGCTTTGGTGGCAGCTGCTGTGGTGGCAGCTGAATTAATTTCCTCTCATTGGCTTGGTGGCATTTGCAGGAGCAGGAAGTGCATGACAATGGGACGAGGAGACGGGCCCGTAAAGCTTTCCGTTGTGGGTACCCAGGCTGTGGTCGCATCTACACCACTGCTGACCATCTGAAGGTAAAGCAGCTAAGGTGCAGTCACAGTGTGCAGACCAAATATGCCCCCACTTTCTAGTGCCAGATCAGAATGTTCCTACACAAAGGAAGTGGGAAATGCTCCCTTGGAAGGGGTCAGATGTTTCAGGGGGAAGGTCAGGATTCCCTGTGGCATTGACACGTCGTTCTGCAGTGAGTTTTTCTCTGAGGACTTTTAAGGAGGTGTGTTTAACCTTGAAGAGCCAGGAATAAAGTATCTGTAATTTGGAATAAATCAAATGGGAATATATCAGTGGGAATAAGCTTTGTCCCATGAAGGAGAGACAGGTTTGTTAATTGGCCAATACAAAATCCAGCAGAGAACTTCAGATTCTCTCCATCTGCTAGATTTCCCCATGCTGTTTTCCTTACCCCTTTGTCATGGACTCTAGAGGACCCATGCTTTCTCTTCCAGGTACATGAACGTACTCATACAGGAGACCGGCCTTATGTGTGTTGCTTCCCAAGCTGTGGGAAGGCATTTGCTACAGGTAACAGTTTCTCTCATGTGAAAATTCAGCCTTCATTCTTATCACCTTGAGAATATCAGCCTCATAAAGCCCTCAAAGCCTCAAAAGGGCTCATTTGATATTTCTTCCCCTTCAGCTTTGTGAAGACAGGATGGACGTGTTTGTGAACCGAGAGGTGTTTCACTCCTTGCAACGTGAGTTCCTTCTCATTGTAAAACTAATTTTGTTGTTTCTTTCCCGGGCAGTGTACGGGCAGAAGGTCCACATGAGAATACATACCAATGAGAAACCATACAAGTGCCCAGAAGACTCGTGTAGCAAAGCCTTCAGAGCTTCTAGTGATCTACGGAAACACATCCGGACACACACAGGTGAGCACTATAAGCAAACTGATCTCCCTATCAAAAGGGCTTCCAAGACCAAGAGCTGCTTCAGCCTTTTGTATCTTGGGTGAAGCGAGGCAGAGCTGAGCTTGTCTTCAGCTGGAAGTAGTTGGGCAGCAGAAGTAGCACTGAGGATTCTCAGCTCAGTTACTGACAGCTCAGTGAAAGGGTGCCCGTTTTGCTGGGGGAAACGTGCATCTGGTTGGGACTGATCTGAGATCTCATTGGTGTCGGGGTGTATGGGGCACTCCCGGTAGCTGCGGTCTGGCAGGGCTCTCATCAGCATTACTCTGTCACTGCAGGGGTGCGGCCCTTCAAGTGCCCATTTGAGTTCTGCGACCGCTCTTTTACCACCTCCCACATCCTCAGGGTTCACATCCGAACGCACACAGGAGAGCGTCCCTACACGTGTTCGGAGCCCATGTGTGGAAGGAGCTTCAGCAGCGTCACCAATTACAGGAACCACATAAGAATTCACACAGGTAAACAAGGGAGAGGGTGAAAAGACAGACAGCTCCTCCCCAACCAGCTGCCTGCACTGATGGCGTGTGGCAGCTGGGAAATCTTGGGGACCAAAACGGTCATTTCTGGGACAGAAACTCCCTTTTGTTAGGGCATCTCTTTGCAGGGCATGATGAGGGCGAGTGGGTTAAGCTCTGTACTGTGGCCTCTGCCCTAGGGGAGAAGCCATATGCCTGCCCTGTGCCGGGCTGTGGGAAGTGCTTCACGGAGTATTCCAGCCTCTACAAGCACCATGTGGTGCACACGCGCAGCAGGCCCTACTCCTGCAAGGTGTGTGGGAAGGCCTACACCCAGAAATCTACGCTGGTTACGCACAAGTGCAGCGGCCGCACTGAGCCCGAGGCCACAGTGGAGAGCGAAGAATTCCTGTGTGAGCAGCAGCAGCTGGAGGGTGAGCAGTCACTTCCACATCACTTGGCATGTGCAGAGGGGAGACAGATGGCAGCAAGGGTCTGTATCTGCTGTCCTGCTTCAGACCTGAATCTGTGTCATCAGTTAAGAATGGACTCCATCCTGCTCTGTAGAACAGGGAGAGATAAAGGTCCTTCTTTCCAGGCTAACACTGGGCTGTTGTTACGGTCTTTTGCTCCTCTTTGTTGGCCCTTCAATGACCAGGCAGTTCTTGGGGTCAGATATGCACTTTCCTGCTTTCTTTTTACTCTTTGCTTTCCCTGACTTAATTGCAGCTGAAGGAGGTTCCCCCATGAAGAGCCAGCATGTTGCTTTCTCATCAGAGATGGAGCAAGATAAGGATGAAGAGGAATATGATGATGATATGCCTACACAGGTCGAGACAGAGGAGGTATGGACATTAACAGCCTCCAGCACTTGAGGGAGAACTGTTACCTGAATGAGATTCTGCCTCTCCCTGGCTTGTCCCCTTGGGAGTCAGATCCCAGCTTGGTCTTCTCTATAAGGCTTTTTTCTTTCTGTGTAAAACAGCCCCCGGGGCTCCGTTGTCGTGATGGTTCCCCCCTTGCAGCCACTGCTGCAGCCTTGATGTGAAGGGTAAATCACAGGCCTCTGGTCACCACTTGCTTTGCTGGATAGGGTCTTGTATTTGTCTGGGCTTGTGTGCTGTGCCTGCCAGCCCTCGCCTCCTGCACAGCTGTCAGGAGGCAGCTCCCACTGTTTGCTGACACAGGCTGGATTTGGAGGTTGTATTTCCGTAGTTTGTAAACAGCAGTGCTTTTCTTGCACATACTTCCCTGCACAAGCTGCCTGTGTGCTGACTGGGAAGACCTTCTGTGGCTTGGGGCAGAGGAAGCAGCTGCCATAAGTGAGGTTTGTTTCCTCTTAGCATGAGGAGCTGCCTGCATGAGCTATCTCTTAGGAGCCCAGAGAGGAGATGCTAAATGGAAAGGGAGGTCTTGTTGAAGGGGGTGAGCTGGAGGCCAGGGATCTGTGAGGGCTCCTTTGATTCTGTCTATGACCCTGGGCAGTGTCCTTGGAGTTCTCTGTGCCTTAGGTCTTGCACATGAGGGAGGAGAAAATACTTCAGCCTTTCTGTTGCTAAACTCAGGTGTTGTGTAAGGCTTCCTGAGAAGCCAGCCCTGGTTGAGAGCATCTGCTTTTGTCCTATCCAGATCGGCTTGTCACAGGAAGACCTGCAGGGCCTGGGCAGTGCAGTCAGTGTGGTGATAGAAAGCAGTGCCCTCACAGTGCCTGAGGAAGAGTTCGTGGATGGTGACATGCCCACCATGACTGTGGTCGACACCAATGGCATTGAGACGCATCCGGTATGAGTAGAAGCAAGGCCTTCCCTCTTCCCTGCAGAGGAGCTGCCTGCTAGGAGGGAATCCCACTTTCTTTTATGACACCATTATCTTGTGTCTTAACTTCTAGGTTACCATAGTCACTTCTGGGGCAGCCATATGTGAAGAGTCAGCCATCGCATCCTTCTGTCATCAGCAGGTGGCATTGCTGGAGACCGCCAATGGCGCTCACTTTGCAGTGCAGGTACCACGGATCCCCCCAGCGTTGCTCCTGCCACCTTCACTGTGTACATCCCCATCCGCTCTCTGACTTCAGCCTCTTGCTTTGCTGTCTCTCCTCCTGCAAGGCCAACCCTCCTGAGCACACTTTCTGCGAGGTTGGTGTTATCTCTGCCTTTCCTCCCCTAGCTTGAAGAGCACCAGAGCCTGGAGGACGCCATCAGCTTGGCAGCAGCAGCAATCCAGCATGAACCTGTAACACTGGATACAGCCGTGTCTGAGAACGGCTGCTGACACCCTGCAGAGCTTCCCAGGCAGGAAGAACAGGCAGCCGAGCCCATTTCTCCATGGGTACATCAGGATCTGCAGGACCTGGGCCAGCAGGCACATGGAAGATGTGCAGCATAAGAGTGAGGGAAGGAGTCTGAGAGCAGCTGGCATGTGATGTGCAGCAAACAGGCGGTGCTGGCAGTGTTGGGCTGCCGGGGTGGCCATGCCAGCAGGGCTCTTCTCTCCATGGAGCAGTGTCCGTGACAGCTGCTGCCTTCTGCTGGAGGCTCTGCAGCTTTCCTGCTCTTTGCCATGGGCACTTGTCATGGTTATATGATCAGAACATCACGTAGTGCACCGGGAGTTAAAGAGTTAATGCTCCTGTTCTATGGACTGCTGGTATTTCCAGGTCCCTGGTTCTCAGAAGAGAAAAACAACTGCATCCCTCACACGACTCCCACTGTTCTGTTTCCATTTCCCATTCAGAGGGAAAGATAAAAGGGTTTCAGGTCACGAGACGCCTCCTTTTACTGCTCTGTGCAGTGTGAGCTCCTGGCTGTCTCACCTCCAGCTTTAGAGTAAGGCCTTTGGTTCTGGACACTCTTACTCTCTAATTGTATTTGAATTTATTAGCCTCAATTCCAATTATATTGTCTTATATTGCGTTGTCTTGCGTTACAATATCATATTTAGCGAATTAGTTTTCCTCCATTAGCTTTGGGGTGTTTTTTTTAGGCCTACCTACCTACTTTTTTTCCCCCTTTTCCCCTCCCAAGGTGTGGATCTGTGGGTCCCCATTAGGCCAGAGGAGATGGCAGTGTCTTCTATTGACTTTGTGCCTCTATTTAAGAGTGCTGAGTCCCACATCAGGGCTCGGCTCCTGTAAAGTCCAGCTTAGGGGATGATGCCACAATACAAGGAAACACATCTGAGTGTGTCCTTACAGCTTTGCTCTGGAGAGACCTAAGCTGGCTTCCTGTGCCCAGTGTGGGTAATGGCAGCACCTGTGCCCGTGAGAGTCTGTGGGTGAAGCTGGCACCAGAGCAGCAGCAGAGGCTGCGGGCAATCATGTGTTAGTGCTATTAGGAAGTTCGCTTCTGCAGAGGAAGAGGTTTCTGCGGGGAAGGGTGCTGACACACTGGCCCTGCCACCTGCAGCGCCCTGCAGCCCCGCTCCCCTTCTTTGGGCTGCGTCCTTCCCAAACAGGCCCTGCTGCTGGGGGGGGGCAGCTCTCCATCTGACCGCAAGAAGAGGAAGCTGCTATTTTAGGCAGGGAGGGGACTTCTCTCCCGCTCACAAACGCCGAAGCTGAGCCAGCAAAGAGCCGCAGATCGCTGCGCATCCCTTCTCATCCCTTCGCGTCCCTTCTCCGTGCGCTCCCCGTGGCGGTGGTGGGAGCTGAGCGCTGCTCCGCAGCCATCGGGGAGCGCAACGCAACGCGGAGCCCCGCGGAGCTCCCCACGCAGATGGCGCTGCTGCTCCACGCACGGCCGGGGCCGCTCGGGGCTCTCGGAGCAGTCGGTTTCCTGAATCCGGATTCACAGCGTTGACAGAGCAGCCGCTGTCACCGCCGCCTGCAGCCATGGACCTGCGAGCGGAGCTGCTCAAGTCCATCTGGTACGCATTCACCGCTCTGGATGTGGAGAAGAGCGGCAAAGTGTCCAAATCTCAGCTCAAAGTGAGTAGGTGGGGGTGGGGGTGGGGGGGTGTCGGGGAGGGCTGTGGGGCTCCGGGGATGCTCTGCAGCTCGTGGGGTCCCGCAGAGGTTCGGTGCTGGGGGTGGAGGGCTGCACTGCTGTGCCACGTGCGGTGCCCTGAGGTTGTGCTGTGCCTCACCTCCATTTTAAGCGTTAAAAATATAAAGCGTGCGTAAGGGGGGAGGGGGGGAGTAGCCAAGAAGGAACGTCCAGGTGTGTTTTCGGTGTGAAAATGGGGGAAAAGTTGGAGTTTTTTGGTGGCTTTGGTTTCTTACGCCGTCCGTGCTCACCTCTCAGCCCAAACTCGGGCTGTTCGCACACCCCGGTGCGCCCATGGTGCCTCTTCCTGTGAGCGCAGGGTCGGAAGCTGGAGGGAGAAGCTTCGAAATAGGACGGCTGCTCCGTGCACCGCTGCTCCAACACACCGACCTCCCCTTCTTTCCCCCCAGCACTTCTTAGGAGGTTCGGAGCTCGGTCCATCCCCATAAGGACTCACGGAGCTCGTTTATCTGCCTCCAGGACGGGTGAAATCCCACCAGGTTTCCATAACAGGCAGCGCTTGTTTTATTTTGTTTTTCCCCTTTGCAAACTCTGCAGCTCTTTTCTGTTGCTTGAATGTGCAGTTTTGGGGCTGCAATGCAGAGAAGGGACCCGGGTTAGAAACATGAAAACAAGGCAGAGTGTTGCATCAGGAGCCTGGGAGGTGCGTTGTGGAACCCCACAAAGAAACCTTTCCTCCTCTTTTTTTCCTGGCTCCCCCCAGGGCAGGTAATGGGGAGCTGGGAAGCTGCTCCACTGTGTGTCTTAACGCTCAGCAGCTTTCCACCCCTCATTTCCATTGCCCATCATTGCCAGTCCTTTGCTTGCTGCAGGATTTAGGGCTGTCCACCCCACACCGAGTTCAGCAGTTGGGTTCTTTACATGCACTCCTATTAGTTGAGTTCTTTACACGTACTTGCTCCTGTGCAAGGAGCTGTGTGTGCATGTCTGTGTGACACAGGTGGGTATCTGCAGAGGAAGGAAGGACAGTTCTTGTGGTGAAGTGATGAGATGTGGGCTGTTCTGTTCCCAGCGTTGCGCTTCCTGGTGCTGCCATGCGCTCTGCCTTCAAGCTGCACACTGAATGGGGTTGGAAATGCTGCTGGAAAACCTTGGAAAACCCAAATTTGGGGCAGTCCCAGCTGGGTTTGCTCATATTCCAGGCTTCTTTTCCCATGGAAGCGTGGTTGGGAGATGGTGGTCCTGAGCTGTGTGTTGGGGGGGACAAGGGATCACAACCTGTGCCCTTTGGGAGGCAGAGCCCCCAACCTGTGTAGGTCTCAGGGTATGGCGGGTGCCCTAGAGCCTGGACAGGCTCACTGCAGCCCACTACAATGCCCTGGGGCAGGAAGGATGGAGCCACATGGCTCGGACTGAAGCTCTTGTGCTTGTTGAATGCACAAAGGGCTCTTGGCACAGGCTGGTGCTGGCAGTTTGGCCAACAAGAGGGCTGAGAGCAGCTCAGCTGGGTGAAAATCTCCCTAGGGGGGAGCCCATAGGGCTGTGCTTGAACACTGGGGGCGTGCAGACCCCGCTCATTCCTATTGCTGCTGGTAGAGGCTCCTGGAGGCATCTCGCTGGGCTGGGCTCCCTGCAGCACCTCTGGGGATGCTGTGCTTTGAGCAAAGGGGAGAAACTGAGGCAGCAGCACAGCTCCCTGTGCTGAGCCAGAGAGCCATCTGTGTGGGATCTGTGCCAGTTACGCAGAGCCACGCTCTGATCCCAAAGGTCACCCCCAGCCTTGGCATCGCCCGCTGCATCTCCCACGGGGGGAGAAGATGAGAGGCTGCCATTCACAGTGCTGTGACGTGTTCCACCCCCGTGGGGAGGGACGTGGGGTGCTCATGGTGCTGGGCTGACCGCAGCCGTCCCCTCCACCTCTGTGCAGCGTGGAAAGGCAGCATCACCAAAGCACTTTGCGGGCTGCGCTTCAGTGGCCAGAGCATCCCTTCCCCTCTCAGCCCCCCCCAGTTTTTTCTCCTATTGTCGGGGCTGCGGGGTGTTTTCCTCCCTCCTCTGTCCCCATATAGTTGGGGTAGCCCTGACCTCACGCATCCTGCACCCTTGGCTGGGGCTTTCCTCCCCACCTTGTCTTGCTTTCAATGTTTAAGTGAGCGTTCCAGCAAGAAGCAGAGCGTGCTTTGCGGTGTGTGGGACATTCAGGGGGCTCATGGTGCCAGCCATGGCTCATGGGTGAGCTCATCCCCATGGCACATCCCTATGGCTCATGGGGCAGCGCTCAGCAGGACGGTGGCTTTGGAGAGTTGGAGGGCTGTGGATGAGAGCCCTGCATGGGAAGGGGAGCACAGCCATGGTTCCCTGCTCTTGTTCTGGATTCTCAGGGTGTTTCCATCCCTCCCACCCCTGCGCAGCCCCCAGGGCAGTGCCAAACCCCAAAGCCCTCGTGGTGTCTGCGTGCGGGGTGGAGCCCTGCTGATAGCATCGCTCTGCAGGGGAGAAATGAGAGAGAAAATCCAGTTGAGCAAGAACGTCTCCAGCTGTGCAGCGGTGTGGACACTGACAGCTCCTCTCCTTTGGGAGGAAACCTCCCTGTCCGTGCAAGCCATGTTGTACCACCTTGGGCATCTCCAGGGAGCACCTCCTGCTCGCTGCATTTCTGCATCTCCCCGTGGAAGAAGGTGGCACAGCGTTACAGCACAGCAGCGGGCTGGGTGCAGGAGTGATTTCTTTTTTCAAGGCATTGCTGAGGGCAGCTGCTGAGCAGCACAGCGCAGGGCGGCTTATCTTGATCAAAGCGTGTCCTGTTTGCTCTGTAATGTCTGAAAAACACGATCCTCCATGTGCCAACGTAGGAAAGCAAAGAACATCAGAAAATCCTCGCTTCCCAACGCGCTCCTGGCTGCCCAGCTGATGTTTAAGGCTGCTTTCTGGGGGTGCCGTCCCCAGGTTTCACGCTGCTCTCCCCATCGTGCCCCACCAGGTGCTGTCCCACAACCTGTACACGGTGCTGTGCATCCCCCACGACCCCGTGGCACTGGAGGAGCATTTCCGTGATGATGATGACGGGCCGGTGTCCAGCCAGGGCTACATGCCCTACCTCAACAAATACATCCTGGACAAGGTGAGCCGAGTGCCCCCCTGGTTTGCAGAGCAGGGGGTTGGTTGGTGAACAAGGAGGAGTTGGAGGAGGGCAGGCTGGGAGCTGGGGGGTTTCTCTCTTTTTCTGTGGCTCAAAAGCACCTTTGTTTCATGCGGTACGGCTCAGTGCTTGTTTCCTCCAGGCACGTGAGGGCTGACAGCTTTCTTCCACTGCATGCTCTAAATACGCTGGGGCCCAGCAAAGGGGGCCGTAACCCTTCCCTCCCTGCTGCCTCCAAAAAGGGCTCCACATCAGGGAGCCCGGCACAGCCCATCTCTCCCGATGCAGGACGGCCCAAACCATTTCAGTTTCCCACGTGGTTCTTTGGGAGATGACCTTTAAACCGCCTTCTGGTCTCACTAATAAAATCCCATAGGCAGACTGAGAGGGGAAGTGGTTTTTCCTGGTAAGAGGGGCTCAGCTGTTCCTGGTACCCAGCACCCCGAGCTTTTGCTCTGGCTCTGCTGCTGCTGGCTGCGGTTTGCTCACATGCTGGCTTCCCGGCTGGGGAAGTGCTGGCCAAGGGTCTGATCCCCACCACCTTCCAGTGACGCAGCACAGCAGCGACGCCTCAAGCACAGCCCTGACAAAGGCTTTTGATGGCTGCTGAAACTTTTGCCCTCCCTGCAGCCTTCCCCCTTGTAATCCTGCAGCACATTCACCAGCCTGGGTCCTGTCTGCAGGTGGAAGAAGGTGCTTTTGTCAAAGAAAACTTTGATGAGCTCTGCTGGACTTTGACAGCCAAGAAAAATTACAAGCCTGACCGGAATGGGAATAGCGTCGTATCCCACCAGGATGCCTTCAAGCTCTGGTGTCTCTTCAACTTTCTGTCTGAAGACAAATACCCTCTCATCATGGTGCCAGATGAGGTAGGAGCCGCCTCTCCTGGGCTCTCTTTGGGCTGACGTGTCCCGCTATCACTCCCCAACACATCCTTCCTGAGCTGCCTCATCACATCCTGCAAGACGTGGTGCGTTGGGCATGGTGTTAGTGGTGCGTTGGGCATGGTGTTAGAGGGCTCCTCCTGATATTCATGGGGGACAAAGAGAAGATGATGAGGTACAACTTAAATCTGTTGTTGTGATGATGATGAGGTGCTCAGCCCATGTCCCTCCCCATTAAGGCAGTGGCTGAGCAGACCCAGCTATTCCTATCTGTGCCTGCTGCCACCAAGAGCTCAGCCCCTGCACAGCACTCAAGGAATTAAGTGTGAGCACCCGGGGCCGCTGGTGGTAATCCCCAAATTCCAGGCAGTATTTGGAGGAGGCGTTCCCTTGTCCAAGGGTCAGGTGGAAGCCCCATGAGCTGGCTGGTAGAGGTGGGGAGCACCAAAGCCAACAGCAGCTTCAGCAGGTCCCACTGCACCAATGGAGGATGGAGCTCAGACGGGTGAGCAGCCCCAGAGCACCACCAGGCAAACAAATGAAAAACAACCACCCCAACAAAGGGGGGGAAAAAGAAAAAGGCACCAAGAACTGAAAAGAAATGCAGTGGTGCGCAGATGTACGAAGGCAACCGCACTTCCTGAGCCGCAGGAGAGGTGTTTCCTGTTCCCCAGACCAGATGAATCATCCTCCTGCTGGCTGAGCTGAGCTGAAATAAATAAACCAGGTTAAATTATTACCCTTTCTCCGGATAGATGAGGAGAGATGGAAATCCCATTGGGGTCGGGTAGGGGATGTTGCTGTGTCACACCTCGGTCACCTGCCCTCCTTGCTCTCAAGTTCTCTGGATACCATAATATCCCATGGTTCTATGATCTTTAAGGTTCCCTCCAACCCAACCATCCCGTGGTTCTATGATCTTTAAGGTTCCCTTCCAACCCAACCATCCCGTGGTTCTATGATTCTGTGTTATCTTCAACAGTTCTAATTTGAAAGCAATTGATAGTTTTGAACTGATGTCCTCTTCCCTTGCAGGAACCCCTTTTGCTTTTCCTTCCAGAGTTTTTATGGGGTCAGCTGGAAACCAGAGCAGTGCTGTGGGCAGGGCTGTGGTCTGATCCCTGCTCTGTGTTGGGACAGCAGAGCTGGGAAGTCCTACCTAAAGCATTGACTTCTCTCTCTTTAGACAAACAAGCCAAAAGCTTGTAGGCCTTGTGGTGAAAAGGAAAAGGCTCCATGCAGTGATCGGGCTCTGACTCAAACTCAATGTCCTGAGCCTGGAAAAGCTTGCCCATTACCATCAACCATCCCAAGGGGTGACGCCTTTGTGATAAGGCTCCTCTATCTCCAGGCTGGAAAGGGATGTGGTTTTAGATCCTCCAGAATGGGTTTTGTCGGTCCAAGTCAGTGGTTACGTGGTGGTTCTCACTTCTCCATGATGCCGAGCTCCCCATCCCCACAGGTGGAGTACTTGCTAAAGAAGATCTGCACGGCCATGAATGTGGAGCTGAACTCCTGTGAGCTGGACGACTGCCTGTCCCAGGAGCCACAGGGGCAGGGTGGGCTGACGGTCTGGCAGTTCCTGGACATGGTGAACTCGGGACGACTCCTGCGGGGCATCGAGCAGGAAGCCATCAGCATGGCAGTGGAGGAGGTGTACCAAGAGGTCATTGAGGACGTGCTCAAACAGGCAAGGAGCCCACGTGTCCTGGGGCATGGCTGAGAGCTGGCCGCTCTCTGGGGGATGTTTCTGGTCTTCTCCCAGTTGTTAAGGATGTGGTTTCCATGTCGTTACACAACCACCCATCCTGCCCCCACGCCGTTTTTGAACCCTCTGTCTCCTGGGTGCAGGGCTACCTCTGGAAGAAGGGCCAGCTGAGGAGGAACTGGTCGGAGCGGTGGTTCATGCTAAAGCCCAGTGCCTTGTCCTACTACATGAGTGAGGAGCGGAAGGAAAAGAAGGGGAGCATCACCTTGGACAAGCACTGCTGCGTGGAGGTACAGCCTGGGCTCACAGCAGGGGCAACATCTCCCACATGTGTCTGGGGGTTTTTCTTGGTCCTCATCCCATTGGTTGTCCCCACAGCCACATGGCAGTGATGCCAGCCCACATCTTCTCCCTGCAGGTGCTGCCCGACCGGGATGGGAAGAGGTGCATGTTCTGTGTGAAGACCTCATCCCGCACGTATGAGATGAGCGCTTCGGACACCCGGCAGCGCCAGGAGTGGACGCTAGGTCTGTATCATGCCCACTCTGTGCCCTGTCCACAGCATCCCACACCTCCCCTGACATCCTCCTTCCCTCCACAGCCATCCAGACTGCCATCCGGCTGCAGGCTGAAGGCAAGAAGTCCCTGCACAAAGACCTGAAGCAGAAGCGAAGGGAGCAGCGCGAGCAACGGGAGCAGCGTAAGGCGGCCAAGGAGGAGGAGACACAGCGGCTCAAGCAGCTCCAGGAGGAGAAGGAGAGGAAACTGCAGGAGCTGGAGCTGCTGAAGGAGGCCCAGCGGCAGGCAGAGATACTGCTGCAGGAGGAGGAGCAGCGGCGGAGGAAGCAGCACGAGGAGATGCAGAGGACCCTGGAGATCCAGCTGCAGGAAGCCGAGCAGGTGAGGGGAAACTTAAGGCAGGTCCTGCAGTGGGGCTGCATCACTCGTGGGGTGACTGCTCCCATCTCTGTCCCTTGGCCGGGTCAGCCTGGGGAGGGTTGGCAGAGCTTTTAGGAGCACGTTCCCTTCTTGCAATAACACTGCTGGTACCTCTGGAGATGGTATGCACATTGGTCTGTGACACAAGGACAAGGGACAGAGGGTCAGCACATGATACCCAAGGAACAAGGAGAGATGTGGATAAACTCAGCACAAAGCTGAGGCTGCTGGGCTGCTTAGGGAGCTTCTTTCCATCCTTGCAGCTGATGCTGGCTCCTCAAGAAGCATTCCTCTCAGCAGGGAAACAGCCTTGCCCTGGAGCCCACTGTACGGGCTCCTCATGGCGTGTGGGACCTCAGGCCCCAGGCACCCTGACAGCTCCTCTCCCCACCGCAGGCACGTGCCTCCATGCAGGCAGAGATGGTCCTGAAGGAAGAGGAGGCTGAGCGTCAGCGTAAGCGCATCATGGAGCTGGAGGAGATGCAGGAGCGGCTCCAGGAGGCTCTGCAACAGGAGGTGAAGGCACGGCACGACGAGGAGTCTGTGAGATACGCACAGGCCAGGTAGGAGCAGAGCCTCCCTGCATCTCTTCCACCAGCCCAGGGCTGTCAGAGATGCTCCCCAGTGTGATTCAGCTGTCCACATTTGCTTCCTGGGGAGCCAACATGCTTCTGATGCCAGAAGGAACGTGGGGAGCTGATGGATGAAGTGGCAGAGGGATGTCCTCACCTCATGAGCTTCCTTGGCAGGCTGCTGGCTGAGGAAGAGGAGAAACTGAAGCAGCTGATGAAGCTGAAGGAGGAGCAGGAGGAATACATCATCAAAACTCAGCTGGAGAAGCAAGTCCTCAAGCAGGAGATGGAGAACAAGAACAAGTGTCTGGAAGAGGCCCAGAAGCAGCTGGAAGAAGTGAGAGTGAACAGGCTGCGGGTGGACCAAGACGTCATGGTGAGCATCACCCTGGTGCCTCTGCCTACAAGAGCCAGGGGACTTTCCAGGCCTCCCCTGAGTCACCTCCATACTGGAGAGAGCCTGGGGACCTGCTGTCATGCAACCTGCTGCAGCCAAGCTGGGGTTCAGCTGTTACATCAGCTGCAGGAGGGAGAGCAGCCCCAAGGTTTGCTCCTGAAGGTTTGCAGAGCTGTGCCAGGCCGGCGATCAGCTCACAAAGCCACTGAAGCAGGGAAGAGGCTGTGGCCGTTCTGCCCCCATTTTGCTGCACTGGCAGGTGCTATTTTGAGAAGTCTGCTGATGGGGTGGGAGAAAATGCTGGCATTTCCTCACTGCACAGCTCTTGGATTTTCTGAGCTGTGCCATAGGGTGATTTGTTGGCTCTTGGCACGTCCCTGAGAGCAGCAAAGTCAGACCTGGGAATGTGTGGAGCAGGGAGGAATAGAAGACCCAAAGGGAGACTCCATTCTAGGCTCAGGAAAAGGGAAACTCCTACCAGTGGTGCTGGGCTCACCTCTCCTCTGTCTCTTTGCAGGCAGCCCAGAGGAAGCTGAGGCAGGCCAGCACCAATGTCAAGCACTGGAATGTGCAGATGAACCGCCTGATGCACCCCATCGAGCCAGGAGGTAGGAGACCTTCCCCCCGGCACACAGCTCAGTGCTGCTGCTGGTTCTCCTGCCCTGCCCCTTTCTTTGGGACATTCAGAGAGGACAGACAGTTGTTTTTTCTAATCTGTTTCCAGACAAACGTACAAACATGAGTGGAGGAGGCTTCGCTGGCTACGCACCCCTCATGTGCCGGAGAGATTCCTCCCTAAAACTCAAGCAGAAAGTAGAGGATAAAGGCAGTGACCCCATGAGGCAAAGCAGCAAAGAGAACGTGAGCAATGGTGGGAGCAGCAGCAGCCCACTGCCATCCTTGGATGCAGACACCATGGCCACAGAGGCCTCCAACCAGTAGCAGGATGTTAGAGCCTAGCAGGGAACTCCAGGGCCCAGCAGACCTGGTCAGCACGGTCATCTCAAGTTGGAGACCAGCAGAGACCAACACAGAGCCTGTAGCTGACTGCCTACACTGACTACAGAGCAGAGATGCTCCGTGCTGCAGCCACAACGTGCCAAGAGCTCAGACAGCCCAGTGTCAGGAGAAGGCAGCGGGGCCGATTCCTCCTCTGGGCTGCCCTGCTGTGGGGTTTGGACTCACCTTCCTGCACAGCAGACACTGGTTTCAACACTTCCTCAAGATGCCACCAGTGGGTCTGGACTGTGTGGCCCAGGGCTGCCGTTCCCCCTTGGTTTCTACAGCAGCAGCACCCACTGTGCCTTTGTACACCTTGTCCTCATAAGGGGCCTCCAGGGCAGCTTTAGGGACTGACTGGTGCCTTCTCACTACCCCCAAACAAAGGGCACTTTTGGCAATGACCAGCTGGACCAAGATGTCCTTAACTACACCTGCATTCCCTGAAGGTGGTTGTTAAGTCACTGGAGTCACATCGATGTCAATATATAAACCAAGAAAGCAATAAAGCTTTTGGAGCCACTGGCCCACAAACCTCTGAAAACACCGTTAGCAAACCCTGCACCAAACCCATGTTCACGGCTGCTCAGGGTGCAGTTGGGCTGCAGTTCGTTGGGGAGATTGCAATCTGTTTCCTACCCCTGTGGTTGCTCACAGCGCTCTTTTCTGACGGTTCTTTGCACAGAGGGGCTGTGTTTGCAGGCCCACGTGCGTGACGTGGCTGCACAAAGCAGCTCTGTGTGGCTGTGGGGTGCCCAATGGCCCCGTGCCCTGCTGCCATGCAGCACAGAATGGACATGGGTGGCTGCAGCCTTGGGGTGACGGCCTTGGGGACCTGAACTGCCAGACAGGGGCTGTGGCAGGTCAAATGTGTTGCCTCTCCTCCTCCTCACTGTGCTGTGGGGAGCGGAGGGGGAGACCCACGGCTCCTTGTGACAGCTCCCACCCGGCCGCCATTTTGTGCCTTTCCCCATCCCGGCAGGCAGCGCCTACATTTCCCATGATGCCCCGCGCCTCGAAGCGGAAGAAGGTGTGCGTCCTGAGCCCGCCAGGGGGCGCTGTGCGACGGGGCGGGGCGGGCTTGGGTCGTTGCCTTGGTAACGCGGTACTCACTTCCGGGCGGCTCCGATTGGCTGCGGGGCGCTGGGAATGCGGTGGCGTCAGGGCGGGCGCGGTGACGTGCGGCTGCGGGGGGCGGCGGCGGCGGCCGAACTGCGGGAGCGGAGCGGGGCCGGAACGGGAGGTGAGAGCGGGGCGGGGGGGGACACGGGGCGGGAGTAGCGACGGGGGGGCGTGGGGATGTGGAGTGGGGAGCTGCGAGCACGTGGGGGGGGCGGGTGGTGGGGGAGGTGGGGGTGTTGGGGGTGTTGGGCCTCCCCCCAAGGGATTGAGGGGGGTCTGTGAGGGGTGAGGGGTGGGAGAGCGCCGTGAGGGCTGGGACGGCTCCATGAGGGGCCCTGGAGGGGTGGGGGCTCTCTGGGGGCGGTGGGTTGAAGGCATTATGAGGGTGCAGCTGCTCCTTGCGGTGGACATATAGCCGGGCTGGTCCGGGACGGGCCTGTCCCCAAAGGCGTGTGGCTTCAGGGGACCCCTGAGGTGCTCAGCTGGGATGTGGGCAGGAAGGAGAAGCGAAAGGATGGGGATGTTCCTCAGCAGGGGATCCCAGGCAGCTCTGTTGGCCGCTGAGGTAGGGAAGCAGGGCTACCAGCCGTCCTGCTGCCGTGGTCCCGATGGGGTAAGGGACCGCCACCTTTACTCCATGCTGACTGTGGACCGGATGGTCCCTACTGGGCTGTGCCCTCCCCCAGGTGGGCTGTGCCCTGTGGTGGCACCAGCTTTGCTGGCTGGGTGGACTGTAGCTCTTAATGAGCTTGAGAAGCACTTGTAAAAAGTCCCAGGTGAAAGGTAAAGTGGTGTAACAGAAGGAGGTGGCCTCTGAACCAGACCTGATTTTCTTTCACCTCTGACTTCCCTCTTTTGTTCACAAGCAATAAGGATCCTGCTTTTGCATTGAACTGTTTTGACACCCCCCTTTTTTTGTGGTCAAAATGCCTCCTGGCCTTATTATGCTTTGAAAGGCTTCTGTGTGCTGACTCCACCTCAGATGATGCTTAACTGCCTGATGTTTTTTATGGGACTCCAGCTTATTTACAGGAGGCAATGAATTAGGCCTTACAACAGATTTACGAGGTAGGTGTGTTGTGCTCTAGTGCTTCTGGATGGGAAATCAGGGCACAGAAAGGCTCAGTGGCTGAAGGTGGAGCAACCAACACAACCCTGTGTGGCAATGCTCACAGCATCTGCTGGCCATCAGCTGCATTGTGTTTAGGAACTTCAAACCCAGTGTGGTTTCCTCCTTCCAGGCAGCCTTGGCCCTCTTCCCTCCAGCAGCTGGGCCTCGTGTTCACTCACATGCTGGGAAAGCCTTGTGTGAGGGGCTGAAGATTTACAGTGCGGGAGGGCTGAAGGTGCAAGTTGGTCACCTTCGTCCATCAGCCCACATTGTACTTCTAGCTTTGGGTCTCATCAGAAGTCTCATTGTGCAAACTCTCTTGCTGCTTTTGGGAGAATCCCTTTCCCTGACTGACAGAAGCACGTTGGGTGCAGGTTTTCCTTGTGACTTATCAGCCAAGACTGAAGGAGGAAGCTTTCAGGAGCGATGTGCTGGCAGCTCCCTCTGCACCCTAGTGAGCTGGTGCAAGTAATGCCTTGTGCACACTGTGCTGGGCATGTCCTGGCACTTACCTATGAGCAGCACAAGGTGAGCTGGTGATTTAGTGTTAATGCTCAGGTCTCTGGAAGCATCAGTGAGTGCTCTGCCCTGTGCTGGGGGCAAGCCCAGGGTGTGAGTTGTGCACTCTGTGTGATTCATGTGTTGGTTAACACTGTCAACTTTGTTAGCGAGTCAGGGATGGGTTTTACTGCTGGTGGAAATGAAGTAGGCCAGCTCCTGATGTGCCAGTGGGGATGTAACGACTTTATTGCCTTTCCTCATCAGGAAGTTAATGAAAAGCATTGTCTTGATGTTGGGTGGGGAAAAAACCCCTTCTGTTTTTGGGGTGGGATGAGAAGCCTGCTGCAGCCATAGCGTTCTGCTATGCCTGTGGAGCTGAGAGCACAACGAATTGTTGCTTTGGCTTTTAGGGCAGATGTGCTCCTTCCTTGGGGTTGTCCTGTGCACCTGTAGCTCCCAGTGCCTGCTGAGGCTGGGAGGTAGGTGCAGGACAGGCTGCAGCCCGAGGTGGGATCAGCTCCCTGCCCAGCAATTACAGCAGGCTGTGTGTGTGGGATCAGTGCTGGGCTGCCTTGGGGGTCTGCTGCTGCTGGAAGGGGCAGCGCTGCAGAATGGGGCTTTTCCATCAGGGTGGGAGGAGCAGCTAAGCCTGTGCAATGTCAGGGAGGGTACGTGGGTTCAAGTAGCATCATGTTCACAGCATCTTTGTTTAATGTTAGTCCAGTTAGTCTGCATAACTGTGTCTAAAAATAGAGCATATTTTCCTGTAAGTCCTCTGGTTCAAAGTCTCCAAGACTTTTTTTCCCCCTGCAGTGGTCTCTTACTGCTCTCCTGTGCCTGCAGTTATTTGCAACGTTATCAGAAAAACCAAGAGGGGTGAACTCCATCAAATCCTTAAGTTTCAAGAACCGGAGAGGTTCATTAAAGTTACAGTAACTTTCATGTAGCCTCCCAAGGAGGGATTAAGCTGGTCAAGAAAGCAAACCGCCTCACGGCCATAGCAGACCTTTTCCATGAGCTCAGTGTTTTAACATCAACTTTACACACGGTCACAAAAACTGGGGGTGATGGAGCTGTAAATGTGGCCAGCACAAGGGAAAGGCAACATGCTGGCTGGGAGGAACTCACCCCAGCATCGTGCAGCAGAGGGAGTGTGTGTTTAAATTTCAGAGCCGTGGCTGGATCTGTCCCAGTTTTCCCAGAGGCATAAATATCTGGCCTTCGGCACAGCTGTGGAAATCCTTGTTGTGTTCTCTTGCAGATCACTTTGGTCCCCAGCTCTCCGTGCTGACATGGTAACAGAGCGGCGGCTCTCAGCGGCGGGCAGACAGGGACAGCTGCGGAGAGGTAACCTTCCCCTTCTGCCTTCAGATCTGTGCAAGCACACTGCTTATTTCTGTTAAAACTTGGGGTAGGGAAGAGCCGAGGAAGAGCTTTCAGTGAGTTTCGCTTCTCCCCGTGAGCAGAGGCATTCCTCAATGTCTTTTTCATTCTAAATCCCGCACCTTACTTTTTGCTCACTTTCTGAATGTGGTCTTTCAGGATTCTGCTTAGGCGTGTGCTTTAAGCATTGTGGTCTAACCCTGCTCCTCCGAGCCAGCAGCTGCTTTCGAAGTATAACAACGTTTGGTTACTTCATGGATTTTACAACTGAAATTGCCTCTTCTAAATCATAGAGGACTGTACTTAGGTAAATGATCACCTACCTGTTGCACACACAATCTGGCACCGATGTCGACAACACCTATTACTACGTGACTGCCTTACCCAGGCAGAACTGAGCAGATTATTCCTGCTTCAGCCCTGCAATAGAGGATGTGGCTCGGACTGCAGTCCTGCCCGTGGTGATGCTGAAGTGCCTCAGGGTGGTCGCCTGCACGTAGCTTTTGCCTGTGCCAGGGGGGTGGGTTTATTTCTGCCACCGCGTATATCTGAGGTATTCAGCTGGGGCAAGTTATTGAGTGTCTCTTAAAGTTTATGCAACTGTTCTGCTCTTTCAGTTCTGGCATTTGGAACATGGACTTCCAAGGAACTTTTGCAGCGTATGCAGAGGGTTTTGTAATGAGCCACATGAGGCTGTTTTGACTGGGGAAGCATTGTTGTGCAGAATTACTTGCTGATGTTAATGGTCTCCTCCTCTCAAGAGTGTTGTCTGTTGACAAATCTGTAGTTTTGTACAGTACATCTTGTTGTGTTTGGGGGAAATGCCTCAGCTGTGGCTTTTCAATTACAAACTGCAAGTCTGCTGTGTTCTTAGAAACTGGGACTGGCACAGTAAGGGGCTCACAGGTTCCTTTGGGCAGCAGGACCTGACAGGCAAGTGATTGTTTTAATCAGGTGTGATGCTGTTGGAGTGCTCATGGCAAGGAGATCATTTGCTGCCAGGACACAGTCAGGCTTGCCCTCATGGTGGAATTTTAAGGGTTTGGGCTTGCTGTGTGGTTTGTGTTGGCTGCCATGGGTCTGTCAGGCTCTGAAGCTGTTTTTGCATGAGGCACTGCAGAGAAGTCCCTTTCCTTTCCTGGTGCTGGGTCACACCAGGGCATCTTTAAGGCTTGTGGATAGCAACAGCCAGATGATGCTTGTGTTAACCAGAAGCAGTGTCCTGTGTTTTAATGGTTTGCCCCAGTCTGTGAATTGGAACTTAGAAAAGAGCCGGTGATGTGCACAAGTGTGGGGTTGAACTGGGGGTCCTGGGAGCTCGCTGTGTTGGGCTGATGGTGGTGCCCCTCTTGGGTGTTATGAAAGGTGTTGATGCTTTGCTCCAGTGTTTTGTTCTCTAGGGGCTGAGGCAGAAATCCAAGCGGTCAGGAGCGCGCTGAGGTCCTCTCCTTGGCAGGGGTCACAGGGAAACTTCTGCTCCTCCCTCAGCTCTTGCTACTCAGAGTGTAGCCAAAAATAGTAAGAAACATCTCTCCTCCAGATCTCTGAGAGGGTGTTGAACTAGTTTGTGCAACAAAGTTATTTTAATGCTCTCTGGATGCGGTCAAACTCAGATTTGCTCTCTCTCTCTCTCCCTTTGTGTGGTTGAAGGGGAGGTGAAGCGAGCGTGGCGATTTGTTCCAACCATTTCGGTGCGGACGTTCCCAGGCTGTGCTGAATCATCTGAACCCATGCCTGGGCATCATCGCTCACTGTCAGCTGTGTCCTGGGATCAGGGAGTGCTTGGGATATTTTGTTACGGTCTGTGAAATATGTAGTATACATTGCTAGGAGTCTGAGTGTAAGCATAGCAAACTTTAGGCTGGTGGCTTTAGCACAGGGGATCTCAGTCACTGCAGAAAGGTTTGATAACACTTTTGGGGGTGGTTTCCTGGATTTGGGAGTACTGGCTGCCTGCTGTTAGGTCTTGCTGGCCTGCTGGGTATTTGGCTCCAGCTAAATTTGGCTCCAGTGACTCAGAGCAGTGGCCTGCTGCTGCATTTCTCTGTTTCCCTGTTGCTTTTCCAGGGATCTGATTGCCCTGTGGGGACACTTGCTGCTGTCCCAGTGACACCGAGGCTTTGAAAGAAGCCACGCCAGGTTCTGATAGAAATGCTGCCACGGGGAAGCCACGCTCACTGCCACCCAGTGCTCCCTCAGATACGTGCTCCATGACTTTGCAGCAGCAGCTTGCTGCTCTTACTGCTTTCCTGATTTTCCTTTTCAGTGCAGTTCTGAGCTTGTGCCTGCTGTTTGCTTTGGGAGCCTCACTGCTGTTCCTGCGAGCTCCTCCCGTCAGCTCTGTTCTATAATTACTGGTGTTCTTGAAACCAGATCCTCCCGTGTGGCCTGTTGTGGATTGGTGGACCAGGGGTCTGTAAGCAAAGCCAGCGCCTTGGAGCAATGCACAGCAGGACTCGGAGGTTCAGGGAGGGCTTTATCTCCCTTTGGGATGGTAAAGGGGGAGTGTTAGCAGGCAGCTTCTTGGGCACTTCCAGAGAGGAAGCAGAGATGTAAAAGCAAGCCTGATGCTGGGCACTGGCTCTGCATTGGCAACGAATGGGATGGGCATGTGGGGTCAGGATGCTGTGCTGGCACATAACCACAGCCTCACAGGCTGCCTTGTGTCCCTCCCAGTACTGGAAGCACTCTGAGCTCAAACTGCAGCAGAATGCCCAAAGCATTGTCCTCCTGCAGCACGTGGCCTCCAGAAGACAGCAGAGCCTTGCAGCCTGTGCATGCAGCGTGGAGCAAACTTGTTTTGCAGTGCCTGTATAGGCATGCTGCAGCCAAGCTGCTCACCCAGCTGAGAGCAGCTTACCATCCCATGGCAGCGCCATGCCCAGCATTACAGGACAGGTCATGTCACCTCTGCTGCGCCCTGGTGTGAGTGAGGATGGTCCTCTTTCGTTACCAGACTTAATGGTCTTCTCAAATGACAACACATTTATGCAGTTTCCAGTGCTGAGATGGTGTCACCTTTCTGATAGCTGCTTGTTTCCTGGCTGTGCTCCTCATCCCATCAGTCAACCACACACAACCCCTGCTCGCTCTGGGCTGTCCTGACTTAACAGCAAAACACAAATATCAGCTGGCAGTTTCCAGCGTGAGACTTGGCAGTTTATTTGCTGAAAGTAATCCTGGAAACATTTAATATGGGAATGTACAGACAGAGGAGATGGTCACGAGCAGCATGGTGTACTGACCTGGGGCAGGCAAGGCTTGTGAGCGTGACTGGGAACAGGTGTCCAAATCCATAATACAGGAATAAACAATGACACTTGGCATCGAGGTCCAAAACATGACGTCTCTGTGAGCTAATGTAGCAAGGAAAGGACAAGGAAGGAAGCACTGCAGAACTCTATTATTATTATTATTGATGATGAAGGAAATGGAGGTATGGGGGGTGGCAGGATTTGCTGCAGGTCACGAAGCAGAACTTGGGATAAGAGCTGGTGAGTGTTCAGCTCTTCGCTGCCCATCCTACTGCCAACCCTTCTACAAAAGGAAGCTGTGGAGCTCCAAGGCTGAAGAGGGCAGGGAGCCTCTTTCATGGAGAGCAGGTGAGCTGTGTAGGGATGGCTCCCACAGAGGCATGAACACTCACACAGTATGTGCCATCTACAGGTCTTGCAGCACATCAGATGTCTTGGAGCCCCTGGAGCCAGAGATATCTTTGCAGCTTCTGGAAGGTGAATTGAAAGGGAAGAGCAGCCCCTCCTGCAGCTCTTGCCCCCCAAAAAAACCCAGCACTAGTGAGAAAGCAGGAAGTTCCTTTTGGAGTGCAGTGACCTGGTTTTGGGGACAGCTGTGATGCAAAAAGAGAAGAATCCAGTGAGTTTCACAACTCTTTGACTTATTTCTCTTCCTCGTTATCCAGGAAGTGGATGAGTTGTAGCATGTGGCTGATGTGTGATTCACTGGCAGCTTGAGGCAAGCAAGGGAATCTCCTGTACTTCTTTGTCATATGTTGTTGAGTGATTAGCATCAACACAGCTCAGGCAGCACCCAATGCTTAGTTGGCTGGGTTATACTTGGTGAAGAGCAGCCAGCAGCACTGGAGGAGAAGACAAGGAGGGGACATCCATGGTGTTGGGGCAGGTGCTTTCTCTGCCTCGCCAGCTCCAGTCGTTTATTCCTGCACGGAGCCTGCCTTGCAGCCAAGGCTTCTGAGCGAGGGAGGAAACACTTGGGTAGTAAATACTGCTGGGATCTCATTAGCTAATGAGGAGGTGTGCTGGTCTTTCAGGAACAAAAACCAAACATGTTTACAATGGTTGCGTCTCCTGGTTTTCTGCACTTGGTTACCTTTCCTGTGTTGCAGCATCTGCTTAGCTCTGATTTGGCTTTTATTAGCAGTAGATGACGTGAAGGAGGAGGAACAGAAACTGGTACTAGATCAGCAGACTTCGGAAGCGGTGACACAATCCAAGGGATGTCTGCAAATAATGGGCAGTAAGAGGCAATCACTTTTTTTTAATGGAAATAAGCTCATTTTCTTGGTGTGTTTATTCAGTGTGTGCTCCATCATGAGAGAACGCCGCCATGCAGTGCTGAATGCACGATCAACAGGGCATTGCATCTGGATGAATTTGTCTAATATTTTGTTTTCCAAATGAGCACAGACACAAAGAGGTGCTTCCATGGTGATTGATTTCCTTTCGCAGCCCCCTGTGACCTCCTCTACGGTCACTCAAACAACTGTTGGAGCAGGTTGACATTGTGAGCTGTCCCTTGGGAGGTCTGGGCCATTTCTGGCACTTTGTCTGGGAACTTCGATCTTCCAAGGAGGACACGCACGTGGTGACGCTGCAGCAATGGGGATTGAACACGGAGCTGCCTCCAACCCTGTCTGTATGAGAAACAACTGTGCTCTCTCCTGGAGGGGTATAGAGGTGGGAGAGCTCCCTCCACCACAGTGAGCACACTGAGGTTGCTTCTTTTTGGAGCTCGCCCTCAGCAAAACTACATCTGCTTTAAAGATCAAGTCTTAATTGTGAACATTTAGTTGTTTTAATTTGGTGGCTGCCAGCCCCTCAGTGTCTGTGCTGGAGTGTACGACTGCTCTGGTGATGCTGTGCTCTATGTGCAGTGCTGTAGTAGCAGTGCAGAACTGGGCTGCTCTGTCACATCCCCTGCAGCCCTCCTGCATGCCCTGCAGGGCAGTGGGCGCTTCTCACACCCTAAAATGTTGGGTTGCAGGTGTCGAATGGGGAAGGAGCTCCTGGAGATGAGAAGGATCCTTTGGGCATCCTCTGCCCTCCACCCCATCATCCCTGGTGTCACCCTTTGGAGATGTGCAGGGTCCCCCACTGTCCCTCTGTCAGGGGGATGGAGCTCAGCCACCCTGCTCTGAACCAGGGGGCCTGTGGGGAGGCAGCACGTCCCCTTTGTGCTCATGGCTGCTGCTGTGTGATCCTCTGCAAACACTTTCTGCCCTCAAAGGCTCGCCTTTGTTGGGGCTGGCAGGAGGGGGCCTCCCTGGTGCCCAGGACTGAATGAAGTATCCTGGACGCTGGCACAGTTCTCTGTTCTCTCTGCACGTGCCGGAAGAATCCAGCACTAAAAAGAGTCAAAGAAGCTGTTGCACTGATTTTAATCAAGCCAGTGCTGGCTTGTTCTTTACACTCCACTCAATCCTTCAGCTGAAAGTAAAGTCTTGGTGGTCTCTGTGTGCGGCTGTTTGGTTGCTGCCTCCACTCCCAAAGTTGGAGGGTTTGGGGTCTGCACATCCCCTGCAGCAACACAGGGCCGTGCCCAGCACCTTGCTGTGTGGGCACAATCCCTGCTGCTTTTCATCTGCTGAAGGCTGGAATTAATGCCTCCTCTCTCCCTTTATCTCCCTTGTTTGGAAAACAGGGGAAGGGCTCAGGGAAAGGCAGGTGTGCAAACAGCTCCCGCAGCTCCCCTCTGCTCTTGGCCTGCAAGAAGATATTAAAACAATATATTCGGAGCTTTCTGGTGAAAGCTTTTCTCTGTCCATGGGTGGGATGCATATCCTTATCCTGCCCTCGCTCACATGGGGCACCTCTGCTGGAGTTTGCTGTTGCTGTCAGATGTGTCCTGCCCTCTGTTCTCCCACACCCCTGGGGTGTGTGCAGCCATCTGCAGCCAGATCAACTCTGAGCACAGCCTTGGAGTTGCTTTGGTGGGTCTGTGGAGCTTGCTGCTGCCCGTGAGTGCAAGGCCCTGCATGGACCTCCTTCTGCCATCCTACTCTACTGACAGCTATTCCAGGCAAAAAGCATTTTTCTGATGTGTGTGCATTTATTTATATATAGACTTTAAACAGATTCAGCTTGTTACCCTCCATCTCCAGCAAACAGGTTTTCCTGCCTGCATGTTGTGCCCCACTGCGTGAGTGGAGGCCAAGGACAACACAGCCCTGAATGGTTGCTCAGTGCTGCCCAGGAGGCACAGGCAGGGAGCATTTATTGAGCCTTGTGCCCCTCTGCTGCTGCTGACAGAGCTGGGTAACACCACAGTCCCAGTTCCTGTCCCCTAGAGCTCTGAACTCCTGGTATGCAGAGGAGAAGCAAGCTGTGGGCCCAGGCTGTGATGCAGCACCAGCCCTTAGGGGTGCCTGGCTGCTGGCTTTGTGGCATGTTGACATTGGGCTTCTCTTCTGCAGGTTTTGTCCTCCCCCTTGGCACCAGCTGCTGCTCACTGATTTGACCTTGTTCAATGCTGACAGCTTCCCAAGGAGCTGGCTGCAGCACAAGTGCCAGTTGCTGGGAACAGAGGGGAGGATGCTGCAGGAGAGCAAAGTAGCCCAGGGAGCCCTGTGCCACCAGGACCTGTTTGCTGGGCACTGGGAACAGCACCAGCAGGGGATGGGATGGGTGACCACAAACAGGGAGAGGAAACACGGGGAGAAGGGGCCCACACCAACCCTCCCACAGGAAACCCTGGATTAGGACATGAGCTGGGTTGTGCAGCCAGGCCCATGGCTGAGCTCAGCCCCGCAGCTGTACAAGCAGCAGCAGCACGCTCAGTTGAATGGCTCTTGGCAGAGGAGCCGGGGCCGCTTACAACATGATAAGTGAAAATAAACACCACTGCTGTAACGGGAAGGAGTGGGAGCGCGGGGGCTGGCAGGAAGCTGTCACTCTCACAGTGTGGGGCTGGGGCTTGCAGACCCAGAGTCCTGCTTGTGCTCCCTGCAGCCCCTGGGCTGAGGACAGCGTGGGGCTGAGCTCCGTGCTGGCAGCTGCAGCGCGTGCTATCTGAACCTTTCCGGTAGTGCTGGCTGCTCCAAACTCCGTCCTTGGCTGCCACTGTGACAGCACGAGCTGCTGGCGGCTGCAGGGGACGTGTCCCAGGGCAGCGTCTGCTGTGGGATCTGCGGGGTGTGGAGCCGTTGGACCCTGGGTGGGCTGTGGGCTGGTTGGTGTCCCAGCATCAGTCTGCTGGGCTTCAAGCAGCAAAGCGGCCTTTAAGAAGCCCCAGGGTCTGCCTGTCATCATGGATAAGGACACGAAGCAGAGCAGGACGGCGGGGCTGCTCCCATGGCACTGACACTGGCTCTCCTCTGCCCACAGGCTAGTGCAACTGGCAGGGTCCATCTTGGATAGACGCGGATGATGCCAGAGCTATGACAGGGATTGCAGTCTTGGCACTGAGGGGTGATCAGTTATGGAACAACTACAGGAGGAAGTACCTGAGGTCAGGGAAGAGGAGGAAGAAGAGGAAGAGGCAGTGACGGTGCCCAGCGGAGCCTCGGACCCAAGTGCAGGACCAGACAGCTCGCTGCCCTCGAGCAGCTACACCGGTGAGTGGAGCCACATCCCCCACACTCACAATGAAGGGCCTGCACATGAACAGAGCTGGGCTTCTATTGGTCCCATGCAACAATTCATTGAGAGCCAAAGCATGGAGGCACCTATTTCTTCCTCTGCAGTCACCACGCGGGTGGTGGCAGTGGGTTGGGAGATAGAAATGGGGCCAGGAAGGGGGGAGGGCTGTACCCCAGAGAGTGTATATTGAAGAGGGGAGGGCTCCCAGGTGCTGAGAACTATTCTTTGTTTCTTGAAATCCTCAGTGCAAAAGTGCAAACTGACCATATGAGTTAAGCTGGCTGCCTTGCAAAATTGTGGAGGGGTTTCACCGCCTAAAATTAAGCTCCAGAGTCCTTCCAAACTCAGCACTGATGGATGTGGAGTCTGTTAGCTCCTGGCAGCGCTGCGGCTCCATACATGGCATCAGCCTGCGGCCAGTGCCTAATCTCAGAGGTTAACCACCCAAACACCCCATTCAGGTGGGGTTGGATGCAACGCTGTGCTTGTGGCTGCTGCTCAGGACGGATCCTGTTGTGTGTTTGCAGACCTTTCGCAGAGCTCCTCTCCCTCCCTGTCAGACCAGCTGCAGATGGGCTGTGAGGAGACGGCCTCGGGGGCACTGAACGTGGAGTGCAGAGTCTGTGGAGACAAAGCCTCGGGCTTCCACTATGGCGTCCATGCCTGCGAGGGCTGCAAGGTGCGTCCTCCCCGGGGAGCGCAGGGTTCAGCCTGGGTCAGACCAACGTGTCCCACTTCTTAACTCGTTGTGCTTTATTTTGTAAAGCAAATCCTTCTGCCTCCACCAGGACCTTGGGTTTGCTTTTAAAGACTGTCTGTGCTGCAGATCAGCCATGAGCTGCATGTGTATCCCGCTGGGATTGCTGGCCACAGCTTGGCCGCACCTCTAAAATTCCTTCCCCCGCACCAGATGCCAGCAAGGCTGCATTAGCAGTGAGGCCCTGCCAGACTTTGCTGCAGGCTGGGGCCCACAGCCTGTTCCTCCATCCCTCCCTGCTGGCTGCATGCAGTATCACACACACACTCTTCCCCATTTCCCACCACATCACCTCTCCTCGTGGCTCTGTTTGTGCTGAAAACACCCAGTGGAGGATGAATCTCTTTGGGGTTAACAAGCTGGACTGATCCTAAAGTGTGGGTGCTAAGGCTGCTGTTCCCTTGTCCCCCTGCTCCATGTCCCACTCTGTGCAGGGTTTCTTCCGCCGGACGATCCGCATGAAGCTGGAATATGAGAAGTGTGAGAGAAGCTGCAAGATTCAGAAGAAGAACAGGAATAAGTGCCAGTACTGCCGCTTCCAGAAATGCCTCTCGTTGGGCATGTCACATAATGGTGAGTGTCGCTGTTGTTCCTGGCTCTGCTGGTGAGGTGCCCTGGGACCATCTGCCCCATGAGCGATTCTTCATCCCAAGGATTCACAGGCAGAACTTCAGGTGGAACCGTCTTGTTCCAGCCAAGGTGTTTATGTGGGAAGCAGGGCTGGTGGTGGAGCCCCTATGAGCGGAGATGGGGGCTGTGTTGATTCTCTGGTTCTGCTCCTCGCAGCAATCCGCTTTGGCCGCATGCCGGAGGCAGAGAAAAGGAAGCTGGTAGCTGGGCTGACAGCGAACGAGATCAGCTGCCAGAACCCACAGGTGGCTGATCTGAAAGCTTTCTCCAAGCACATCTACAACGCCTACCTGAAGAACTTCAACATGACCAAAAAGAAAGCGAGAGGTATCTTGACCGGGAAGGCCAGCAGCACCCCAGTAAGTTCCCTCCTGTGGCACGCAGGGCTGGCTGCAGCCTGTTTAGGGGGCTGTTCTCTGGGCTCGTCTTCCTCCTGCTGTAACTATTGCACATGCAGCAGTTCCCAGCTGTTGCTCTTTACATGACTTGCCACTTGCTGGGGAAATTCCCACCTCTTCTCAGACTTGTACTTGTGTGTAGGTGCCATTTTCCAGGGCTCCCTCAGCAGGAAAGAGCAAGGGCAGGCAAAGGCGAATGTCCTGGGCAGAGCTTGAGTGCAGCAGGTTCCTGATGGCTCTCTTCTTTTTCAAGCAGCCTTTTGTGATCCATGACATGGACACCCTGTGGCAAGCAGAAAAGGGGCTGGTCTGGAAACAGCTGGTGAACGGGATCCCCCCATACAAGGAGATCGGGGTGCACGTCTTCTACCGCTGCCAGTGCACCAGTGTTGAAACTGTGCGGGAGCTCACCGAGTTCGCCAAGAGCATCCCCAGCTTCATAGGCCTCTACTTGAATGACCAAGTGACTCTGCTGAAGTACGGGGTGCACGAGGCCATCTTTGCCATGCTGGCCTCTATCATGAACAAGGATGGGCTGCTGGTGGCCAATGGGAACGGCTTTGTGACCCGCGAGTTCCTGCGTAGCTTGCGCAAACCCTTCAACGAGATCATGGAGCCCAAGTTTGAGTTTGCTGTGAAATTCAATGCACTGGAGCTGGATGACAGCGACCTGTCTCTGTTTGTGGCTGCCATTATCCTGTGCGGAGGTGAGCAGATGCAGCATCCCCCAGGGCTGTGGGGATGGGAGGGGACGGGCTGCAGCTGACCCAGTGCTTCAGCAGGGCCTTTGCTGGTAGAAATCAGCCACAGGTGTTTTATCATGGTATCATAGAATGGTTTATGTTGGAAGAGATCTTTAAGTTTTGTCTAATTAACCCCCATGCCGTGGGTTGCAAGACTTAGGGGGATGAGAGAAGAACTGAACGGTTCTGATCCCAAAGATTGGACCGAGTACCATCTCTGCTGTCAGACATGCAGTCTGAGGGCATGCATTTTCCCCTTTACCTGGTTAACCAGATTGGAATCACTGTGGGTGGGTTCCATTCCCCGGCTCCATACCTCCATGGGCAGCGTGGGCTGCACCATAACCCCAACCACCACGCTTCCTCCCCACAGACCGACCCGGCCTGATGAACGTGAAGCAGGTGGAGGAGATCCAAGACAACATCCTCCGAGCGCTGGAGTTCCACCTGCAGTCCAACCACCCGGACGCCCAGTACCTCTTCCCCAAGCTGCTGCAGAAGATGGCCGACCTGCGGCAGCTGGTGACAGAGCACGCCCAGCTGGTGCAGAAGATCAAGAAGACGGAGACAGAGACCTCCCTGCACCCGCTTCTGCAGGAGATCTACAAGGACATGTACTGAGGACCTCTTATTTATGAGAATGAAGCCATGGATTCCAAGCGAGACTCTTTGTATAAAAACAAAGAAAACCTTTCCCCATGTCTTCCATTTCTTCTACTGGAAACTCTTTTCTACACGACTCCAATGTACGGTACACAGGGCAAGGTGCTGTAAGGTTTTGCAGCCGCCTCCTGGTAGCTTGGGACTTCCATTAACACACTAACGAATTTACAAAGGCAAATCTAAAGCTACTGTTTCCATTACTGCGGGGCCTCCAGAGCAGCCGGATGGTTTGCTTTGTATATACAGGAGGTTCCTGCAGCAGCTTGGGGGCAGTGGGGGCTGCTCTGGTTGTTCAGAGCCCCAAGCATGGTGTGGTTTCCCCATGGGGCAGCAGCAGCACTTACAGTGTGGCTTTCTTTGCTGCCACCAAAGTACGTGGCCTTCACCCCTCTGCTTATGGTCCTGCCTCAGCTTCTCCCTCCAGGAAAGGGAGCCAGGCTGCCCTGCGCTCAGAGGGGGGAAATGAAGATGGATCAATGTACTGGTTGCAAAGAGCAGCTGTAAAACATGGTTTAAACACCAAGTATTCATAAGGGGGAGGGATGCTCACAGTGAGCTGCTAGGGAGGCTCCCGCTGCCCTGAGCTTGGGGTCAGCTTTGGGTTCTGGGCTTCCCCTCCGTGCTGCTGGGCTGGCCATTCACACCTGCTGCTGCCCTCCACCTCCTCACCGTGCCTCAGTTTCCCCACCCTCACCTCCTGTACCTCACAGGGCTGTTAAGGAGTTACCATTTCTAAAGCACTTTGAAGTCCTCTGGGGGAGGCACTGGAGACGCTGCTCCCAACACGGGGGTCTGTCCCCAAAGCCCCCATTGGCCCCAGCTTGGTGGCACCCCCAGGACACATGGACTCCTGCCTTGGTCACCTGGGGGACTTTTTGCTCTTCCCTTCAGTGTAACGACCCTCCAACTGAAATGTATATTTTTGCTAGAAGTACAAACCTCCAAGTGTTTCCAATTATATAAATAACATCCGCAAACTGACTGGACTTCAAATAAATCCAAACTAAATATTTAAGCACCTCTTAGGGCCGAGCCCTTCTGTGCAGGACTGAGTGCTCGGGGGTTGTTTCCAGCACGGGGGATGGGATGCATTTCCATTCCTGCCTGCATTCTGCACTTCCATAAGGTGGGATAATACAAAAGATGGTAATAAATCAAGAAGGACGGTGATAGATGTCCAAAAGATGCCCCAAATCCAAAGGGAACCAGCACAGCGAACCAGCTCAGGTGCTCCAGGGGAAGCTGCACCGTGTCCCTTTGCATTTCCCATACCTGATGTATGGCAATCTGGGGACAGAGATCTCCACCTCCCACCAGCACGAGGAGCAGCTGGGCCAGGGTTAACACAATTAAGGTGAGGGTGTGCCCACCCCACCAAGGTCATAAAAGCCCCAGAAGGGCCTCTCACCCTCTGCACTGCTAGAGGAGATGGAGCCGGGCTCGCTGGTGGCACTGGGGGCACAACGGGGCCGGGGGGAAGCGGGGCACAGCTTTGCTCCCAGCATGACTCAGGCTGCCTTCGGACTCCCACGTGTGGAGGAAGAAGACAGAACTGAGAACATCCCTGTGAGCCGTGACCCCCCCGACTGGGCTGTCCATGAAGGATTCATCCCTGCGAGAGCCCAGAGTGCCGCAGGTGGGTGCAGGGCAGCCCCAGGACCAGCATCCTGCGTGTGTCTGCCCTTGTCCCAAATCTTCACCCCCATCTCCAGATAAAGCCACGCTGGGGCTGTGGGAAGCCCTCCTGGTCTCTCCCTAAGGGAGAGGGGCAGCTGAGTGCTGAGCCTGCGTTCTGCGGGCAGCTGGACCCGATGATGGGCTGGGATGGGCTTTTCTAACAGCTCCTCTGTCCTCAGGCCCCCACCTGAATGGGCTGAGATCAGACTCCAGCTTCCCAGCCCCCAGCAAAGCAATGGAGGCAGCGTGGGCTCAGTGCTCGGAGGTGGGTTGAGTCCCATGGCTGTGCAGCCTGTGTGACCCTCAGGTGTGAGGCCGTGGGCTGCAGAGCTGTGGTGCTGTTTGTAGGACCCCGCAGAGCACGGTGCTGCCGCAGCTCCGGTCCCCACCGCAGACCCGAGGGCACTCAGTGAGGCTGTGGTGTGTGGGATCTCTGCCTTCAGGCCTCCGCTCCTATTCGGTCAGCGCGAGCGGTGCGCGTTCCCCTTTAAGGGCTCCTTTGCACTTGGCACGTGGGTTCGTTTGCATACAGCGCGCGCTTTTTTCGTTTCCTTTGCGGGGCGGGTGCAGAAGTGGCGCGCCTGGCTCCGGGGGTCCGAACCGGCCGGGACGGGGGGGGTGTGTGTGCGGGGGGGGGGGGGTGGGAGGGCAGCGCTGTTCGCCCCGCGTGGATGGAGCACAGATGGAGCTGCCCTGGCTGCAGCTCCTGGCCCAGCCCTGCCGCCTGCTGCTCCACGCTCTCTCCTCCGGCCCCGCTGGGACTCTGGCTGCTCTCCGAGCGCTGCAGGTCCGGCAGGGACCGGGACACGCGTTCCCCTGGCGGAGCTTTGCGGACTCGCTGTGCGCGGAGGAGCCCACGCTGGACGGGCCGGATGGAGCCCTGGCTGTGTGAGTCCGCTGCCGGCACGAAGCTCGGGGCTCGGTGGGAGGTTGGTTGCATCGGGTGCCCGATTCCTGCGCGCTCAGTGCAGCGATCCACGTGCAGTGCTGTGGATGGCGATCCTTCCTGCAAGACCTGCTGGAGGTGTTTGCTGCTCTCTCCAACACCCTCCCCCTGTTGCAGCTCAGGAGGGCACAGAAGGGCCCGGAGTTGTGCAGTGCTTTGTAGTGATGCAGCCTCTTCTTTTTCCTCCTCTCTTCCAGCAAACCACGGCTGCTGCTGCTCCCCGTCCTGTGCCAGAGGAACCTCTTCTCCCTGCTGCATGCAGTAGCAGCGCTGGTACCCACAGACTGCCTCCAGCAGCTGCTGCGTGCTGCAGGGCAGGACCCCCAGCCCGACCCCTGGGTGCACGCACTGAGGGTGCTGCTGCTGCAGGGAAAGGAGCGTTCCTCCCCACCCCCCTCTGCCCTGACAGCCTCCTGCCAGCAGCAGCTCAAATGTCTGTGCCAGAAAATTACCCGCAGCAAAGCAGAGGGGAGGAGGAAATTGAAGTGGTGCTTCAGGCAGCAGGATGGGGATGCGGCTGGTTGTGTGCTTCCAGGGGGGAAACGCAAGAAGGTGCTGGAGGAAAGACTGGAGCCGAGGGAGGGGAAGAGGCCACTGCTGGAGGATGCGGTGTTTGAGCTGCAGGGAGGTCTGGATGGCACAACTGGGCTGGGAGAAGAGGTGCCTGGGGAGACATCGGGGGATGGATCTGCACAGAGCCCGGCTGGGGCTGCATTGGAAAGCACCCAGCAGGAAGCAGACAAGGAGCCCAGGAGGAGTTCAGGGCCGGAGGTGGCAGTGGAGGTCCAGTCCTTTATCCAGGTACTGAGAGGGGCTTCAACTTTCTCTGGGCCTCAATCCCCCTCCATGCTATCTCTCTGCGCTCCCGTTGCCAAGCCTTCCCTGCCTTGTGGCAAGGTGGGGGTTCTTGCAGCATCCCCATATTTCCTGGGGACACCTCTGCCTTCAGGCTGCTGCTGTATGTACGGTGTGGGTGCCTTAGAGATTCTAGTTGGGGAGTTATGACCCTTGAGGATGCTGCTTCCCAAAGTGCTTCTGCTAGAAATCAGGGAGCAAACTGAGCCAGCAGCTCCCCCCACCTGTGGGTTTTGCTCCCCTCTTTCAGCCGGTGAACTTTTAGTCCGATTTCTTTCACCTTGCTTTCCCTAGATGCATGGACCAAGGCTGAAAATGCTGCTGCTGCAAGAAGCCAACGTAAGTGATTGCTTTTACCTTCATCCTTGGTGCAGATGGGCTGAATGGGCTCATCCCGGGGCCTCCAGAAGGAGTGGGAGAGGAGATGGGTTTTGTAGGGTGAGTGGCAGGGGACAACGGCCCAGCTGTGTCACCTCCTCTGCAGCACGTGGGTCAGGCTGGGAGGCACTAGGGAAGAGAAAAGCAGCATTTTGTGGCTTGGTTTGTTTGGTGCTTTACCCAAGGATGGTGTTTCCCTGCAGCACACAGAGCTCAGCATCCCACCTGAGCTGCACGTCCTCAACAGCTGCTCTCCAAGCCAGGTGAGCAGGGGGATATCATTGCAGCTGGAGCTGCTGCTGCTGCCTCTGACAGCCCTGTCCTTTCTGCTGTCCCCAGCTCGAGGTGCTGTGCTCCTTCCTCCAGCTCTCCACGTGTCCGGAGCAGCTCCTGGTGCAGTTCTGCAGCTGGTTGCTGGCTCTCACACCCGACCTCAGCTACGCCAGTGCAGCTGTCCTGGCTGAGCAGCTTTTCCTCACGCGAGTGAGTGTTCAGGCAGAGCTTCCCCAGCCTCAATGTGCCCCATTTCCCACTCTGCATCCCCCCTTTTCTGCCCACAGGTCCTGTCCCTCACACAGCCGCCCTCCCGACACCTCATGGCTGCCCTCACCTCGTTCTGCTCCAAGTACTCGGAGCCCTTCTGTCAGGTCCTGGTGGCTCCGGTCCTGCAGGAGCCAGGGCAAGGTGTGCTGGGCTGCCCTGATGGGGAGGGGTGGGTGGTGCGGGGTGCTGCCTTTGAGGGCATTTATCACCCTTAAATGTGCGTTAGGATCCACATTGCTGATCAATCTGAGCGAGTGAGCAGCACGTGGAAGCTGGGATGGGAGAGGAGCGTAAGGAGGATGGCTGGTATAGACAGGGAGGGAGGTGACATTGGTTTCCAGCATCAGCCTGCTTGGAGGAGAGCTGCCATCACTGGGACACCCCCTTGGCTGGGGGGGCAGCAGGAGGGTCAGCCCACCCCTTTTGGTTTTGCAGCCTCATCTTTCCCCCTGCAGGCGCTGAGCAGACCAAGCTGGTGTGTGAGCTCATAGAGGAGTGCCTGGAGCCCGACTGCGTCAGGATGGTGTTGGGGTGAGCAACGACAGCTGCAAAGCATGCAAAGCATGCAAAGCATGCAGCCATTGAGGCCGTGTGAGCAGCATGGACCCCTCCGTGTGTTTTGCAGCCAGGTGCTGGCAGTCCCTCTGACCGAGCAGCTGCTGCTGGTGGTGCTGGCTGTGCTGGGGAGGCAGGTGAGGCCGCATGGTGTGCAGCTGCAGCAGCGCCGTGCTGAAGGCCTGCAGTGCTCCTGGTTCTCTTGCAGGAGCCGCTGCCCTCCGAGCTCTTTGACCTCCTGCTGCTCACCCTGTGCCGGCAGGCCCCGAACTTGGCCACATCTCTGAGCTACGCCAAGCTGGTGACGGCCATTTTGACCACATACCGCAGCCAGGTGAGTGCAGCCTTGCACCCTTCACGTTAAATTATCCCTTCAAATTAACTCCCTTCATTCTGCAGTTATCTGCTCTCCTTGCAGCTCAGCCCGTCCCACCGCAGCCGTCTGGCAGCAGCTCTGGATGGCAGCAATGCAGCCCTGAGCAGATCCCTGCAGGCGGTGCTGGGCAGGTACGTCCTGCTGCTGCATGGGCTGCCCCTTCCCTGGGACACCCCTCACTTCTCTCCTCCTTTCCTCCTCCAGGTGAGCAGGTTGGAGGCTCCCAAGGGCTGTGGCTGCTCCGTGCTGAGCCCGCTGTGTGCTCTGAGCTGTGCAGGTCATGATATGATATGATAAAAGTGAATTGTCCAGCTTCCTCTGTCTGGTCTGTCTATGGGAGCACTTAAGGGCCTGTCAGCTCTCTGCAGGGTTATCAGGCTTATGGCTGGTCTTACTTTTGGGGCCGGGGTCCCATTAGGGTTGGGGTTATTGCTGTCAGGGCTCTGGGTCTGCCGCTCAGACCCCACAGTCACCATCTGCTCTGCTGCCCCAGGGTGAGATCCAAGGCACAAAGTGATGCAATACAACCCAACTGGGTAACCCCAATGGAACGGCAGTGCTTTAGGGTTCGATATTCATGAGAAAAAACGAGATTCCTGAGCAAGGTAATGGGGAAGGCAATGGGAAGAACACAGCAAAGCAAGGAGAGCTCGGTAAGAGCTCGATAAGAGCTCCATACTGTGCCACCCTATTATATAGTGGGCAAACATTTGCCCTCTGCTGCCACCTGCTGGACGCCGGGCGGTACTGCAGGCACTGCAGGGTGTTGTTCCACCGCAGAGGATTCCCGTCCGTTCTCCCAGGGCTCCTCGCTGCGCTCTAAGCTGCATTACTGCCCCGAGGCTCCAAAGGACCATAGAAGTTGGCGGACTCGCAGCGTAGAGCGGCTGGAAGAAAGAGGCATTTCTTCCGGGTTTCCGCGCGCATGCGTGTTACAGCCTGGAGGACCAAAAACCATAGAGACAGAGCGCTAAAGTGGGTAGCGCGGGTACCTTGTGCAGCCTTCTATGGGGTTAGTTAACCCCCCCCCAACGTGTAGTCCCATATAGGACAGCATTGAGATGGTCCTCCTGCCTTAGTTTACCCCACCTCCTTCAATGGGCTCTATAGGCTGGCAGTGAGCAGCGTGCCCGGTGTGACGGCAATGGGTTGTGTCAGCATCCTGCCTTCATGGCTGCTTCAAGGCAAACAAAGCCTTCATTGATGGGGGAGAGGAGCCGCAGCCATGGCAGGAGGCGAGAAGGAATGGGGACGATGGCGTGACATCTTGCAGGCATGCGGGTCCCATTGAATAGCAGTTTATAGGGCGCTTCTATGGGCGCTACCCATAGTAACCTCCCTGCAGCCGATGCACAAATGTCTGTGCTAACATGAACTGGTTTTTCTATCAGTGATTATGGAGTAAATACACAGTTGTGGCCCATCCGGATGCCAGCGGCTGCATCCAAGTGTCCATCGCGCATCAACACTCCGAGGCGCTGAAGTGTTTCAGTCCCTAAAGGTCAGTGCTGAGAGCTTCATTCTGCACTGAGCACGTTCTCCATGCAATGAGCTGAGAGGCTGGTACAGCTATAGGAAGTCAGAGTGCATTGCCAATGGCGTTTCTTTGTGCTCTCCCTTGCGTGACAGAGAGCTCCAGAACAAACCAAACCTGATCTAAAAGCCTTCTTGATGTTTCTTTCCATTCCAGGTGCGTTTCAAAGTCATTTGATTTTGGACTTCAGACTCAGTGGTCTTGGATATAAGCAAGGTGAGAACCCGCCTGCTTTGTACAAGCCCCCTTTTGCTAAGCACCCCTAGGGCTGTACAGCTTGAGAGCATGAATGAGAGAACCCAAAGCACCAGAGGGACATATTCTGTTGTATCCTTAGTTTATGGAAGTAGGGAGCTTCTCATTCTTTTTGTATGTGGTATCACTGCTCTGATACGTGTAACCAATGCTGTGAGTTTTTGGAATGGAGTTTGTTTGTAAGAGCATCACAGCTGCTTTCTGCTCCATCTCGTTCCCTGTCACTGGGCTCATTCCTTTCATGACAAAATGCACTTGTTGTTTGCAGCACCAGCAGGAAATTAGAGAAAGCGAACTGGACAAATTGCAGACGCTGTGATTGTCTTTATCTTCGAGTTCACTGCAGACCAGCTGTCCCACCACATTGCATGGCCGAGCTGCAAGTGAGGGACTGTAACAGCAGCACAGTTTGTCAAAGTAGGTGCAGAGATGTTGGGGGACTCCAATGGTTAGCAGTTGTTTGGCTATTGCAGATGTGCATGGATACCTGTTGTATTGATAGGGAGAGGAGGGAGAGCTCACTCATACTGCTCCATGTTATATAGAATAAAAACCCACCCAAACTTTGATCATCCGGTTGCCTAAGAAGTAAGGAAGCAAAGAATCTTCTTAGAAGGGGGCAGAAATTGATGCTGAATTCACATTTATTTCCGTTTCTGAGGAAAACAAATAGTGTCTTACCATGCACGAGGACTTTGGCTGAGTGCAAGTTATTTGTTGCTATCTAAACAGGTTGAGTTGTGTGTCCTAGAATACAAAACCCTGTTGTACAGCTTGATGATTCCCTGCTGGAAATCAGTGGATGACTCAAAGCAAAGACAGAAGGCAGCCAAGTGTCAGACGGCAAAAGACAACACCGTTTTTCTTTCTTCATGACAACTGGGATGAACATTTGGAAGGTGTGGATCCAGTCTGCACAAAGCATTGCAACTGTTCTGGTTCGGGCTGGGATAGAGTTAATTCTTCATATGGCTGGTATGATGTAATATGGCCCTTAAAGATAATGCCTTTCCTCAGTATCTGTCTTATTTTTAAAGGCATTAATTAAGAGGAAAGGCGGGCAGCAATAAAAGTATGTCCACAATTAACGGAGGCAAATGGAAACGCTAAGCTCATGTGAAATGACTGTAGCGTGCTTTCTGTTGCTTTCTGATGGAAAACAGATCTGTGCTATCTGCGCACAAAAAGGAGGGAAGTATTATTTAAAGTCTCTAATAGTACATTAAGCGGGAGGAAATTTTAAGTGATTAACCTAATGAGTCTACTTTTTAACAAGGAGCAAGTAAATTACTGATGTAGAAATGCAAGGCAGAAGGTTTGTAGCTTCTAAGGCTGCCCTTTAAGCTGCCATCTGAATCCACGGCCTCTCCTCTTAGAATAAGGAAGTTAAAGGTCTGGCACTGCTTCAGTTCAGTGAAAAACAAAACCATTTGGATCTTGATCCCAAATTTATCCCGTAGTTATCTGAGAAATTCCTTTCTTATTAACGGAGAAAGCAGGAAGTAACTGTAGGAGCTGCTTTAAGGCGGCTGCCTAGAATTTCTGGTGGTAATGAGCTCTGCTCGTAGGCTTTAAAACGTTTAATTAAATACAGATGAATGACATTTCCTACTTTCATAAAACTATAGATTGGCATTTGTGGGAGTTCATGAAGGCATCCAGTCCTTGTCCCGATTAGCCATGGTAGTTTTAAACAATAAAAGTAGTGCCGGGTGGGGGGAGGGGATCTACTGTTGATTTATCAATTATGGTATTTTCTATTATACCAAAATGATGCGGGAAGGCTTTGAAATTCATCACCCCAATGCCAGTTATGAACAAAACGCCTATAGTAACAACAAAGTCCGTTTCATGCTCTCGTATTCCACTTGACCTTCTCTCTCCTCAGTTTAAGGGTTGTGGCCTGAGGCTGCGTTAGTCACCCCCATGTTAACTCTGGCAACAAACCAAGGATTGAATTCTTGCAGAAACGACGAAAAAATCATTAAAAAAGAAAAAAAAAGGATGAAGATGACGTGTACGTACACAGAACATGGGGTGGTGAAAGCATTGAGAGTCCCAGCACCATGAGAAGAAACAGAATGTATTTTGAGTTATGCAACGCATTGATGCAGAAAGCTCCAAAACAGGTGTGTTCATAACAGCATGGCACTGAGCGTGGATGAATTCATTGCAGCTGAGGTACCCTTAGGTTCTGATTGGAATAGTTTGTGGGTACATCTTCTCATAAATGTTCCAGCTCAGATATTACTGCCTCAGGCCTGCGCTTGTACCATTGGTTCTTGTGGTTTGGCTGAACTGGAGCAAAAGGAACAGAAAGACACAAAGATTGTTTACAAAGAAAAATGTATAATGGGGGTAAAGTAGAAACAGTTGGATAAATAAAGAGGTATGGGAGGGAAGGAAAATCAGTGAGTCATAATTGAACATGGATGGACCTTCAAAGGATGTGATGGATGCACGTAGATGGCAGAACACTCGGATATGACATGGAAGGTATTTCAGTGCTGGCATTTGATGTGAAACAACGAGCAGGCAGGTCGACTTTCTCCTAATTGACATGAAATTACTGACTCTCCTCTAATTTGCGTTAGGGCATTTCAAAGCCGTGCGCTCCTGCGTCATTTCCAAAGGCAATTAGTGCCAATGGAAAGGTGTACGCGCAGCAGATGAATGAGTGCAAGGGAACTCCATCAGGATTCCAGTCTCATGTGTTTTTTTCTGGACACTTGCTGCACTCCTTTCAGATCTGGAAAATTGCAGACTGACATATCTCTGGATTTTTTATGTTGTGATTCTTTTCTCCTAAGATCTACGCCCCGCTGGTTCTGGGAAACTTGCGACCTCTGCGTTTTTTAATTAGAACTTGTAACATTTTCCATAGCAACATATTTTGATGTCGCAAATACAGAACCTGTCAAATCAAGCCATTTCCAAGTGCAAAGCTACGGCCTTCTGGTCAGTTGAAGTCCAAGCACATAAAAACACCGAGATGCAAGGAAGACTGAACGTTATTTGTTGGTTAACTCACGACTTTGATCTTCATAATTAATAAATCAGTGCGGATATAAAAGAATTACACCGCATGCTGGAGTGGTTTAGATGAAGAACTCAGCACTAATTTCATGGCAGATGGGAGCAGATAGAATCCATCTGTCTGACTGGTGTGCCAGTATTGGGATGGTACAAAGGAAAGGCACCATTGCTAGGAAATAAATAGTCGAGGTGTGGAAGAAACTTCACCCACGTGATGGACTGTGTGAGCAGGAAGTGAAGGGAAAAGAAACCCTCAGATTTCATCAGACCTGCAATATTAGGAGGAATAATACAGTCTGATACAGTTAAAACTGATTGTTTTGGAGCTTAGAGAAATGGAGTTTCAGGTGTTTTGCCCTCCAATGCAGACTGCTCACGTTAATGCTCTATCAAAGGAGCAGCATCTTGGCTACAAGAGTCTTAGTGGAAGGAAACTGGCAATGCCTTTATAAAAATGTCTTTAATTTCTGTGTTTGCAGTTTTCCCAGCTTCACCCCTGGATCCTGGCCTCGAGGGCCCTAAAGATGTCACCGTTTTAAACAGTCTTATAAATCTAGGAGGGGAAATGAGCTGTCTCTCATCTCAAAGAGAGCCTTGGAGAATGTCTATGGGGCTTTACCAGCGGAGCTGCTGAAAACAAAGCTATGATTCAGGGGTCTCTGACCTTTCCCAGCCCTCCTCCACCAGTGGCAGCCTGCAGCTCTCTAAAAGTCTCTGCTCACCCAGGGAGCAAAATTAGAAATCTTCTCCAGGGACAGTTTTTCTTCCATTAAGCCACTCATCAGTCCAAGGCATGGAAACCAAAAAGGGAAAAGTGAGTAAAAAGAATGTGTGTCACTTGGTAAGGATTTCCCATAGCAGAGTGTCAATGTCCAGACTTACCTCATCAGCAGAGACCCAGCCTTTACTGTGTGTCTGGGTGTTCAGTCTGCACTGTAGTGACATAGAAACGTTCCAAGTGCTGTGCAGGCAATGCATGCATCAATACAGCAGATGTGCAGGCGCGTGTGAACTGCTTAACATCAGCTCTTATCAGATGTTGAAGACACTCTGGCCCCTACGACAAATAAAAGCATTCATTCAGATGTGCATGGCATTTCATGAATGGAATCATTATTATCTTCTCCAAAACTTTTTGGTCTTATGTTTTATATAATATAAAATATAGTGTAATATAGTGTAATATAGTATAATATAGTATAATGTAGTATAATATAGTATAATATATATTGCTTCTTGGAAACAAATCCTCATTAGTCTATGTTTAAGATCCTGATGTAAATAAGCAACACAAACACAGGGCATCCCTCCTCTCTACCCTTGGAGCTGAAAGGCAAAGTATTGGGATGGTGAGAAATGGTTCACTTTCACTACATGCTTTCACATGTAGTAACTGTGCTTCTTTATAGATATGCAGGTAATGATTACCTGTTACCAGGGTAAGTTCAGGTCATGGAGACATCATGCTAAGGACAAATGAAATTTACTTGTCAGGCTCCTGGAACTAGAAGTAAAAAGGTCGTATTAGAACTCCACCTATTACTTGGACTGAGTGGGAGGTGATATTTTCAGCAGCATTCAATTTTTATAGGCCCAAGATTCCTTAGTGCTTATTTGGTAGTTCTGTACCCATGTCCTTTGGGAGTCTCAGTCTGAGAACTTTCTGCCGTGGTTTTGTTTGGTATTTGAATCAGCACTCAGTTTCTGTTTTATGTTGCTCAGTCATGCCTTATCCTCCCCGTCCCCTCCCTCGCCCCAGCTGAAATTGGGGTTTCTTTCACCCTGTTTGAAGAATATCTTATCAGGAATTAAAACTCTGAGCCTACAGATTAACCGTCCTGGCATCATTAAAGCCTAAAATTTGAACACAATCAAGAAAAGCCAAACAATGACACTATCTGAAAATAAATGTTACCGAGATGGATCAGCTTACGCTGCTTTAAGAGCTATATGGGATTTGTTCCCATCTGGGAAATAATTTGCTAATGCAATATGGACTTAAGGTCCACTTCAACCTAAACCATTCTATATCTAAAATACAGCAGTGTGTCAGAAGTTGTACCAGGTGATCCCTTACGCTGCAGCTTAATTTAGCAGAAGGAAAATGCCGCTCTATACTTTGTTTGGACAACCTGGGCTGGTACCAGATCTGGAGGTTGGTGGCCCTGCCTATAGTGGGGGGGTTGGAACTCGATGATCCTTGGGGTCCCTTCCAACCCAAGCCATGCTATGATTCTGTGTTGACATTTCATTTTAATAACATTGCATCAACCAGAGGTGTAATCTCACCAAAGGAAACCACAGGATGCTGCACAGCAGTTTGACTGTCCTTAACTTACTTGTTCCATGTTTTACACTGCTTCCTGTTCTGTTAGGTATTTCAAAGGACAGCTGAGCCTTGTGAAATGTGATTGTAATTGTAAAAGAAAAAGAAGTAATCCTTCAAAATATTGTCTTAAACATTTATGCAACAGATGCATTTGCAGATGCTTTGCCTTAAGGTTAATGTGGATGCAATTAGCATCTGTTAGTGAGTCACCGTGGCAGAGATTAGAGCATTATGTTTGTACTGAGATTACTTATTACAAACACATCTGGGCGACCATCCTGGGATTCATTTGTTGAAGTCTGACATTTGTGTACTACCACCTTATTCTGATCTGGCCCTCGCAGGGTCTGTTGTCAATTCCATAACGACCTCCCCCCATTCAGCTGAAGGAAATAAGAAAATTGAAAGGTCAGACTTCTGAAGTCATCTTCGCCATGTGCTTAACATTTACATCATCAGATTAATGGAATAACTGCAACCACAAGCACAAAAGATAAAGGACAGAAGCTCTTTTTCCTTCGCAGTACAAATCCCTCTCACACTGAATCTTTTTCCCAGCTGTACAGGATTTACTTCCCATTCTCTTCCAAGATGCCAGAAACTCAGCCTCTAGCTAAAGCTTGCTAAGACAGCTCTTTTTTGTTTCTCTTGGTGAAGCAGAAGCACTTGCTCTTTCCACCATGAGAAATGTTCGGAGAGAGAAACAGCCCCAAAAGATTGAATGTTACCATTTCTTTTCTCGTTATGTCAGTTTACACCACTGTTGTCAGTCAATGTGAGAAACATGAATAAGTTCAAGCTGTGGTAAATTCATGGTGGTTGCCTTGCAGTGATCTGGAAACCTGCCTGCCAGCCATAGAGTCCAAAGGCAGTCATGCCATCCATCTCATCCATTTAGAACAAAGCTTCTATGTCATGCAAAAGGTTATCAGGGTACCCCAAAGCATAAAACATAGGACAAGGTGGTAAATGCAATATTATCCATGTAGCATCTTTCAGTCAACATCTGCAGTCATCTGGGGTTGGCAAACTCAGGCCAGGGCAACAGAAGTTGAGGTTTATGACCTAAGGGTCGAGGTTAAACTTAAATAAGGCACAAACTGCTTGCTTGTTTGTTAGCTGAGACAAACATGACCTCACTCATTTGGTCTGCAAACGCTCCCACTGTAATACACTCAGTGCTAAACTGAGAAATGTCCTTAAGATTGTGAGGAAATGAGCAGGAGGGAACAGTACCTCCATTCTGGTAATCTGGGCTCATGGAAACTTATATGAAACACTGGAAGTTACGTAATAGGACACAACCATTGACCAGGTGTTGCCTATTGGGAGGGAAAACCATACAAAGCCACAGCTGACTTTAAGAAGCTTCCTATAATGCTAATTTACTTAGAGATGGTACCTAGAATGAGCAACATCTGAAAGCATCTGCTGTAGTGCACAGCCCAAGAAATACATACAAACAGCAGTAATTACTATTAAAAACACACGTTTGTAAGTGTTGGAAAGCCTTCAATTTAGCATCTCTATAAATGCTGGGAAGCTCTTAGGATAAATGGCCAGCAGGAAGATAAAAGTTTAAGTGAAGAATCTGTCGCCACTTCCAGCATGAGAAAGGAAAGCAAGAGACGACTTGTCTGAGTCTGCTATCTCACAGCAGGAGGGCTATGAAAAGTGTTTTCAGTCAGTCAAAACCATTCTCCACCGTGGATAAAATACAAGAGAAATGGACAAGGTCCTGTTTAGGGAAGTGATGCTTTTTAACTGTGATGCCATGGTGAATATTTCCCTTCCATGTCAGCTTTGTGAAATCCAAACTCTGAGCCTCTCTCTATGCTGTTTGCCTTCTGTCATGGTTTCCAGTGTGGCTGACTTCCTTTAACAACCAACATAACCTACTGTCTGCAGGCACCGATTTCTATTACTATTAAAAGAGAGAGAGAACAAAAGCAGCTCATGAAGTCCACAAATGCCTAAGATTTGATACACAGTGAATTAATTTCTTCTCATTCCGTCCCCACGAGGACAGCAGCTCCAGGGCTGGGTGATCCTAAAGCTTTAAAGCCATTGAAATTTGGATCTTTAAAAAACACTGCAAGATGAACTTTGACTGTACAAACCTTTAAATAAAAATAGCATTTTAACTAATGTGCTCTTCCCAAGTGCCTGCTTCTTCCTAGTAGGTTTCCCATCCTAATACTGTATGTTTTTGCAGCTGGCAATTGACACTGCCAATGAGCCTTTATGTTCAATGTTATTTAATATATTCCCATCAGAAAGTTATTTTTGCTTTTTCAGTTTCAGTATCTTCTTGAAGTGTCCTGCATAGGACGTTCATATTGTAATCCACATTTTTTCCCATAGGATAAAAAAAATAAAGATTCAAACAACAATATTGAAAGAATTTAGACCCATTTGCTGAGAAAAA